>NC_133325.1:527744621-528067954 GCF_042186555.1 Aquarana catesbeiana | reverse complement strand
TTGTAAATTTTGATGGTTTAATGAGTGGTTTCTAGAGTCTTCCTCTTTTTGTATGTCTTCCCTCCTCGTTTTCCTCTTCTTGTTCTTCTTCTCTTTTCCTTATTTTTTTCCCCATAGACAGGGTAAGTAATAGAGGGACCGGGGTCATGTTGCCTGTTACAGACTCCTCTATTACTGCAACTGCTTTCTCTAAAAAAAACAGAGGGGGTGTAATCTCTGATATGTTGGTACTATTTACCTCTAACTCCAGATTACTGAGTACTGAAAAAGGATTATAGGTTTGGATATCTTTCGACAGTTTGAAGTCAGTGTCCAAGTCGATATTTGCACTCTCAGGCAAAGTGCTTGAGGTGCAGGCTGTGAATGGAGGTACAGCTCCCATTGTTTAGTGGTATGGTGGATATTCTCCCTTCAATCTGTAAATTTTCGCTCTCTTTATTCTTATTTGTGAAATTTTTTGTTGATGGGGGGTTTTTTGCTTTTATTTCTTTAGGTGAGTTGACATTGGTCCCCGTGGTGCCACTATTCTTTGGAGGCAAAGATGGTCTATTCTTAGTAGGGGTGTTAAAATCTCATTGACTCTAATGCCCTGTACACACGGTCGGACATTGATCGGACATTCCGACAACAAAATCCTAAGATTTTTTCCGACGGATGTTGGCTCAAACTTGTCTTGCATACACATGGTCACACAAAGTTGTCGGAAAATCCGATCGTTCTGAACGCGGTGACGTAAAACACGTATGTCAGGACTATAAACGGGGCAGTAGCCAATAGCTTTCATCTCTTAATTTATTCTGAGCATGCGTGGCACTTTGTGCGTCGGATTTGTGTACACACGATCGGAATTTCTGACAACGGATTTTGTTGTCAGAAAATTTTATAGCAAGCTCTCAAACTTTGTGTGTCGGAAATTCCTATGGAAAATGTGTGATGGAGCCTACACACGGTCGGAATTTCCGACAACAAGGTCCTATCACACATTTTCCATCGGAAAATCCTATCGTGTGTACAGGGCATTAGTGTTGGAATATTATTGGTGAGGGGGTCTAGTATGTGAATGTCCTTCTTCCCCTGATTTTTTCTGACTACTATTTTTGTCTTTCCTATATTTGATTTTATGACTGGTCTTGTTCCTGTTGGTCTTTATTTTGGTATTGTTGTTTCTTTGTGTTTCTGTTTGAAATAAAGATGAGTGTTTTCTTTGAGATTGTGTATTATATACATTGTTTTCTGTTGGTTGTTTGTTATTCACCTTACTATTATTCTTATTATTCGCGTTGTCTGATTTTTTCCAATTAAATTCTCGATTATTCAGATAATCTAACCAATTTCGCTCAAACTTTCCTGATTTTTTGCTTATAAGATTAGTTTCTTATTCTGTTATTTGTTCATTCACCTTCTGATCCCAGCTATCAAAAGAACCAACATCAGAGAAAGTGGATAACTCCTCTTGTAGGGTACACAAGTCTGCTCGAATTACAGAAAGATTACGTTCTCTTTGGGTGATTATATATTGTAACCACATCCGATTATCATCGCGCAGACTATGGATCCATTTTTCTCTGAGGTCTGCATCCAAGAATGTACATATTTTAGTAATTCTTAAACCTCTTGGTATTCTTTTGAATTCTAGGTATTGCTGTGCATGCATATGTATACATGCTTCTGCTATGTATACATAACTCGAAGGGGCGACTGTCACATTGGCGCACCAGGTGGCGGTGTGGGTAGAGGACTGACAGCGCACAGTGGTGCGCGCAAGCCGGCAAAGTGATGGCAGAACAGCTCTGTATCCATTAGGCTCCAAATTGGTGCTTGTTTGAAATTGTGTGAGCCTGGCTGCTGTCTTAGCAGAGAAGGAACGATGATAATCGTAGAATGAAAAGCCTCCGTACTTATTGCCCAGGTCGATGACAGTGTGAAGGTACAAGTCCAGCTCTTCCTTCCTGCTGGGAGAAGCTGATTATAGGACATCCCTCAGCATTCCGAAGACCAATGTAAATTCTAGGATGGACAATTTACGGTTGAGCCTGGGATCTTTGGCCTTAAGGATCACTGACATGTCTCCCCAGGTGTAAGCTTTGTTCTCTGCCAGATCGTGGACCAAAATGAGGAGAGAGGCAAGGCTGATGTCCCTGCCATCCAGGATGTCCTTCCTAATGCTGGCTGGAACCAAATGGGATGGGTAGACGATGGGACTCCATCGCAGCTGCGACTGACAATGACCGGACTCTGGAGCATGTACTGAAATGAGGCAAAAAACAACTGGGGCACACCGGAACGAATCGGTGCATCGTGGATGCGACTGGATTTGAATCGGAGCATGGTACGTGGCAGTGAAATAAAATTGAATCGAATCGGTCGCTCCGCTGTTGCGACTAACAACGAACCAGACTCTGGAGTAGGGGTGAGCTTCGTGTTTGAGTCGAGCGCATGTTCGACTCGAACATCGTGTGTTCGGTCGTTCGCCGAATTACGAACTTTATGGGCCGTTCGCGCCAAATTAAAGGGGGCTCCCGGATTCTGATAAGCCCCCCGCTCGCAGACCCCGACATCAACGGCCAGGGTTGTGGGGAAGAGGCCCCTGTCCTCATCAACATGGGGACAAGGTGCTTTGGGGTGGAGGGGCCCGCAGGGCGCCCCCTCCCCCAAAACACTTACCCCCATGTCAGCCCTGGCTCCCGCGACGGGGCACGCAGGTGTCAAATCTCACCGATAAAAGTGGCGAGATTGACAATATCGCGGTCACCTACTGTATGTAACCCTGCACAGTTGCACCTACAGTATAGCTACCTGAAGCCAGGTGCTTGTGTGCTTCTTCTGATCCTATTAATAGCACAGGCAGGCTCTTGAAGTATTTCCAGTTAGTGTACTGTGTACCCTGCACAGTTGCACCTACAGTATAGCTACCTGAAGCCGGGTGCTTGTGTGCTTCTTCTGATCCTATTAATAGCACAGGCAGGCTCTTGAAGTATTTCCAGTTAGTGTACTGTGTACCCTGCACAGTTGCACCTACAGTATAGCTACCTGAAGCCGGGTGCTTGTGTGCTTCTTCTGATCATATTAATAGCACAGGCAGGTTCTGGAAGTATTTACAGTTAGTGTACTGTGCAACCCTGCACAGTTGCACCTACAGTATAGCTACCTGAAGCCAGGTGCTTGTGTGCTTCTTCTGATCCTATTAATAGCACAGGCAGGCTCTTGAAGTATTTCCAGTTAGTGTACTGTTTACCCTGCACAGTTGCACCTACAGTATAGCTACCTGAAGCCAAGTGCTTGTGTGCTTCTTCTGATCCTATTAATAGCACAGGCAGGCTCTTGAAGTATTTTCAGTTAATGTACTGTGTACCCTGCACAGTTGCACCTAAAATATAGCTACCTGAAACCAAGTGCTTGTGTGCTTCTTCTGATCCTATTAATAGCACAGGCAGGCTCTTGAAGTATTTCCAGTTAGTGTACTGTGTACCCTGCACAGTTGCACCTACAGTATAGCTACCTGAAGACAAGTGCAGGTGTTCTCATACTAATAATACTACAGGCAGGCAGTTGATTCTCCTAGCTGCAGTATAATCGGTATATATATACATCCCAGTTTTGTGCAGCTACATCTCACTGCAGGCCATTAGTATGTCTGGAAGGCCAACAAGGAGAGGAAGACAGTCACAAGCCAATAAAAGAGGGCAAGCAGGCTCTGTGTATAGAGGCAACAGTACTGGTCGTGAACACGGTGCATCCTCATCAGCACATGGCCGTGGGACACGCTTGGCCTTTTTTTCGGCAGCTGGCCGTGTTGAGCCGCAATATGCGGAAGACTTGGTCGAGTGGATGACCAAGCCGTCCTCATCCTCCTCATCCTCTCTCACCCAGGCTCAGGGTACTTTGTCTGGCAAAGCAACTGCCAACGTGGCCTCTTCCCTTGGCTCAATGCCATCAGTCACTCCTTCCCTAGCCTCACCATGTCCTCCTGAGGAGTCCCCCGAACTGTTTGACCACAGTGTTGGGTACATGCTGCAGGAGGATGCCCAGCGTTTTGAAAGCTCTGATGATGGTACTCAGCTAGAGGAAGGCAGTAACGTGAGCCCAGACAGAGGGGGTGCCCAAGAAGGACAGCAATCTGGCAGTCATGTTCCCTCTGCTGCAGCATACTGCCAGGTTTGCTCCAGTGATGAGGAGGGAGGGGATGATGAGGTCACTGACTCTATGTGGGTGCCTGATAGGAGAGAGGAGGAGGCACATCACCAACGAGGCAGCATGCCCTCCAGGGGCCAGCTTAAGCACACTGATTGCATCACACCGCAGAGCTCCGCATGTGCAGGGAGCTGCTGTCTCTGCACGTTACCGCTGACTCATGGTCCAGCAGGCATGGACAGGGACGTTACCCAAGTTTCACGGCGCATTGGGTGACTCTGCTGGTAGCTGGGAAGGATGCAGGACAAGGTGCAGTAGTGTTGGAGGTTGTTCCACCACCACACCTCCAAAATGCTACTACTGGTGATTCTGACACACCTCTCTCCTCCACCCCCTCCTCTTCTTCCTCCATGGCCTCTTCCTGTGCTTTGTCCTCGGAACCAGCGGTGCTCCGTAGGTGTTCAAGGAGCTATGCAAGTACGCAAGCAAAAAGATGCCATGCGGTGCTTGAGCTGGTGTGCTTGGAGGACAGGAGCCACACTGGGTCAGAGATTCTGTCAGCTCTGCAGGGGCAGGTTCAGAGGTGGTTGACGCCATGCCAGCTTAAGCCAGGAATGGTGGTGAGCAGTGACAGTGCATGCATCAGTGACACTGTCCCCCTTGTCCACCTGTTGGAGCACACGCTGCACAGAATAATGGACAGGGCACTTGAGGCAGAACAGAGGCAGGAAGAGGAAGACTTCCTTAGCTCTCAAGGCCCTCTTTATCCAGACAGTGTTCCTGCGTGCCCGCCGATTACACAGGAAGAGGAGGAGGAGGAGGATTGTGTCAGCATGGAGGTGTAGCCTGGCACTCAGCATCAGCAGCAGTCTTTAATGGATCATTTACAGTCCCAAGAAACCCATGGACTTTTACGTGGCTGGGAGGAGGTGGCTGCGGATCATGTCGTCCTTAGTGACCAGAGGAATCTGGACCGAATGCCTCAGCAAACCTACGCTGCATGGCCGCCCTGATCCTGCAAAGCCTGCGGAAGGATCCTCATATTCGTGGTATCAAGGAGAGGGATCGTTACTGGCTGGCAACCCTTCTTGATCCATTTTGCAAGGGTAAGGTTGCGGACCTTATCTTGCCATCACAGAGGGAGCAGAGGATGAAACATCTTCAGGAGGCCTTGCAGAAAAGTCTGTGCAACACGTTCCCAGAGACTAGGAGGTTACAAACTCCTGTTCCTGGACAACGTGTTGCTGAGGCTTTGGTCAGTCAAAGAAGGAGCGGTGGAGGAGGTGGCCGTCTGACCAATGCGTTCAGACAATTTTTTAGTCCGCAGCCCCAAGGTATGATCAATTACAGCAACCATCACCAGCGTCAGTTTTACATGGTATAGGAATACCCAGGGGCAAGATCTGACTTGGACACCTTTCCCACCGAAAATCCTCTGGGTTACTGGGACTTGAGGATGGATCACTGGCCAGAGCTTGCACAGTATGTAATTGAGCTACTGGCCTGTCCTGCATCCAGCATTCTTTCGGAACGCACATTCAATGCTGCTGGAGGCTTTGTAACCAATCACAGGGTGCGCCTGTCCACCAACTCGGTCGATCGATTGACCTTCTTAAAAATGAATCAGTCTTGGATCACCACCAGATACCAAGCACCTGATGCTGATGTAACCGAATACATTTTTTTGAAATGTCAGATTCCATCAAGACTCCCTATGCTGATGCTGAGTGACTATCCTGTTTTTATCCTGAGTTTAACCTGCCCAAGAACCGCCTAATCTGTACATGCCCACCAGGTGGAACTCAACGTTGGCCACGCTGCAGCGGCTGCACACGCAGCAGAGGGCCATCAATGAGTACCTGTGCGACTATGGCACCAGGACAGGGTCAGGGGAGCTTGTTTTTTTTCCCCACGCCAGTGGGCCATGATTGGGGATGCATGCACTGTCCTTTCCTCTTGAGTGACTATTCTCTTTCTCCTCAATGATCATGCTGATCGCTTGCAAGAATATTTTTGGTTCTGGGCGCCACCACCAGTGGCTAAGGCCCAATTTTTCTGCCCCTGTTTAACAGGGGCGTGTAATTACAATTTTTGATGCAATACTTTGCAGCAGGGCTCATTCCTGCGCTCCAACTAGAGTATCTGTGAGGGTTTGCAGTGTTGTGGCACCAGCACCAGTGCCTAAGGCCCAATTTTTCAGCCCCTGTTCAACAGGGACATGTAATTACAATTCTTGATCTAATATTTCACAGCAGAGCCCATTCCAGCGCCCACCAAGAGCAACTGTGAGGGCTCACAGTGTTGTGGCACCAGCACCACCACCATCACCAAAGGCCCAATTTTTCTGACCCTGTTCAACAGGGGCATGTAATTACAATTCTTGATCTAATATTTCACAGCAGGGCCCGTTCCAGCGCAACACCAACATCTAAGGCCCCAATTTCTGCAGAGTATATAGGGCAGGCCCCTACTTTCAAACATCCAACTTACAAACGACTCCTACTTGCAAACAGAAGGAGACAACAGGAAGTGAGATGAAATCTACCCCTAGGAAGGGAAATTCTCTCCTGTAAGAGTTAATATGGGAAAAACGTTGCTCCTTTCCACTGATGCTTTATCACCAATCCTTGTTTCACTAAAACCCCCAAATTTTCAAAAAACATTTGTCATTGGGACAGAAAGACACACAGACAGCAAAACAAATGTCACAGGGGTGATAACCCTTCCCTATGTTTTCCAAAAAGCTTAAAATAGATTTTTTTTGCTGGAGCTAAACATTTTAAAAATGTACCAGTTCAAAATTACAAACAGATTCTACTTAGCAACAAACCTACAGTCCCTGTCTTGTTTGCACTGCCTGTATACTGCTGTTCAGAGGGCCTGGGGCCCCACACCTTTCCTTTTTTTTAATTTGGGTGCAGGGTTCCCCTTAATATCCATACAAGACCCAAAGGGCCTGGTAATGGACTGGGGGGGGTACCCATGCTGTTTGTCTCACTGGTTTTCATCCATATTACCAGGACCCAACATTACATTAAAGCCGTAAGCAGTTTTAAATGACTGTTATTCCTTTAAAAATGTAATTTTGTGCAGGGAATGTTCTAAGCACAGGAAACACGCGCCACTTTACAGGCATACTTTACACCCCACAGGTACGATATTTAAAGGAATATTTCACTTTAAGCATTATTAAAATCATTGCTCCCGAAAAAACAGCCGTTTTTAAAACTTTTTTTTGCATTGATACATGTCCCCTGGGGCAGGACCTGGGTCCCCAAACCCTTTTTAGGACAATACCATGCAAATTAGCCTTTAAAATTAGCTCTTTTGATTTTGAACGTTCGAGTCCCACAGACTTCAATGGGGTTCTAACAGTTGTGCAAAGTTTCGGTCCGTTCGCAGGTTCTGGTGCGAACCAAACCGGGGGTGTTCGGCTCATCCCTACTCTGGAGCATGTACTGAAACAAGGCTGAAAAATACATGGGGCACGCCGGTACGAATTGGTGCATCTTGGATGCGACCGGATTCATATCGGAACGTGATACGTGACAGTGAAATGATGTGCCATGACAGAGACATGAATCGGTGAACCGCAACCTGTGACTGACAACGAACCTGACTCTGGAGCATGTACTGAAATGAGGCTGTAAACAACTGGGGCACACCGGAAGGAATCGGTGCATCGTGGATGCGACTGGATTCGAATCAGAGCCCGGTACATGAGAGTGAAATGATTGAAATTGTTTTGAAATGGTTTGAAATGGTTTAGCCTTGATATGGCACCGATCGGTACAGAAAATTTGCGAATAACATCGATTTGTCTGTGGAGCATAAAACAGTGAGACACGCCTAAATGAAGCTGTGTCTTCGCGTCGGTGTGAGGTACGTAAAAAACAAAGAAATGTTTGATATGATAACGTCGCAAGTGATTGGCAGACGCTGCGGCTATGTGTAGGGTTTTTATGAATGATTCGTAAGTTGATAACGAGGTTTAGTGACAAGATATCCAACAATGCGTGAAATGAAAAGTCAACCGAAAACCCTACCTGCGACAGCCGAGCCAGACGCATTGTACATAACTGCAAACGGAGATGAGAGCCTCGAAAAACTTCGAAAACAGGAGCTCACAGACGCTAATGAGTTTTCGAAGAGTCAGCCTAGTGTCGTGGTATCGCGCACAGGAAACTGACAAAGAGCACAGGCGAAGGGGCTGGTTAAATACTCCCCCGGACTCCTCCCATAAATTCAGGCCACCCTACTGGCCTTCTTACATATATATATACACAGTGCATTCGGCACTGTGTATTTATATATATATATATATATATATATATATATATATATATATATATATATATATATATATACATACACAGTATCTCACAAAAGTGAGTACACCTTTCACATTTTTGTAAATATTGTATTCTATCTTTTCATGGCACAACACTGAAGAAATTACACTTTGCTACAATGAAAAGTAGTGAGTGTACAGCTTGTATAACAGTGTACATTTGCTGTCCCCTCAAAATAACTCAACACACAGCCATTAATGTCTAAACCGCAGGCAACAAAAGTGAGTACACCCCTAAGTGGAAATGTCCAAATTGGGCCCAAAGTGTCAATATTTTGTGTGGCCACCATTATTTTCCAGCACTGCCTTAACCCTCTTGGGCATGGAGTTCACCAGAGCTTCACAGGTTGCCACTGGAGTCCTCTTGCACTCCTCCATGATGACATCACGGAGCTGTTGGATGTTAGAGACCTTGCTCTCCTCCATCTTTCATTTGAGGATGCCCCACAGATGCTCAATAGGGTTTAGGTATGGAGACATGTTTGGCCAGTCCATCACCTTTACCCTCTTTAGCAAGGCCGTGGTCGTCTTGGAGGTGTGTTTGGGGTCGTTATCATGTTGGAATACTGCCCTGCGGCTCAGTCTCCGAAGGGAGGGGATCACGCTCTGCTTCAGTATGTCACAGTACATGTTGGCATTCATGGTTCGCTCAATGAACTGTAGCTCCCCAGTGCACTCATGCAGCCCCAGACCATGACACTCCCACCACCATGCTTGACTGTAGGCAAGACACAATTGTCTTTGTACTCCTCACCTGGTTGCCACCACATACGCTTGACACCATCTGAACCAAATAAGTTTATCTGGTCTCAATAGACCACACGACATGGTTCCAGTAATCCAGGTCCTTAGTCTGCTTGTCTTCAGGTTTCCTTCTGGGATGACAACCATGCAGACCAATTTGATGCAGTGTGCTGCGTATGGTCTGAGCACTGACAGGCTTACCCTCCCACCCTTCAAACCTCTGCAGCAATGCTGGCAGCACTCATAGGTCTATTTCCCAAAGACAACCTCTGGATATGATGCTGAGCACATGCACTCAACTTCTTGGTTGACCATGGCGAAGCCTGTTCTGAGTGGAACCTGTCCTTGTAAACCGCTGTATGGTCTTGGCCACCATGCTGCAGCTCAGTTTCAGGGTCTTGGCAATCTTCTTATAGCCTAGGCCATCTTTATGTAGAGCAACAATTCTTTTTTTCAGATCCTCAGAGAGTTCTTTGCCATGAGGTGTCCCGATAGTAATTCAGTAGATGGTTCAAGGGGGTATGTAATAGGTAACTGGTATTGGCTTGGTATGTCTTGAATAGCTGGGGGTAATAGCGAAAAGAAAAAGGGGGGGTGTGAAGGTATATAATTAACAGCTAAGAACATTAAGATGTGTCATTAACTAGACAACTAGTAGAGTTTAAGTAGAACTAAGCTGTCATTAATTAGCTGGTGTCATATGCGGTATGGAAAATACAATGGCCTGCAGTATAATTGGCCATTTCAACCAGTTAGAACAGACCATAGAAAAAGATCCAGATAAAGAAGAAGGTTTTTTTGAAAAGACTAAATAAATAAGAAAAACGCCTTTGTAAAAAATAAATAAATTAAGCCATTCAAAAGTAACCAGTGCCCTATCACACAGCAAGCGTGAATACAAGGGGTGATTATTAAAGTGTATTAAATGTAGCCTACATTGAGTAATGGTCATGAAAGAGTAAGGTATTACTTACTTTTAGTACCAAGGAACTGGACATCTGCTCAGGCCGAAATCATCCTGCAGACTGCAACGGATGCTCGGTGTGAGCGGTGTCAAGGTATATAAAGCCCTCCTCCCCAATCAGCTGCTGACAGAACAAGCAAAAGCTGATTGTCTAAAACGGAGGAGGGGCAGGCACGCCATGGATGGCCCCCCGGGTGGAGCGATAGCCGCCGAGTCCCCATCGCGCACACGCAAGTGTCCGCGTTGGGAAGTGGCCATGCCCACTGCACCCGCCGACACGTTTAGCTTCCCCAGCGGACTGCGCATGTCCGCCGGGGTCACAAGATGGAGGCCAGTGTAGAAATACACTGTAGCCTCACATAGCGCCACCGTGAGTTAGAGGAACCCAGGCGGCTTTGTGTGCCGGGCGAGCTGCAGGTTCAAAATGTAAAGTATTAATGTGGTGTGGAACGGTGGCACAACAGCGCCCAAAGATCAAAGTGCTATAGAGAAACTACCACAGAAATCAGGAAGCCGTTGTTGACAAGCAATATCTTACAGGGTGAGATGACACATTCAATAAAGAAAAATACATATGACATTGGGAAATGAAAAGTAGGGTACAACGGGGGGGATTTGATAACAGATAACCCATCTGACTAGAAATTATATGGACTATGATAACGGATGGCAGAATCAGTAAAGGGGGATTGATTATGCTAAGCAGAGAGGAAAGATCTGCAGCTAGAGTCAGTTGTAGAAACCATAGACATAGGTCGTGGTCAAAGGTGAGGAAGATCTTTCTATAATATAGAGACATTAATACCAGATATATAGTCCATATAGATGTAGATAAGATCAATAACCCAGGCACCGTGACAGTTTGGTGGCATGGAATGATACATACTGTATGAAACTATCAAAGGGTATAAAGTTGGAAGTGTTTGATTAGTGTCATACAAAGTAATGCTGACATTAAGATAAAATATTGTTTTTTGAGCCCAGAGTCTTTGTAATACTCAAAAAAAAAAAATTGCTATCAATATTATTGTATTTAATAATGATTTCTAATTGTGTGTATCAAAGGTTGTTTTTCATAGTTAACCGCCGCAGCATGTGGCAGTGGACAAAAATGAAACACTGTCAGATTCAAAAGGACAAGGGTGGGGACCAAGTGTGTGCATCCGGGTTTCAAATGGGGGGGCCGAAACATTGAAAAGAGGGGGCAGAAACAACAGTTGAAATTACTGTTCCCTGCCACCTGAAGAGAAACCCTTGAGAAAAGGCTTAAACCAAATGGTTTCGTTTAAACCCGGGGGTTGGGTAGCCCTTAAATTGTAGATCCAGCGGGATTCCAATTGTAGCAAAGTCTTGTTCCAGTCGCCCCCCCCTGGAATCCGGGTGCACTAGGTCCAAGATAAGGAATTTTATCTTTGGAAATTTGCCGTTGTGCACTATTGTGGTGTGTCTCCCAAGTGGGAGATCGGGGTCACAGGTTTTCATACCCAATATATGTCTGTATGCCCTCCTCCAAAACTCCGTATTTGTTTTCCCGATGTAAATACATGTGCATTCGCATAGAAGCATATAAATTACTCCATGGGTTTTACAGTTAGCGAAGTGTTTGGGATAGAAAGTCTGTCCATTCGGGAGGGTCGGGTTTTTGTCCGTGAGCATAAATTTACAATAGTTGCAAGCCCCACATCTAAAGGTTCCCTTATATCTACAGTGGGATTTGCCTGCTTCCCCCTCAAACTCACTAGTGGTGATTCTATCTCTCAAAGATGTGGTTCGTTTGAAGGTAAAGAAAGGTTTGGGGGGAACAAAAGGTCCCAATGCTGGATCGCTTTGTAGCATATGCCAGTATCTTTCTACAATATTCCTGACTTGTCTATGTTGATTGTTGTATTTTGTAATGATTCTAATGGTATTAGTATCATTTTTGCTTGTTTTTTTGACTTTCTCAGAGTAAGTACCTCATTTCTAGACTGCATGAAAGCTTTCTTAAAGGACCGTTTCAGTGAGGCATGGGAATAGCTCCGTAGTAGTAATCTGTCCCGTAATTTATTGGCCTCAATTCTAAAGGTGTTGTCATTGGAGCAATTGCAACTCACCCTAAGGTACTGGCTATACGGAATTGAATCAAGAAGGGGTATGGGGTGGATGCTAGTAGCGTGCAGAATTGCGTTGCTCTCGGTAAGTTTTCTATATAATCTGCTCAAAATGGCTCCTCCCTCTCCTCTGTAGACCTCCACATCTAAAAATGTAAGGCAGTACTTATCGAATGACATCGAAAAGTTGAGGTTAAAATCATTTTGGTTCATCCTCAAGAGGCACTGTTGGAGTAGATCGATTGATCCATCCCAAATAATAAAGAGGTCATCGATGTACCGGTACCACCCAAGAATGTGGTCCGTGTACATCGATAGACTCTCGTCACCCAAAAACATGGCCTCCCACTCCCCCAGGTACAGGTTGGCATACGATGGGGCACAACATGTCCCCATCGCAACCCCCTGCACCTGGAGGTAGTGGGAGCCGTTGAAGGTAAAAACATTATGACTAAGGATGAATTCTAACAATGAGATGATAAATTCTCCATATATAGGGTCCACATTTTTGGCTATACGAAGAGTGTGTTTGATAGCTGCTACACCTTTCTCATGGGGAATAGAACTGTAAAGAGATTCAACATCTATTGTCACCAGTAATGCATATTCGGGAATTTCCAACTTGTCGATAATTTGAAAAAAATGAAGTGTGTCCTTAACATAAGAAGGTAGGGATGAAACAAATGGTTTTAGAACTTCATCCACTAATTTGCTGGCGTTTTCACTAATCGCCCCTACACCGGAAATGATCGGTCTTCCAGGAGGATTGTGGGTGTCCTTATGGACTTTAGGTAATGAATAGAAGACCGGTGTACGGGGGAAATTATTCCTAACAAATTCCCATAGAGACTTAGTGATTATCGAGTTGGAATAGGCCGTGTCTACTAGTGCGTAGAAATCATCATTATATTTTCTAACAACACTCGTCGGTATCCGACAGTACCATTCTAAGTTGTTTAATATTTTGTTGCACATATTGATGTAATCATCGTTGTTGAGTACAACGATGTTCCCGCCCTTATCCGCAGCTTTTATTGTAATCTGGTTGTTATGCAAGAGTGTTTTAAGTGCTGCTATTTCTCTTTTGGTGAAATCATTGGGGACTTTTGTACGAATTTTTAATTTATCTAGTTCTTTGTCAACTAATTTAAGGAAAGCCGCTAAATTTAGGATGGATACTGGGTGCTGGACAGAAGTCTGATTTTTTCTTTAATGTAGACTTGTTTATCCTGGAGGGCTCGCTAGATGTTTCGATTGACTCTAGGATTTTGGAAAGATCGATCTCATCTATGAGAATCAGTTTGGTCATTTTCGTCAAGGAGGGAAACCAATTGGTTTAATGCCTGGTTTTCTTGTGGGGTTAGGTCATTCGACCCTTCCTGTCTATGATAGAGTTTTTTCAAGATCAATTTCCGTATGAAAAGTTGAAGGTCCTTGTAGATTTTGAATTTATCTACATTTTGATTGGGACAGAAATTCAGGAAAGTGGGAAAGTTCATAAGATGATAGGTTAATTATATTTAACTCATTCAATTCCTGTTCTTTACCAATATCTGGGGCAGTTAAAGTGCTATCTGTGTATAGGTATTGAGATTGGGTTGTGTGGTTTGGACACCCATCAAAATCTTATCTAAAAAAGATGGATCATTGGAAATAGTGTCTAGTGAGCCCACGGTTGAAGGATTAGATTGGGAGGTGGCTTCCCTTATCGGGATGTGCGTATTGGTTTGTGTGTTAGATGCTTTTATGGTTGACTCATGTGTGGGTGTAAGGGAATTTGTTTTCTTGGTGATGTCAAGGGTTAGTTTCTTTGCCTGTTGTCCCTCATTGGGATCGCCGTGAAATGTGCGTTTAGTGCTTTGCCCTATTTTTGATTTGTGAAGGGTTGGGGCGTGAGGTTGAGGTAAATTGGAGGTAGGTTGTGAGGGGGTGGGTTGGTGTCCCTGGCGTTGGTAATTCTTATTTTGATTGGGTCTATTTTGGGTCCATGTGTAGGCCTTTCCATCTTTAAAGGCGTTCCTATCCCGAGTGAGTTTTTGTCGTTTCTTTATAAGTATATCTTTGTTAAAAGTTTCTAAATGTGTTTTGAGTCTGTCCTCCTTATTGGAAATGGGTCTCTGGATTTTGAACTGTTGTAGTTTATTACATAAGGTTATAATATCTGTGTACAAAGTATTGGATCTTTTCCTATACTCATCAATCAAAATTTCCATCAGACTTTGTGAACAAGCCCGCAATGCTTTCTCCCATTTACTTTTGAATTCCGAGTCCATCAAGAGTGGGGAAGATCTGGACTAGCAATCCCATAGGGTTGATGTCCTCTCTGATATAATCCTGGAAGGATCTGACATGCCAATAAAGAAGTGATTTTTTCTCCAAGATTTTAGAAAGTCTGAAGAATAGTCGATGGACTCCTTATCCCCAAAATCTTTTAGGTACCCCTCCTTGAGTGTTTCTCAATCATCACCTGTAAAATTTGTCATTGTGCCTAATAGTTGTAGAAGTGGTTGTGTTAGAGCAGGACTATAAAGTAGATAAAGGTTTTCAAAAATAAGAAACCTGATAATACTAAAAAGTGCGCAGAAAAAATGCCGCTCTAAAGACGGGGAGCGGTATCTACTACCAAATAATTTATAGCAAAGGTTATAGGTCGGCAGTTATCTGCAAAGTTGTGCCACATCCTAAATTAGATATACCAAAAAAAGGAAATTCCCCTAGTGGTGGACTTTAAAGGCACATACAGAAAGGCGTAAAAAGAGTATGTAATATATAAACAGTAGTTTATTAATTTGAAAACATAATAAAAACATCAAGCAAAAATATATAACACAAATTGTAAGGAATGCGAATCGTGTATTTATACACAGATATAATGTTGATACCAATATTCTTGCACCCGACGCGTTTCGGAGTTACTCAGCCTCCTTCCTCAGGGGTGGATATAGGTTTACAGAAAATTCTATACTGAAAACAATGTATTGACAAAAGATGGTAAGCATATAGGTATACATAACCATATGAACATATATACATGCCATACTATTCATTTTATTCACACTTACATTGGCACTGTGTAGGCTGACTTGGCATTCCAGAACAGTTAAAAACAAAGGCACTGGCATTGTCTGTCTATCCAGCGTATTCCTGATTACAGTAGATGGAAGTTCATTGTCGTATTCTAAATACTATTAAAAAAAAGTAAAGATGGCTAGATGGTACCAGAGGATACAGCACCTCATCCCCTAAATAATCAAACGTTAAATGGGTGTGTGGACAAGGGATTATAGCGGTGCTAGGGTCAGGAAGATTAGAGAAGAAAGGATAAAACAAAAAATACTAAAATTACAAATTTTATTAATAGTCTATCATAAATACAATGTACATTATAAACAATTCATACAGTAATTATACAAATTTTGTGGATACATGTACTGTAAGTGACCCTAAGAATGGTCAAGTGGGCCAGATGGCAAGTGGCCGTTGAAGGAGGGGGGGCTCATTTTCCTACATGTTTCGCCAAAACATTGGCTTCTTCAGGGAACAGGAGCTCATAGGGTGGATATATATAAAAAATTCTGTGTGGTGGACATAAAAACACATGTTAGAAATATTAATTTGACCAAACACTGCATAGTAAAAACAATAACACATTGCAACTGTGGCTGGACATTCATGCAACCCTAAGCTCCACACCACTAAACGGAACTGCGGACATACCTGGGGCGTCAGTGCCCAAGACGGGAGGGAAGAGAGGGAGAGGGGGAACACAGCCACCCAAGGAGATCCCCACAGGGGAGCAGGCAGACCGCGCCGTAAATTATGCCTGCAGGGGGCATACAGTAGACCTGGCAAAGGAATGTAAAGATAGTCATGTGTCATAATGCACTGTGGTAGTTATTCCAGGAATAGAGGGTTGCGCATATGTGCATTGTATTAAAAAGAGAACAAAAAATATATGTATATAAATAGGTATAAATGTATCTATATCTCTGGAAAAGGTGCGGACTTACATGTATATCTAAAAGCTGTAGAGAGGCAAGGTCAGGAAGTGCCTGTGATATATGTATGCACACAGCAAGGAAAGGACATCAAGGTTGAACCATATCTGCAGACCACTTAAAGCAGGCCTAGTTGGAAAAATGGATAGTGTTAGGGGTCTTGCTGTTGTTAACTGGGGCCAGATATGGTAGTTTATGCCTATACTTACTTGATGGTATCTGCTGTAAGAAAAGATTCTCATAGCGGTACATTCACAGGTATATAGTACCGGTGCTGGGATGAAAAAGGGATAAAAATAACAGTGGATCCTATATGAAATATAAAGGAAAAAAGGAGGATCAGAAAGGTAGGGAAATGGAAGCTTTAAAATGTACTTGGGCACAGGTGAGGCTAGTGAAAAGGAATCTATTACCTAATTCATCATGAAGCACACCGTGTTGCTTGAGAAAATCAGTGTTAACCACCAGAGTAAGAGGCCGGTCCAAAGTAAGTTCTAAAAAGTATGTAAAGGAATAATAAATAATTCATGTAAACAACATGAAGTCAGGGTGTTTTGAAAGGCAGAAGTTTACCTTGTAGCTGTGTGCAGAGCGAATGCAGGCACGTCCCTCGTCCATGGGAACTGAGGGACTGGCCGGTTACTCATATACCCCCCACACCTGATCAGATGATGATCAGGTGTGCGGACGCTAAACGAGGGGTAGCCACGGCTGTGCACTGCACGGTGCCTAGGAACTACGAGTTCCATCATGCAACGCGCGCACATGCTCAGATCTCACGGACCGTGTGGCGATTGGAGAGGCGAACACCCCTGGAATGGGAAGTACCAAGGTGTCATCTCACCCAATCTGCCGATGGAATAAAGGACCAGAGGGTCTGAGAACAGACGTGGGCACCCAGGGGCAGACAGTTGTCTGCGCCTTGGCGTCCGTACAGGCAAAGACAGCGCTAGCCATGTCACCCCCAAACCGGGAGAGCCCGCGGAGCCGCCGCCCACCACCCACGCCACAGATAATCCCCCCAGTCGTGGGGCTAGCCAAGGCACCAGGGACAACCGCAGTCCAGTGGCGGGGAACAAAGGGGCACGAAGTGTAGTGCGCCGAGACACAGGATGGGAGGATATCCCAAAGGTTGCCCAACGATCCACAGGGGCCACTGGGGAAGGTGGGAATTACTGTGTGTCAGCACACGACATCCAGCCACAATGTGTGCAGTGTGCATAGAGAACCACTGGGTCCCAGTACGACAGTAAAACCTGCAACCAAAAATTGAAAATACAATGCAAAAACAATATATAGAAAAGAATATATAAAAAAGGAAACACACAGTATATGTATTGCAACAGTTGTGTCGAAAAATATTGTTCAATAATGACAAAAAAGAGTTTTAAGTCGCAAATAAATACAGGCAATATACACTTATAGAATATACAGGGATATAAGATATATTGAGTCAATTTGCCAGCTTGTCTCAGAAAAGGAAAAAGGCATTTGTAATCAATGTAGAAGGCAAGGTATTAGTCCATGTCAAAAAAACATTATATGGATGAAATACCGGGTGGAGCCATGGCAGCAAAGGGAAAGAAAGACAGGGAATACAGGAGAATGAGAAACTAAGAAGGGAATAGAAGGGGGGGGGGGGGGGGGAAGGGATGGAAGAGGATAGGGTAGAGAGGAAAAACCACAAACGACGTTGTCTGGGGAAGGGGCATGGAAAAGAAAAACTTAAAGGAAGGGCTTAAAACTAATATATTCATTGAGTCCTGGGAAGATGGTAGCATTTAATATATGAATCCATTTGGTTTCGAGTCGTAATAATGAATTATCAGTACTACCGCCTCTTACATGTGAGGGGATATGTTCAAGTGCGGAAAACAAAATAACATGGGGATCGGAGTTATGTTGGGCAGCGATATGCCTATTAATGGCCGTAGTGGTGGTGTTCTTGTATAGTGGTTTGATATGGTCCCGGATACGGGTCTGAAAGGGGCGCTTGGTTTTGCCAACATAGAATGCGCCGCATTGGCATTGGGCCAGGTATACAACCCCAACAGTGGCGCAGGTGACATAGTGTCTGATGGTGTGTGTGTTTCCATCGGGTAGATTAACAACCTGAGAGTTGGCAACGAATGTACATATGTCACATTTGCCACATTGATAGGTACCGGTGGCAGTGGGCCTATGTGCAGTGTCAGTAGAATGATGACTATGAATCAGACGATCACGGAGAGAGGGAGAGCGTCGATAGGTAATATCAGGATAAGTGTTAATATATTTGGCAATGGTAGGATCAGATGTGAGTAAGGGCCAAAATTGTTTGAGGACGTCTTTGATTTGGGTATGCTGATTGGAGAATTGGGTGATGAGTCGTGTGGGTTGTTTAGAATCCAATGGTTTGTCGGAGAAAACCAGGTCTTTACGGTTGAGTTTTTTTGCCTTATGGAATGCTTTCTTTAAGAGAGAGTGGCTGTAGCCTCTATCTAAGAGTCTATTATAGAGGTCGTGTGCCGCCCTGAAGAAATCTTCATCGCGGGTACAGTTACGTTTAATCCTGACATATTGACTATATGGTATACTTCGAAGGAGGGGCTCAGGATGGGCACTCTGGGCATGTAGGATTGTATTGCCCGAAGAGGGTTTGCGATATAGAGTAGTATAGACTTGGCCATTGGGTTGTACACCAATCTGGAGGTCCAAGAAATGGATCTGAGACTGGCTGCACTCCATGGTAAATCTTAGATTGTATGTGTTGTCAGTAAGGCTTTGTACAAATGAGGAAAGTTCTTCCTTAGTACCGACCCAAAACAGAAGTATATCATCGATATACCTGTACCAGGATATAATCCTGGACAGGTAGGGGTTGAAGTGAATCGAGTCAAAAAGTTCCCTCTCCCACCCCCCCAGGTACAGGTTGGCATAGGCAGGGGCACACTTAGTCCCCATAGCCACACCCTGCACCTGGAGGAAGTGGGAGGAGCCGAACATGAAATAATTGCGTGTGAGTATGAACCTCAATAATTTGAGGACAAAGTCCCCGTATTCATCATATTGGGGGCCTCTGGCACGAATGAGTTTGCTGATAACTGAGATACCTCTATTGTGGGGGATTACGTTGTATAAGCTTTCCACATCTAGGGCTACCAACCATGTGCCACTGGGCAGGGATTGGCCATCTAATATACGAAGGAGATGGATAGTGTCCTTTATATATGAAGGCAAAGCTACAACATGGGGTGCCAGATATTTATCTACCAGAGCACTGGCAGATTCTGTGAGGCATTGACGACCAGACACAATTGGGCGACCAGGTGGATGGTCGAGAGATTTGTGCAATTTCGGGAGGGAATAGAAGGTAGGGGTAGTGGGTTCTTTAACATAAAGAAATTTCCATGTGTTGGAGTCTATAATGCCTTTTTGATAAGCTGCAAATATCAGCTGTTGGTATTCGGATATATAGTTAGCAATGAGTGTTTTAGAAATTGGTCTATACCACTCGCGATTGTTTAAAATATCCAGGCACATTTGTTCATAGAAGGACACATCCATCACCACCACATTGCCACCCTTGTCGGCTGGCTTAATGGTGAGTTCAGGATGGTTTTGTAGGGATTTGATGGCCCTAATCTGAGCCAAAGTTAGGTTGGAGGGATACGCGGAGTTGAAATTTAAGCCTTCGATGGTGTTAGTGACCTGTTGTACAAAGGCCCATATATTGGGATTTGTAGAAAGATTTAGAAAATTCACAGATTTGGGTTTAAAAGAAACAGGAGGGGGGAAGGGGGGAGCACCAAGGGCGGCGGCCTCAAGATTGGTAGGATCAAGAGAGTCGTCACCATCAGTGCACCCCTCCTCCCAAAGTGACATTAATTCTTTGAGGGCTTGTATTTCCGCTAGGGTGGGAACCTGTTGGGAAGGATTTACATGCACATTCTGAACAAGTGCAGTATTAGATTGAGATTTGTCATAGATCACTTTGAAAAGAAGTTTACGTGCAAAAAGATGCACGTCTTTAATAAAGGCGAATTTGTCAAAGTCGTTAGAGGGACAAAATGTGAGGCCTAATTGGAGTACATAGATCTGATCCGCATTGAGTGGAATAGAAGATAGATTGATTACATCAGGGGTGGTTGGTCTTGCTGGATCATTGGCATTTGTGGGTGTAAATCGGGGGATGGGCTTGGGAGAGACTCCTGGCCCTGCCCTAAAAAAATAGGTGCAAGTTTAGGGTCTGCTGTAGCAGAGCTGGCTGGAAACATGGAGGTGATAGTGGGTTCACTTACCCTTCGGGAGGTGATGTGCGTTTGAGGGTGCAGTGGTGCCATTATGCCTGCAGGTGTCTTGGTAGAGGATGATTTGGGAATCGCTGACGACTTGGGTTGTGCTTTAGTGAAGGGAGTGGATACGTGAGCAGTCTTTGAATGACCTGTAGGTGGATGTGGTAGAGGAGTGGGTCCTAGTGTGCGGTGGAGTGACTCCGAGGATATGGCCGAAAGATCGCCTTTTCTTCTTTTTGCTAATTGTTCCTGTGTCAAATCTTGGTAAACAGTGGAGGTACTGGATGAAAAAGAAGCAGATAAATTGTTAGAGGCATGGTTATTCGAAGTAGGTATATTAGTGGAAAAGGGTTTGTTTCTAGCTTTGGTTTCCTTGGCATTGTCCCAATTGTAGGCATATCCATTTTCATGGGCTGCTAAGTCTCTTAAGAATTTGCTTTCTTTGTCATTAATAGTCGTAAGTGTATATTCCTCCAGGTGTGCGCGCAGGGTTTTATCCCGCTTGCTATACCTGGGGGAGGAAAGACCAAGAGCATGATCTGTGTACCATCGATTGATTGCAACATCAAGTTGTGCCAACTCGGTGGTATATTCGTGGCACAACATGGAGAGCATGTTGAGAGAGCATGATATAAGATTGCTTTCCCAAGAGGTTTTTAATGTGTCGTTGATTTTTTTGATATTGGGGAAAAGTTGTATTCTTAATCCCCAAGGTATTATTTTGTGTTCCGCATATTTTTCAAAGTAGGTTTTATGCCAGTAAATTCTGACTTTTTTTTCCAAGAGACGTTGTAGTCTGATAAATGCCCTATCCAGCTCAGCATCGGTTATGGTAGAAGCATTTTGGGATGCCTGGATGCGGGTCATGAGACCCTCCCAGGCTTCTCCACAGAAATCCGCCATGGCTCCACCCGGGGTCCTGAAAAGAGAAAGAAACCAGTCCTATGATAACACAAAAGATATACACGGATTAATATGTGTTCCAATGATTATCACAGTCACAGTAAGATGAAGGTAAGAAGAGATATAATTTGTCAAAATGGCATATAACTAAGGAAGGATAGTGGATTTGTTGGGAATAAACGAAGATAGAAGGATATATAGTTGTATTGGACAAGTATATATAATATATATGGGGATATTCAAATCAACATATCAGGGACCAAGACTAGCCAAAAGGACATAAGCATTAAAGCTTGTATTGCTCAAAAAAAGTAAAGATGGCTAGATGGTACCAGAGGATACAGCACCTCATCCCCTAAATAATCAAACGTTAAATGGGTGTGTGGACAAGGGATTATAGCGGTGCTAGGGTCAGGAAGATTAGAGAAGAAAAGATAAAACAAAAAATACTAAAATTACAAATTTTATTAATAGTCTATCATAAATACAATGTACATTATAAACAATTCATACAGTAATTATACAAATTTTGTGGATACATGTACTGTAAGTGACCCTAAGAATGGTCAAGTGGGCCAGATGGCAAGTGGCCGTTGAAGGAGGGGGGGCTCATTTTCCTACATGTTTCGCCAAAACATTGGCTTCTTGGGTGGCTGTGTTCCCCCTCTCCCTCTCTTCCCTCCCGTCTTGGGCACTGACGCCCCAGGTATGTCCGCAGTTCCGTTTAGTGGTGTGGAGCTTAGGGTTGCATGAATGTCCAGCCACAGTTGCAATGTGTTATTGTTTTTACTATGCAGTGTTTGGTCAAATTAATATTTCTAACATGTGTTTTTATGTCCACCACACAGAATTTTTTATATATATCCACCCTATGAGCTCCTGTTCCCTGAAGAAGCCAATGTTTTGGCGAAACATGTAGGAAAATGAGCCCCCCCTCCTTCAACGGCCACTTGCCATCTGGCCCACTTGACCATTCTTAGGGTCACTTACAGTACATGTATCCACAAAATTTGTATAATTACTGTATGAATTGTTTATAATGTACATTGTATTTATGATAGACTATTAATAAAATTTGTAATTTTAGTATTTTTTGTTTTATCTTTTCTTCTCTAATCTTCCTGACCCTAGCACCGCTATAATCCCTTGTCCACACACCCATTTAACGTTTGATTATTTAGGGGATGAGGTGCTGTATCCTCTGGTACCATCTAGCCATCTTTACTTTTTTTGAGCAATACAAGCTTTAATGCTTATGTCCTTTTGGCTAGTCTTGGTCCCTGATATGTTGATTTGAATATCCCCATATATATTATATATACTTGTCCAATACAACTATATATCCTTCTATCTTCGTTTATTCCCAACAAATCCACTATTCTTCCTTAGTTATATGCCATTTTGACAAATTATATCTCTTCTTACCTTCATCTTACTGTGACTGTGATAATCATTGGAACACATATTAATCCGTGTATATCTTTTGTGTTATCATAGGACTGGTTTCTTTCGCTTTTCAGGACCCCGGGTGGAGCCATGGCGGATTTCTGTGGAGAAGCCTGGGAGGGTCTCATGACCCGCATCCAGGCATCCCAAAATGCTTCTACCATAACCGATGCTGAGCTGGATAGGGCATTTATCAGACTACAACGTCTCTTGGAAAAAAAAGTCAGAATTTACTGGCATAAAACCTACTTTGAAAAATATGCGGAACACAAAATAATACCTTGGGGATTAAGAATACAACTTTTCCCCAATATCAAAAAAATCAACGACACATTAAAAACCTCTTGGGAAAGCAATCTTATATCATGCTCTCTCAACATGCTCTCCATGTTGTGCCACGAATATACCACCGAGTTGGCACAACTTGATGTTGCAATCAATCGATGGTACACAGATCATGCTCTTGGTCTTTCCTCCCCCAGGTATAGCAAGCGGGATAAAACCCTGCGCGCACACCTGGAGGAATATACACTTACGACTATTAATGACAAAGAAAGCAAATTCTTAAGAGACTTAGCAGCCCATGAAAATGGATATGCCTACAATTGGGACAATGCCAAGGAAACCAAAGCTAGAAACAAACCCTTTTCCACTAATATACCTACTTCGAATAACCATGCCTCTAACAATTTATCTGCTTCTTTTTCATCCAGTACCTCCACTGTTTACCAAGATTTGACACAGGAACAATTAGCAAAAAGAAGAAAAGGCGATCTTTCGGCCATATCCTCGGAGTCACTCCACCGCACACTAGGACCCACTCCTCTACCACATCCACCTACAGGTCATTCAAAGACTGCTCACGTATCCACTCCCTTCACTAAAGCACAACCCAAGTCGTCAGCGATTCCCAAATCATCCTCTACCAAGACACCTGCAGGCATAATGGCACCACCGCACCCTCAAACGCACATCACCTCCCGAAGGGTAAGTGAACCCACTATCACCTCCATGTTTCCAGCCAGCTCTGCTACAGCAGACCCTAAACTTGCACCTATTTTTTTAGGGCAGGGCCAGGAGTCTCTCCCAAGCCCATCCCCCGATTTACACCCACAAATGCCAATGATCCAGCAAGACCAACCACCCCTGATGTAATCAATCTATCTTCTATCCCACTCAATGCGGATCAGATCTATGTACTCCAATTAGGCCTCACATTTTGTCCCTCTAACGACTTTGACAAATTCACCTTTATTAAAGACGTGCATCTTTTTGCACGTAAACTTCTTTTCAAAGTGATCTATGACAAATCTCAATCTAATACTGCACTTGTTCAGAATGTGCATGTAAATCCTTCCCAACAGGTTCCCACCCTAGCGGAAATACAAGCCCTCGAAGAATTAATGTCACTTTGGGAGGAGGGGTGCACTGATGGTGACGACTCTCTTGATCCTACCAATCTTGAGGCCGCCGCCCTTGGTGCTCCCCCCTTCCCCCCTCCTGTTTCTTTTAAACCCAAATCTGTGAATTTTCCAAATCTTTCTACAAATCCCAATATATGGGCCTTTGTACAACAGGTCACTAACACCATCGAAGGCTTAAATTTCAACTCCGCGTATCCCTCCAACCTAACTTTGGCTCAGATTAGGGCCATCAAATCCCTACAAAACCATCCTGAACTCACCATTAAGCCAGCCGACAAGGGTGGCAATGTGGTGGTGATGGATGTGTCCTTCTATGAACAAATGTGCCTGGATATTTTAAACAATCGCGAGTGGTATAGACCAATTTCTAAAACACTCATTGCTAACTATATATCCGAATACCAACAGCTGATATTTGCAGCTTATCAAAAAGGCATTATAGACTCCAACACATGGAAATTTCTTTATGTTAAAGAACCCACTACCCCTACCTTCTATTCCCTCCCGAAATTGCACAAATCTCTCGACCATCCACCTGGTCGCCCAATTGTGTCTGGTCGTCAATGCCTCACAGAATCTGCCAGTGCTCTGGTAGATAAATATCTGGCACCCCATGTTGTAGCTTTGCCTTCATATATAAAGGACACTATCCATCTCCTTCGTATATTAGATGGCCAATCCCTGCCCAGTGGCACATGGTTGGTAGCCCTAGATGTGGAAAGCTTATACAACGTAATCCCCCACAATAGAGGTATCTCAGTTATCAGCAAACTCATTCGTGCCAGAGGCCCCCCAATATGATGAATACGGGGACTTTGTCCTCAAATTATTGAGGTTCATACTCACACACGCAATTATTTCATGTTCGGCTCCTCCCACTTCCTCCAGGTGCAGGGTGTGGCTATGGGGACTAAGTGTGCCCCTGCCTATGCCAACCTGTACCTGGGGGGGTGGGAGAGGGAACTTTTTGACTCGATTCACTTCAACCCCTACCTGTCCAGGATTATATCCTGGTACAGGTATATCGATGATATACTTCTGTTTTGGGTCGGTACTAAGGAAGAACTTTCCTCATTTGTACAAAGCCTTACTGACAACACATACAATCTAAGATTTACCATGGAGTGCAGCCAGTCTCAGATCCATTTCTTGGACCTCCAGATTGGTGTACAACCCAATGGCCAAGTCTATACTACTCTATATCGCAAACCCTCTTCGGGCAATACAATCCTACATGCCCAGAGTGCCCATCCTGAGCCCCTCCTTCGAAGTATACCATATAGTCAATATGTCAGGATTAAACGTAACTGTACCCGCGATGAAGATTTCTTCAGGGCGGCACACGACCTCTATAATAGACTCTTAGATAGAGGCTACAGCCACTCTCTCTTAAAGAAAGCATTCCATAAGGCAAAAAAACTCAACCGTAAAGACCTGGTTTTCTCCGACAAACCATTGGATTCTAAACAACCCACACGACTCATCACCCAATTCTCCAATCAGCATACCCAAATCAAAGACGTCCTCAAACAATTTTGGCCCTTACTCACATCTGATCCTACCATTGCCAAATATATTAACACTTATCCTGATATTACCTATCGACGCTCTCCCTCTCTCCGTGATCGTCTGATTCATAGTCATCATTCTACTGACACTGCACATAGGCCCACTGCCACCGGTACCTATCAATGTGGCAAATGTGACATATGTACATTCGTTGCCAACTCTCAGGTTGTTAATCTACCCGATGGAAACACACACACCATCAGACACTATGTCACCTGCGCCACTGTTGGGGTTGTATACCTGGCCCAATGCCAATGCGGCGCATTCTATGTTGGCAAAACCAAGCGCCCCTTTCAGACCCGTATCCGGGACCATATCAAACCACTATACAAGAACACCACCACTACGGCCATTAATAGGCATATCGCTGCCCAACATAACTCCGATCCCCATGTTATTTTGTTTTCCGCACTTGAACATATCCCCTCACATGTAAGAGGCGGTAGTACTGATAATTCATTATTACGACTCGAAACCAAATGGATTCATATATTAAATGCTACCATCTTCCCAGGACTCAATGAATATATTAGTTTTAAGCCCTTCCTTTAAGTTTTTCTTTTCCATGCCCCTTCCCCAGACAACGTCGTTTGTGGTTTTTCCTCTCTACCCTATCCTCTTCCATCCCTTTCCCCCCCCCCCTTCTATTCCCTCTGTTCTCTTTCTCATTCTCCTGTATTCCCTGTCTTTCTTTCCCTTTGCTGCCATGGCTCCACCCGGTATTTCATCCATATAATGTTTTTTTGACATGGACTAATACCTTGCCTTCTACATTGATTACAAATGCCTTTTTCCTTTTCTGAGACAAGCTGGCAAATTGACTCAATATATCTTATATCCCTGTATATTCTATAAGTGTATATTGCCTGTATTTATTTGCGACTTAAAACTCTTTTTTGTCATTATTGAACAATATTTTTCGACACAACTGTTGCAATACATATACTGTGTGTTTCCTTTTTTATATATTCTTTTCTATATATTGTTTTTGCATTGTATTTTCAATTTTTGGTTGCAGGTTTTACTGTCGTACTGGGACCCAGTGGTTCTCTATGCACACTGCACACATTGTGGCTGGATGTCGTGTGCTGACACACAGTAATTCCCACCTTCCCCAGTGGCCCCTGTGGATCGTTGGGCAACCTTTGGGATATCCTCCCATCCTGTGTCTCGGCGCACTACACTTCGTGCCCCTTTGTTCCCCGCCACTTGTCTGCGGTTGTCCCTGGTGCCTTGGCTAGCCCCACGACTGGGGGGATTATCTGTGGCGTGGGTGGTGGGCGGCGGCTCCGCGGGCTCTCCCGGTTTGGGGGTGACATGGCTAGCGCTGTCTTTGCCTGTACGGACGCCAAGGCGCAGACAACTGTCTGCCCCTGGGTGCCCACGTCTGTTCTCAGACCCTCTGGTCCTTTATTCCATCGGCAGATTGGGTGAGATGACACCTTGGTACTTCCCATTCCAGGGGTGTTCGCCTCTCCAATCGCCACACGGTCCGTGAGATCTGAGCATGTGCGCGCGTTGCATGATGGAACTCGTAGTTCCTAGGCACCGTGCAGTGCACAGCCGTGGCTACCCCTCGTTTAGCGTCCGCACACCTGATCATCATCTGATCAGGTGTGGGGGGTATATGAGTAACCGGCCAGTCCCTCAGTTCCCATGGACGAGGGACGTGCCTGCATTCGCTCTGCACACAGCTACAAGGTAAACTTCTGCCTTTCAAAACACCCTGACTTCATGTTGTTTACATGAATTATTTATTATTCCTTTACATACTTTTTAGAACTTACTTTGGACCGGCCTCTTACTCTGGTGGTTAACACTGATTTTCTCAAGCAACACGGTGTGCTTCATGATGAATTAGGTAATAGATTCCTTTTCACTAGCCTCACCTGTGCCCAAGTACATTTTAAAGCTTCCATTTCCCTACCTTTCTGATCCTCCTTTTTTCCTTTATATTTCATATAGGATCCACTGTTATTTTTATCCCTTTTTCATCCCAGCACCGGTACTATATACCTGTGAATGTACCGCTATGAGAATCTTTTCTTACAGCAGATACCATCAAGTAAGTATAGGCATAAACTACCATATCTGGCCCCAGTTAACAACAGCAAGACCCCTAACACTATCCATTTTTCCAACTAGGCCTGCTTTAAGTGGTCTGCAGATATGGTTCAACCTTGATGTCCTTTCCTTGCTGTGTGCATACATATATCACAGGCACTTCCTGACCTTGCCTCTCTACAGCTTTTAGATATACATGCAAGTCCGCACCTTTTCCAGAGATATAGATACATTTATACCTATTTATATACATATATTTTTTGTTCTCTTTTTAATACAATGCACATATGCGCAACCCTCTATTCCTGGAATAACTACCACAGTGCATTATGACACATGACTATCTTTACATTCCTTTGCCAGGTCTACTGTATGCCCCCTGCAGGCATAATTTACGGCGCGGTCTGCCTGCTCCCCTGTGGGGATCTCCTTGGGTGGCTGTGTTCCCCCTCTCCCTCTCTTCCCTCCCGTCTTGGGCACTGACGCCCCAGGTATGTCCGCAGTTCCGTTTAGTGGTGTGGAGCTTAGGGTTGCATGAATGTCCAGCCACAGTTGCAATGTGTTATTGTTTTTACTATGCAGTGTTTGGTCAAATTAATATTTCTAACATGTGTTTTTATGTCCACCACACAGAATTTTTTATATATATCCACCCTATGAGCTCCTGTTCCCTGAAGAAGCCAATGTTTTGGCGAAACATGTAGGAAAATGAGCCCCCCCTCCTTCAACGGCCACTTGCCATCTGGCCCACTTGACCATTCTTAGGGTCACTTACAGTACATGTATCCACAAAATTTGTATAATTACTGTATGAATTGTTTATAATGTACATTGTATTTATGATAGACTATTAATAAAATTTGTAATTTTAGTATTTTTTGTTTTATCTTTTCTTCTCTAATCTTCCTGACCCTAGCACCGCTATAATCCCTTGTCCACACACCCATTTAACGTCTAAATACTATTACTTCATGCATAGCAATGAAAAATTTAGTTACGTATAGATGTGGATATATAGTGTTTTTTTCTTCAAAAAATGAAGAAAGACCCAGAAATAGGGGGCTTAAAGAGGTTTAAAAACCTGGAGCTCCACTGAGGCCGAGGGCGGATCCTGCAAAATGTAATAATGCACATATGTAGTGGCCGATCGTTTTGATCATAAACTAAAAATGAACAAAATTGAATAGGAAATTAATAGTAAAGGTAAACCATACCTGGTAGTAATTCAGTAGATGATTCAAGGGGGTACATAATAGGTAACTGGTATTGGCTTGGTATGTCTTGAATAGCTGGGGGTAATAGCGAAAAGAAAAAGGGGGGGTGTGAAGGTATATAATTAACAGCTAAGAACATTAAGATGTGTCATTAACTAGACAACTAGTAGAGTTTAAGTAGAACTAAGCTGTCATTAATTAGCTGGTGTCATATGCGGTATGGAAAATAAAATGGCCTGCAGTATAATTGGCCATTTCAGCCAGTCAGAGCAGACCATAGAAAAAGATCCAGATAAAGAAGAAGGTTTTTTTGAAAAGACTAAATAAATAAGAAAAACGTCTTTGTAAAAAATAAATAAATTAAGCCATTCAAAAGTAACCAGCGCCCTATCACATAGCAAGCGTGAATACAAGGGGTGATTATTAAAGTGTATTAAATGTAGCCTACATTGAGTAATGGTCATGAAAGAGTAAGGTATTACTTACTTTTAGTACCAAGGAACTGGACATCTGCTCAGGCCGAAATCATCCTGCAGACTGCAACGGATGCTCGGCGTGAGCAGTGTCCAGGTATATAAAGCCCTCTTCCCCAATCAGCTGCTGACAGAACAAGCAACAACTGATTGTCTAAAACGGAGGAGGGGCAGGCACGCCATGGATGGCCCCCCGGGTGGAGCGATAGCCGCCAAGTCCCCATTGCGCACACACAAGCGTCCGCGCCGGGATGTGGCCACACCCACTCTACCTGCCGACACGTTTAGCTTCCCCGGCGGACTGCGCATGTCCGCCGGGGTCGCAAGATGGAGGCCAGTGTAGAAATACACTGTAGCCTCACATAGCACCGCCGTGAGTTAGAGGAACCCAGGCGGCTTTGTGTGCCGGGCGAGCTGCAGGTTCAAAATGTAAAGTATTAATGTGGTGTGGAACGGTGGCACAACAGCGCCCAAAGATCAAAGTGCTATAGAGAAACTACCACAGAAATCAGGAAGCCGTTGTTGACAAGCAATATCTTACAGGGTGAGATGACACATTCAATAAAGAAAAATACATATGACATTGGGAAATGAAAAGTAGGGTACAACGGGGGGGATTTGATAACAGATAACCCATCTGACTAGAAATTATATGGACTATGATAACGGATGGCAGAATCAGTAAAGGGGGATTGATTATGCTAAGCAGAGAGGAAAGATCTGCAGCTAGAGTCAGTTGTAGAAACCATAGACATAGGTCGTGGTCAAAGGTGAGGAAGATCTTTCTATAATATAGAGACATTAATACCAGATATATAGTCCATATAGATGTAGATAAGATCAATAACCCAGGCACCGTGACAGTTTGGTGGCATGGAATGATACATACTGTATGAAACTATCAAAGGGTATAAAGTTGGAAGTGTTTGATTAGTGTCATACAAAGTAATGCTGACATTAAGATAAAATATTGTTTTTTGAGCCCAGAGTCTTTGTAATACTCAAAAAAAAAAAAATTGCTATCAATATTATTGTATTTAATAATGATTTCTAATTGTGTGTATCAAAGGTTGTTTTTCATAGTTAACCGCCGCAGCATGTGGCAGTGGACAAAAATGAAACACTGTCAGATTCAAAAGGACAAGAGTGGGGAACAAGTGCGTGCCTCCGGGTTTCAAATGGGGGGGCCCGAAACATTGAAAAGAGGGGGCAGAAACAACAGTTGAAATTACTGTTCCCTGCCACCTGAAGAGAAGCCCTCGAGAAAAGGCTTAAACCAAATGGTTTCGTTTAAACCCGGGGGTTGGGTAGCCCTTAAATTGTCGATCCAGCGGGATTCCAATTGTAGCAAAGTCTTGTTCCAGTCACCCCCCTGGATTCTGGGTGCACACGGTCCAAGATAAGGAATTTTATCTTTGGAAATTTGCCATTGTGCACTATTGTGGTGTGTCTCCCAAGTGGGAGATCGGGGTCACAGGTTTTCATACCCAATATATGTCTGTATGCCCTCCTCCAAAACTCAGTTTTTGTTTTCCCGATGTAAAAACATGTGCATTCGCATAGAAGCATATAAATTACTCCATGGGTTTTACAGTTAGCAAAGTGTTTTGAATAGAATAATAAGAGCGGCATTATGGTTGGCGGGATCTCACGCCAATCATCGCCGCACCCACTTCCTCCTTCTCCTCTTATACCCCACCCCCTTACGCTCGTGCCGGTGTCATTGTCTGACATGGCGGCGGCGATGTAAGGCGGCCAGTAACCACCATACTCAGGTAAGGCTTCTCCTGCACTAGCCTCCAGGATCACCTTCATTTTATCTTGCTCTGTTTACACGAATACGCCCTTCTATGTGCCTGCCATGAGACACCATGACTACACACACTGGCTTGCATTATACTCAACCACCACTCTCTCCACTCCTTTTCAGATTTCCCCAGATGAGGTCTTTACTCACCATTGCAACTGTAGCTGAGTTAGCGCTTTTAGTACACTGACTTCTCTTACTTGCTACTGGATATATTTTTTACATACCAATATTGGGGTAAGTTTTGCATGCTGAGATTACTTTCTGAACTGCTTTTTGTGAATATCCGCATATCGTGCAATCTGCATGCTTCTCAAAATATATGGTCATATTGCTGCTCAGACGCATGTCATTATGTGTCTTCTGCAGACATACATCCAATTACCTTATAAGCCCCCTTTTTTTTTTTTTTTAACATCTCAGCACATAAGGCCTCCTCTCCTCTCCTTTTTTTGTATTTTCAGATAATCTCCTCTTCTCCCTCCTCTCTTTTCCTGATCCCCTGGTCGCTGGGACCTTTGAGGTAGCGTTGTCCCCCTTTTGTGGCGATACATTGGGACCAGTGTGGAGAAGGTGGGGCCAGAGACACGCCTGTTTCCTTATTTGGTTTTCTGGCGTCTGATGCGTAGCTGCCCCTGAGAGTGTCTCCGACGGTTGGTCTCCTCTCCTGTTCATGCTTGGGTGTGTAGTTTTTTTTTTTTTTTTTTTTTTTTTTTTTTTTTTTTTTTTTTTTTTTTTCCTTCCTTTTTTTCTTTTTTCCCCCCTTCCTGGAATGATGTTAAGTGCAGTAAACATGTTCAATACAATTGTACCTAATTATGATATTTCATGTTTTACTAGTGTAAAGTCTGCTTACCATTTTGCCCCTGATGAAGGGACCTCAACAGTCCCGAAACGCGTAGGCCCAGGTAGAAGACTATATGAATACACCGTTTGTTCATTCACCAGCAGAACATTGTTTTTATTGTCAAATTGATTTACATGTTTGTATTTGGATTAATTTCTTGTCAATATGTATATTTTTTATATAATTGTAATAATAAAACCCGCTCTTTTATTTATATTCTGATTTCCGTTGCCTTCAAAGTCCCACCACTCTTTGAGGGGTCTCTTTCTTTTCTCGTATGCTAGGGATGGTGGCAACTCTTGTGACACTGTTGGATGGTACCCTTTTTTTCTCTTGCTGATTCTAGAATCCGGGTAGCAAATACCCATACCCCTCTTTTCCATCCAGCTCTGCCACAAACTCTCTCTTTACCTAATCTAAATTATTATAACTGGCTAGTTACTTTGTGTTTTACATGTTATTCTTGTTATTTTTCATCTAGGAATTTCCTATTGTATATGTAAGTACCTCCTTCCATCAGTATTTTGTTTTCAATCTTTAGTGCTCTCCCTTTATTCCACTCCAAGAGACGATATCAATATGTTTCAGGGTTCAAGTTGGACGGCCCTTATGGCAGATTATTCTAAAAACCACGAGGAAGGAGAAGCAGTTCAATCAGAATTGTCTTCCCTTTGCAACCAATTAAGCAAATATGTGGAGAAAAAAGCTGCATTTTTCTGGCACATTGACAATTTCGAAAGATATATCAGAGAGGATATCAATCCTTATGGATTGCGCATTCAAATCTTCCCCCTGATCGACAATATTAGCCCCGATTTCAAAAAACAGTGGGAGGATAACCTACAGGCGTGCACACGCAAGATGATGAGGATGCTTATAGAGGAATATAAGACCCGCAGTCTGGCCCTTGATAAAGAGATTGATAACATATACGTAAAGTTACAATCCTTTAAAAGTCTCCCCGCATTAAAGGAACATGAGGAAAGAATTAAGATTCATTTGGATCAAATTACCACCGAAACTCTCCGCAAAAAAGATAAAAAGTTCTGGCGCGACAAATTGTCCTTCCAGGAAGGGAGAGCATACAAGTGGACCCAAAACTACTACACCTCCAATTCCAAAAACAGAGGCCTAGCTAAATCCACTGTGGAATGCGGATCTGACTCCTCTATCAATTCCTCTGCTTCTGCCTCCTCCTTTTCTCGTAATCGGAACAGGAACAGGCACAATAAACCGAAACGCCTCTTGTCTGGGGAAGGGGGGAATGCACATAAGAAACATATTCCCGACCATCCTGTCGATAATGCTTCATCCACTTCACAAATACCAAGTAATAGCGGTGCATGCATTGAGGACCCCCACCCACCTACAGGAACCCCTAACAGCAACATCGCCCCCTCTGCACACACGACTGGTCAGCTCTCGCAATCTAGTGCGAGCGCAATATCCAGGAGGGAGGTGGGACAAAGTCGATTTTTTCCCCAGGGCGCCATTCCCAAACCGAAAACCTAACTAGGACTAAATCTAACACCATAGATGTCGATGATAGAAACATCATCAACCTTTCTGACTATACGCTATCTGATGATGAGAAATCTTTACTGTCCAGGGGTCTAAGTTTTTGCCCCAGCTCTAACCTTGACACTTTTGAAGTTATTAAAGACCTTAACTTGTTCGCTCGTAAATTGTTACTAAAGAGCATGTATTCTAAGGCTAAAACCAAACCCGAAACCACCAAGGAACAACACGACAGAGACTTAGATGTCCTTTTGTCGTTGTTGGAGGATGAGGACCCCCCTGATTTGATCGACACTATTGACTTAGATTCCCTCCTTGCCGATATACCTATGGAATCAACCATTCCATCTCATGCCAACATAAAATTCAAGAACAAATCGGATAAATTCCCTCCCCTGAGCTCTAACCCCAATCTGTCGTCTTTCGTCACTATGGTTACATCTGAAATTCAAAAACTTAAAATACACAAAAGGATCGGGAATATATCCCCTTCCGAAATGCTCGCTTTAAATACTCTGAAAAAATGTCACTCCTTGGTCATTAAGCCCTCCGACAAGGGGGGCAATATTGTGATCATGACCAACGAGCAATACAAAAACATGTGCCAGAAAGTGTTGTCTAATCGGGACTGGTACAAACCTATACCCAGATCCAACATCACGAAATTTGAGACCCAATTTTATGCCCTGGTTGATGGTGCCTTTTCACAGGGCATCATCAATCAGGACACTTGGGAATTTTTACGAACAAAGTTTCCCAAAATTCCAACGTTCTATTGTCTACCCAAAGTTCATAAAAACTGTACAACTCCACCAGGTAGACCCATAGTCTCCGGTAACGGAGCTATTACTGAACACTTGAGTCTCTTTGTAGACTCTTACCTCAAACCTTTCGTGGAAAACTTGCCCTCTTACATACGTGATACTATCCACTTGTTACAATCCCTGGAAGGCCTACATGTCTCAGCACAGTCACTACTGGTAGCCATCGACGTTGAGGCCCTTTATAGCTCAATTCCCCACCATTTAGGGCTGACTGTGGTCAGACATTTCATCACTCAAACTCACAGAGATGACAAAAAACTCTGTGAGTTTGTTATTATGGCCCTGGAGTTCATCCTTTATCATAACGTTTTTTCTTTTGATGGCTCCCACTTCCTCCAGGTACAGGGCGTGGCAATGGGGACCTCCTGTGCCCCATCCTACGCCAACCTGTACCTGGGGGAGTGGGAGCAGTCTTTTCTTTCTGATGAGGCTTTCAGATCGCACACTCAACACATAGTCGCATGGTATCGTTATTTAGACGACATTTTGGTGTTATGGGAGGGTTCCGAAAACCAACTTAATGAATGCATCCATATGATGCAGTGCAACAATTTCAATTTAAAGTTTACCGTGACCCATAGTGCACACAATATTACATTCTTGGACACAACCATCAGCAAGAACTCTGATGGAACGCTCTCCAGCAGCCTTTTCCGAAAACCTACCGCTGGCAACACCATCTTACACGCCTCTAGTTCCCACCCCCAACCACTTATCCGAGCGATTCCCTACAGCCAATATTTGCGGCTGAGACGGAATTGCTCTGATCAACAATCTTATCTAAGTGAAGCTGCCGCTCTCAGAGAGAGACTACTTCTGAGGGGCTATTCATCTACACTCCTGAAAAAAGCGTTTAAACGTGCTAATAGACACACTAGGTGGGAACTCCTTTCTGGCTCTCAGAAGAAGGCCAATATGGACCCCACTACTAGGATCATCATGCGGTTCACAAACCAACATGAATCTATTAAATCCATCCTCAACAAACACTGGCATCTTTTGCACTCTGATAATAATCTACGCCCATACTTACCTGCCCGACCGGCAATCACCTACCGGCGTACCAGTTCCCTGCGTGACCATTTGGTCCGCAGTGAGTTTACTGGTGGAACACACGGGGACCCCTGTAAGAGGTTTGGGACTTTCACATGTGGAGGATGCTCCACATGTAGATTCATGAACACACAACAACATGTGACCCTCCCCAATGGACATCCATATAGACCACGCCATTTTGCCAACTGCAAAACAGAGGGCGTGATATATCTTTTAGTCTGCCAGTGCCTCCAATTCTATGTAGGTAAGACTAAACAAAAATTTTCATTGCGAGCCTCACGGCATATTTCTGCCATGAGGAAAGCGAATCCTGAACTCCCACTGGGGAGACATGTGGCGAATGTGCACCATGGTACTTTTCCCAACATCTATTTTCTAATCCTGGACAGAGTGCATCCGAGTCCGAGGGGTGGTGATTGGAACAAGGCCTTGCTGCAACGGGAGGCTCGTTGGATCGCGGACCTTGCCGCCACCTCCCCCCCTGGTCTCAACGATCATTTGAGTTTTAGACCCTTTCTAGAAGGTTTCTCCTCTGGGGTTTGTGAAAAAGATCTATAAAATACTGAGACTGTCATGTCTATCCTTATTGCCCTCATGTATGTTTTTCCTTTTTTGAATTTTGTTCAATTTTGTCATTGTTTTTATTTTTTTCTTTTCCCCCCTCTCCCTTCCCCCCCCCCCCCCTCTCTTCTTTGTCACGCACAGGCATGCCATGATTTGAGACACACTGTCGATCACTTTTGGGCTACATCTGTCAGCCGCAGCTCTGGCCCCCTCTTGTCCCGCCCGGCGCACGTGGGCCCCCCTGGAACCGTGTGTCCTTCGGGGGGCCTACTTATGGGTACCCGGAACATACTCGCGGTACGCCTGGCAGTTCTTTTCTGCCAGACCATGCCCGCTATTTATGGTTCCCTTTTTTGCGTCGGTGGACGGTCTCTGCATGACCCCCCCCCCCACGGCCTCACGTTTTGGGGGGGGTGCCGTGCAGTCCCCGCCCAGGGTCCCTCTGCCCCTGCGATGTCCATGTGACGACCTTGGTGAACATTCCCCATTATATCTCTTTGTCTATACACCAACTACACACCTCCCCTTCAGGGGTGGTTTGTATTATGTTGCCAGGTACACACTTATGCAGGTGCATCGGTGAAGTGGCTGGTTACCCCCCCATTTTTGAAATTAGAGATGCCCTGTGTTTCTGTGCATCTCTCCGCTCCAGCGTTTCTGCTGGAGCGGTACTGCTTTATGTACAGCCCCCTTTGGATAGCAGGGGGAATGATGTGATCCTGAGTTGTGTCTGCTTATTGCCATGGTTTCCCTTTCTCAGCGTCTGTTGACGCTGTGGGAATTCCCTGGCATTTACAATTGATCCGAGTTGCGGTATGATTGGCCGAATCCCACGCCAATCATTGCCGCAGCCACTCCCCTTTCCTCCTCCTACACGACGTCACCACGGGTTCTCCCTTTCAGCGTCTGTCGACGCTGTAGGATTCCCCTGGCACCTGTGAATAATAAGAGCGGCATTATGGTTGGCGGGATCTCACGCCAATCATCGCCGCACCCACTTCCTCCTTCTCCTCTTATACCCCACCCCCTTACGCTCGTGCCGGTGTCATTGTCTGACATGGCGGCGGCGATGTAAGGCGGCCAGTAACCACCATACTCAGGTAAGGCTTCTCCTGCACTAGCCTCCAGGATCACCTTCATTTTATCTTGCTCTGTTTACACGAATACGCCCTTCTATGTGCCTGCCATGAGACACCATGACTACACACACTGGCTTGCATTATACTCAACCACCACTCTCTCCACTCCTTTTCAGATTTCCCCAGATGAGGTCTTTACTCACCATTGCAACTGTAGCTGAGTTAGCGCTTTTAGTACACTGACTTCTCTTACTTGCTACTGGATATATTTTTTACATACCAATATTGGGGTAAGTTTTGCATGCTGAGATTACTTTCTGAACTGCTTTTTGTGAATATCCGCATATCGTGCAATCTGCATGCTTCTCAAAATATATGGTCATATTGCTGCTCAGACGCATGTCATTATGTGTCTTCTGCAGACATACATCCAATTACCTTATAAGCCCCCTTTTTTTTTTTTTTTTTTAACATCTCAGCACATAAGGCCTCCTCTCCTCTCCTTTTTTTGTATTTTCAGATAATCTCCTCTTCTCCCTCCTCTCTTTTCCTGATCCCCTGGTCGCTGGGACCTTTGAGGTAGCGTTGTCCCCCTTTTGTGGCGATACATTGGGACCAGTGTGGAGAAGGTGGGGCCAGAGACACGCCTGTTTCCTTATTTGGTTTTCTGGCGTCTGATGCGTAGCTGCCCCTGAGAGTGTCTCCGACGGTTGGTCTCCTCTCCTGTTCATGCTTGGGTGTGTAGTTTTTTTTTTTTTTTTTTTTTTTTTTTTTTTTTTTTCCCCCTTCCTGGAATGATGTTAAGTGCAGTAAACATGTTCAATACAATTGTACCTAATTATGATATTTCATGTTTTACTAGTGTAAAGTCTGCTTACCATTTTGCCCCTGATGAAGGGACCTCAACAGTCCCGAAACGCGTAGGCCCAGGTAGAAGACTATATGAATACACCGTTTGTTCATTCACCAGCAGAACATTGTTTTTATTGTCAAATTGATTTACATGTTTGTATTTGGATTAATTTCTTGTCAATATGTATATTTTTTATATAATTGTAATAATAAAACCCGCTCTTTTATTTATATTCTGATTTCCGTTGCCTTCAAAGTCCCACCACTCTTTGAGGGGTCTCTTTCTTTTCTCGTATGCTAGGGATGGTGGCAACTCTTGTGACACTGTTGGATGGTACCCTTTTTTTCTCTTGCTGAATAGAAAGTCTGGCCATTCGGGAGGGTTGGGTTTTTGTCCGTGAGCATAAATTTACAATAGTTGCAAGCCCCACATCTAAAGGTTCCCTTATATCTACAGTGGGATTTGCCTGCTTCCCCCTTAAACTCACTAGTGGTGATTCTATCTCTCAAAGATGTCGTTCGTTTGAAGGTAAAGAGAGGTTTGGGGTGAACAAAAGGTCCCAATGCTGGATCGCATTGTAGCATATGCCAGTATCTTTCTACAATATTCCTGACTTGTCTATGTTGTGGAGTGGAGTGGAGTAGCTCATTTCTAGATTGCATGAAAGCTTTCTTAAACCCTTTCATGACTAAGCCTATTTTTGAAATGTGGTGTTTACAAGTTAAAATCTGTATTTTTTGCTAGAAAATTACTTAGAGTTCCCAAACATTATATATATTTTTTTAGCAGAGAATCTAGAGAATAAAATGGCGATTGTTGCAATATTTTATATCACACGGTATTTGTACAGCTGTGTTTTAAACGCAAATTTTTGGAAAAGGGACATTTTCATGTATTTTAAAAAATCCAAACAGTAAAGTTACCCCAATTTTTTGGTATAATGTGAAAGATGATGTTACGCCGAGTAAATAGATACCAAACATGTCACCCTTTATAATTGCACGCACTCGTGGAATGGCGACAAACTACGGTACCTATGAATTTCCATAGGCGACGCTTTAAATTTTTTTTACGGTTACCAGATTAGAGTTACAGAGGAGGTCTAGGGCTAGAATTATTGCTCTCACTCTGACGATCGCGGCGATATCTCACATGTGTGATTTGAACACCGTTTACATATGCGGGTGCGACTTCGGTATGCGTTTTCTTCGCTGCGCGAGCTCGCGGGGACGGGGGCGCTTTAAAAATTTTTATTTTTTTTTAAATTTATTTATTTTTTTTATACTTGTAAATTGTGTTAAAAAAAACATTTTTTTTATTTTATTTTATTGCTGTCACAAGGAATGTAAACATCCCTTGTGACAGTAATAGGTGGTGACAGGTACTCTTTATGGAGGGATCGGGGGTCTAAAAGACCCCCGATCCCTCCTTTGCACTTCACAGTATTCAGATCGCCAAAAACGGTGATTCTGAACACTGTATATTTTTTTAAAACCGGCGCCATTGGCAGCCGAGTAAACGGGAAGTGACGTCATGACGTCGCTTCCGCGTTTAAATTGAGAAGGCTGGAACAAAGCCGCCCACAGCTTCGTTTCAGCCCACCCCCAGCCGCCGAAGGCGGGCGATTGGACACCGGGCTTCCCGATCGCACAGGAGGCCCGGTAAGAGCGGCGGGAGGCAGCGGGAGGGGGGGATGTCCCCTCCCGCTGCTCCGGTATAATAGCCGAGCGGCTTTTAGCCGCATCGGTTGTTATATACGGTTAGCCGATCGCCGGCTCGAAACAACGGTACTGGGATGATGCCTGCAGCTGCGGGCATCATCCCGGTATAACCCCGGAAAGCCAAGTATGCAGATGTGTGTACGGTCGGCGGGAAGGGGTTAAAAGACCGCTTCAGTGAGGCATGGAAATAGCCCCGTAGTAGTACTTTACATTTTGAACCTGCAGCTCGCCCGGCACATAAAGCCGCCTGGGTTCCTCTAACTCACGGCGGCACTATGTGAGGCTACAGTGTATTTCTACACTGGCCTCCATCTTGCGACCCCGGCGGACATGCGCAGTCCACCGGGGAAGCTAAACGTATCGGCGGGTGGAGTGGGTGTGGCCACGTCCCAACGCGGATACTTGCGCATGCGCGATGGGGACTCAGCGGCTATTGCTCCACCCGGGGGGCCATCCATGGCGTGCCTGCCCCTCCTCCATTTTAGACAATCAGCTGTTGCTTATTCTATCAGCAGCTGATTGGGGAGGAGGGCTTTATATACCTGGACACTGCTCACGCCGAGCATCCGTTGCAGTCTGCAGGATGATTTCGGCCTGAGCAGATGTCCAGTTCCTTGGTACTAAAAGTAAGTAATACCTTACTCTTTCATGACCATTACTCAATGTAGGCTACATTTAATACACTTTATTAATCACCCCTTGTATTCACGCTTGCTATGTGATAGGGCGCTGGTTACTTTTGAATGGCTTAATTTATTTATTTTTTACAAGGCGTTTTTCTTATTTATTTAGTCTTTTCAAAAAAACCTTCTTCTTTATCTGGATCTTTTTCTATGGTCTGTGCTGACTGGCTGAAATGGCCAATTATACTGCAGGCCATTTTATTTTCCATACTGCATATGACACCAGCTAATTAATGACAGCATAGTTCTACTTAAACTCTACTAGTTGTCTAGTTAATGACACATCTTAATGTTCTTAGCTGTTAATTATATACCTTCACACCCCCCTTTTTCTTTTCGCTATTACCCCCAGCTATTCAAGACATACCAAGCCAATACCAGTTAACTATTACGTACCCCCTTGAACCATCTACTGAATTACTATCAGGTATGGTTTACCTTTACTATTAATTTCCTATTCAATTTTGTTCATTTTTAGTTTATGACCATAACGATTGGCCACTACATATGTGCATTATTACATTTTGCAGGATCCGCCCTCGGCCTCAGTGGAGCTCCAGGTTTTTAAACCTCTTTACGCCCCCTATTTCTGGGTCTTTCTTCATTTTTTGAAGAAAAAAAACACCTATCCACATCTATACGTAACTAAATTTTTCATTGCTATGCATGAAGTAATAGTATTTAGAATACGACAATGAACTTCCATCTACCGTAATCAGGAATACGCTGGATAGACAGACAATGTCAGTGCCTTTGTTTTTGACTGTTCTGGAATGCCAAGTCAGCCTACACAGTGCCAATGTAAATGTGAATAAAATGAATAGTATGGCATGTATATATGTTCATATGGTTATGTATACCTATATGCTTACCATCTTTTGTCAATACATTGTTTTCAATATAGAATTTTCTGTAAACCTATATCCACCCCTGAGGAAGGAGGCTGAGTATCTCCGAAACGCGTTGGGTGCAAGAATATTGGTATCAACATTATATCTGTGTATAAATACACGATTCGCATTCCTTACAATTTGTGTTATATATTTTTGCTTGATGTTTTTATTATGTTTTCAAATTAATAAACTACTGTTTATATATTACATACTCTTTTTACACCTTTCTGTATGTGCCTTTAAAGTCCACCACTAGGGGAATTTCCTTTTTTTGGTATATCTAATTTAGGATGTGGCACAACTTTGCAGCTAACTGCCGACCTATAATCTTTGCTATTTATACAATGTAGAAATTTTATTAAATATTTTTAAACACATAGTTTATCTCATATATGTACATGGAGCGTGCACAAGGCCTAAACATGATGTATGGGAGAGTACATGCATAACGACATATGATCAAAGTAGTGGACGTATAAATATCAATGGCAGTAAGCCCTATGATGGCACATGCGCCCACATGGTATATGTGCATCCACCAAATGAATATAGACAACAAAGATTGTAAACGAATAAACGTCAGTCCGTATAGGGTGTAGCGGCAACTCCGATCTAGGTAACAAGTCTCTGATGGAGACTCTTTACCACGTTATCAGCCGTGTCCAATCATGGCTGATCACGATATAAACAGGAAGAGCTGTTGATCGGCTATTCCTCACTCACGTCTGTCAGACGCTAGTAGAAGAGAGCTGATCAGCTACTCCTCTGACGGGGGGGTCTGTGCTGATCGATTACCAGCGCAGTCCCCCTGAGGATGCCCACACTGGACCACCAGGGATGCCACCACCAGGTATGCCACCCTAGACCACCAGGGATTCCAATCAGTGCCCACAATGGATGCCAATCAGTGCCCACAATGGGCATCACTGATCGGCAGCCATTATTGTTTGGCACTGATTGGCATCCGTCAGTACCATACATTACAGTACATCAGTGCCAACTATCAGTGCCCATCCATGCCACCTATCAGTGCCCATCCATACCACCTATCAGTGCCCATCCATGCTGCCTATTAGTGCCCATCTGTGCCGCCTTTGAGTGCCCATCAGTGCCACCTATGTGTACCCATCAGTGCTGCATATCAGTGCCACATATTAGTGCCACCTTATCAGTGCTGCCTTATCAGTGCCCATCAGTGCAGCCCCATCAGTGCCCATCAGTGAAGGACATACTTATTTACAAAGTTTTGTAACAGAAACAAAAAAAAATATATATATTTTTTTTTAATTTTCAGTCTTTTTTTTATTTGTTTAGCAGAAAATAAAAATCCCAGAGGTGATCAAATACCACCAAAAGAAAGCTGTATTTGTGGGAACAAAATGATAAAAATTTAGTTTGGCTGAAAATTGGTCTGGGCAGGAAGGTGTATAAGTGCCCAGTATTGAAGTGGATATATATGCAGTCTAATATATATATGCATTCAGTGTAGCCTATATATTCAGTGCATTCGGGTGTACAGTTTCTAATACACTTTAGGCGGTGTACACAGTATATAATACAGTGTGTACAGTTCCCAATACACTTCAGGCAGTGTATTTATATTATATATATATATATATATATATATATATATATATATATATATATATATATATATATATATATATACATACAGTCTAGTATAAGTGCCCAGTATTGAAGTGGTTAATATATATATATATATATATATATATATATATACTCTGCATTCAGTGTAGCCTATATATATAGTGCATTCGGTGGTGTACAGTTTCTAATACTCTTTTGGTGGTGTTCACAGTATATAATACAGTGTGTACACTTTCCAAAACACTTCTGGTGGTGTACACAGTATATAATACAGTGCAGCCAGTGTACAGTGCAGGCTGTACAGTATATAATGCAGTGTTACAAAAATAAAACATCATGTCCAGAAGGCCAGCAGGCAGAGGCAGACGCTCACAGGCCACTAAAAGAGGGCAAGCAGCCTGTGTCTACAGTCAACAGTGGTGGTCATGGACATGGTGCATCCTCTGCAGGTGGCTGTGGGGCACACTTGTCCTTTTTTCTGCCGCTGGCCATGTTATTGAGCCACAACATGCAAGAGAGTTGTTGGAGTGGATAACAAAGCCGTCCCCATCCTCCTCATCCTCATAGTAGTTTGCCTTCCAATGCAGCTGCCAAAGTGGCCTATTCCACTGGCTCCTTGTCCACAGTTACTTCTTCTGTAGCCCCACCATCATGCACGAAGGAGTCCCCAGAATTATTCGACCACAGTGGTTACATGCTGCTGGAGGATGGGCAGCAATTTGTAGGCTCCGATGTTGGTTCCCAGGTTGAGGAAGGGAGTAACGTGAGCCTAGATAGAGGGGGTGCCACAAAAGGACAAGAAACTGGCAGTCATATTCTCCCAGTTTCAGCATACTGCCAAGGTTGCTCCAGTGATGAGGAGGGGGGGATTATGAGATCACTGACTGTACTTGGGTGCCTGAGAGAAGAGAGGAGGAAAGTGAGGAGGAGGAGGAACAACTCCAATGAGGCAGGATGTCCTCCAGGGGTCAGCTTAAGGGCAGCCACCCTATTGCATCTCCGCAGGTAGAGGGCACTGCTGACTCCTCACTGACTTTTAAAAGTTCTTTGGAGTGGGCCTTTTTCGACACATGTGTAGCAGATCGCACAGTTGCTGTTTGCATCCTATGTCTGAAGCTGGCATGGCCAGAACAGCAGCCGCTTGGGCCCACATGCTTGACCAGACATATGATGACCTGCCATGCAGTCTGTAGGCAACAGCACCTGAAAGACCCACATCATAGATAAAGGCGGACTTCTCCTTGCTCCTCATCTGGGATCTCAAACCCTACTATACCGCTAGTCCTCTCAAAAACCTGCACTGAGAGGAATGAAGGCATAACAATAGGGGACACAACTACTTGCAGCCAATCTGCTAGCAGTACACCACCAGTTGATTTCAGCAGACAAATTTCCCTACCCCAGTTGCTGAACTGTAAAAAGAAATTCAGTCCCAGCCGTGCTGTGCTGTACCACAGTGGAAGGTTCCAAAACTGCATTTCTTTTCACGTAAGGCATTCCGGCTCTCTACCGTCATATGGAAGGCAATGTTTTGGCCTCGTTGGACAGGATGGTCAGCAGTAATGTTCATATTACTGCTGACTCATGGTCCAGTAGGCATGGGCCTTTCCTCCACGGCACACTGGGTAACTCTGCAGGCAGCTGGGAAGGATGCAGGACAGGGTTCAGTGTTGTTGGAGCTTGTTCCGCCACCATGCCTCCAATAAAGCTGGTGATGATTCTGCCACAGCTCTCTGCTTTACCCCCTCCTCTTCTTCTTCCTCTATGGCCTCTTCTGTAGAATTGTCCTCTGAACCAGTAGTGCTCCGTAAGAGTTCAAGGGGCTACGCAAGCAGCCAGGCTAAAAGATGCCATGCTTGAGTTGGTCTGCCTAGGGGACAGGAGCCACACTGGGGCAGAGATTTTGTCAACTCTGCAGGGGCAGGCTCAGAGGTGGTTGATGCCACGCCAGCCTTAGCCAGGAATGGTTGTATGCGACAATTGTATGTGGCACCAACTTTCTCTCCACCCTCCGACAGGGACACTTGACCCATGTTCCATGCTTGGCACACGTCCTGAGTTTGGTGGTGCAGCATTTCTTGACCAGGTACCCAGGCTTACAAGATCTCCTGAGGCAGGCCAGAAAAGTCTGTGGTCATTTCCGCCAGGTCATACAATGCCAGTGCTCAGCTGGCTGACATTCAAAGGGAATGCAACCTGCCCACTGACCGCCTCATTTGTGACATGCCAACCAGGTGGAACTCAACCTTGGCAATCCTGCTGCGGCTCCACACACAGCAGAGGGTCATCAATGAGTACCTGTGTGAGTATGGCACCAGGACAGGGTCAGGGGAGCTTGGCTTCTTTTCGCCACGCCAGTGGCTACTGATCAAGGATGCATGCACTGTCCTGTCACCATTTGAGGAAGCCACAAGGATGGTGAGCAGTGACGATGCATACATCAGTGACACTGTCCCTCTAGTCTTCCTGTTGGAGCACACGCTTCGTGGAATCATGGACAGGGCACTTGAGGCAGAACAGCGGGAGGAGAGGACTTCCTTTCCTCTCAAGGCCCCCTTTATTCAGATAGCATTCCTGCAGGGCCGCCAAACACACAGGAAGAAGAGGAGGAGGATTGTGTCAGTATGGATGTAGAGGATAACACGCAGCAGTCTTCAAGGGATGGTTTTTAGTCCCCAGAAACCCAAGGAGTTGTAAGTGGCTGGGAGGAGGTAGTTATGGATAATGTGATCCTTAGTGACCCAGAGGACTCAGAATCAAATGCTTCTGCAAACTAACTGCATGGCCTCCCTGATTCTGCAAAGCCTGCGAAAGGACCCTAGGATTTGTGGTATCAAGTAGAGGGTTCATTACTGGCTGGCAACCCTTCTTGATCAACGTTACAAAGGTAAAGTTGCAGAAGGGAGCAGAGGATTAAACATCTTCAGGAGGCCTTGAAGAAAAGTTTGTGTAATGCCTTTTTAGACCCTGGGAGGTTACCATTTCCTGGTGCTGGACAACGTGTTACTAAGGCTTCGTTCAGTCAGAGGAAGAGTGGTGGAGAAAGTGGCCGGCTGACCGATGCCTTTAAAAAAATTTCAGTCCTCAGCGCCACGGTCTTATAGGTTCAAGCAACCATCACCAGCGTCTGCATTATATGGTGCAGGCATATCTAGGGGCAAGAGCAGACTTGGAGACCTTTCCGACAGAACATCCACTGGGTTACTGGATCTTGAGGATGGACCACTGGCCAGAACTTGCTCAATATGCAATTGAGCTACTGGCCTGTCCTGCATCCAGTGTGCTTTCTGAATGCGCATTGAGTGCTGCTGGAGGGTTTGTAATAGATCAAAGAGTGCACCTGTCCACAGACTCCGTTGATAGGCTCACATTTATAAAAATGAATCAGTCCTGGATCAGCAGCTATCAAGCACCTGATGCTGATGTAGCTGATTGAATTTGCTATGGATCTGGGGTCCCTTAAAGACTGCCTATGCTGGCTATCCTATTCTTCCTGAATCTTGATGATGCTAGCTTCCAACAATATTTTTGGTTTAGGGCACCACCACCACCACCACCCAAGGCCCAATTTTTCTGCCCCTGTTTAACAGGGGCATGTAATTACAATTTTTGAAATAATATTTAACAGCAGAGCCCGTTCCTGCACCCAACAAGAATAACTGTGAGAGGTTACAGTGTTGTGGCACCGCGACCACCCAATCTTCATTGCGCCAACGGACCCAAAAAATAGGAAAAAAAAGGATGGGAGACATCCCACTGACTGCTGTCTCTTGGCTGTAAGATTAGGAGGAAACACATACACAACATTGGTATAATGTTCAGCGCTAAACCATCTGATGAAAAAGATTTTTAGTTTTACGAGCGCCGTGTGTTAGCCGCAGCTGGAGCCTCGTTAAGCCTCATTGAGACATCAGCTGTGTTTCTCTGGGTGGGAGTGGTCCAGGGCTGTCAAACTGGGGAGCCGCCAATCAGAAACGTGTTCTGGCCAATCAGAATGCGTTTCGAAAGCACAGCCTTGCCTTCTTTATCAGCTGATCCTCTAACAGTCGCATCACATTTATATAAAGGATATAATTAACCCACTCTGAGCCGCAATTAGTGGTGTCAGCTGGGAAGATAATGATTAACCACTTCAGCCCCAGAAGGTTTTACCCCCTTCCTGACCAGAGCACTTTTTACATTTTAGCACTGCGCTGCTTTAACTGGTAATTGCGTGGTCATGCAATGCTGTATCCAAACGAAATTGGCATCCTTTTTTTTCCCACAAATAGAGCTTTCTTTTGGTTATATTTGATCACCTCTGTGGTTTAATATTTGCTGCGATATAAAAAAAAAAAAAAATTGAAAAAAAAGATATTTTTTACTTTTTGTTATTAAAAAAATACAATAAACTCAATTTTAGTCATACATTTAGGCCATTCAGTCACATGTCTCAGGTAAAAACAATTAAATAAGCGTATATTTATTTGTTTGCGCAAAAGTTATAGCGTCTACAAACTAGGATACATTTTCTGGAAATTACACAGCTTTTAGTTTGTGACTACCCATCTCATTTCTTGAGGTGCTAAAACGGCAGGGCAGTACAACCCCCCCCCCCAATGACCCCATTTTGGAAAGCAGACACCCCAAGGAATTTGCTGAGAGGCTTGCTGAGCGCATTGAATATTTTATTTTTTTGTCATAAGTGATTAAAAAATGACAAAAAAAAAAAAAATTTACACAAAGTTGTCACTGAAATTATATATTGCTCAAACATGCCATGGGCATATGTGAAATTACACCCCAAAATACATTCTGCGGCTTCTCCTGAGTACGGGGACACCACATGTGTGGGACTGTTTGGCAGTCTAGCCGCTAAAGGACAGGACCTCGAAAACCAATCACCGTTTTCAGGCTTTCTAAGGGCGTACATTTTTGGTTTCACTCCTCACTACCTATCACAGTTTTGGAGGCCATGAAATGCCCAGATAGCATACCCCCCCAAATTACCCCATTTTGGAAAGTAGACACCCCAAGCTATTTGCTGAGAGGCATGTTGAGTCCATGGAATATTTTATATTTTGACACAAGTTTTGGGAAAATGACAATAATTTTTTTTTTCGCAAAGTTGTCACTAAATGATATTTACTTAAACAATAGGGCATATGTAAAATTACACCCCAAAATGCATTCAGCTGCTTCTTCTGAGTACAGGGATACCACATGTGTTGGGCTTTTTTTTCACAAAGTTGTCACTAAATGATATATTGCTCAAACATGCCGTGGGCATATGTGAAGTTAGTAAAATCTATAAGTTGCGCTTACAAAGTGAACACTCAAAATAAAAAATTATATTAAAGTGGGTGGTGGACTAACTGGTAAATGAGTGAACCAAAGATAAATAAAATCACTTAGTAACCAAATAAACGTTGGATAAACAAAAAGAGAAGAAAGAAAGTTTGAAAAAAAGATCACTAATGGGGGAGTGGCTATCCAGGAGTCAGACAAGATAGATAGGAGCTAGGAGGAGAGATGAAGAGGAATCCCCAGTTGATCACAATTGATAAGTAAATGCCCTTACCGGAGACAGTGGACCCCCTAAATAGCGAGGTCTGAATCGCAAGCAGATATGGCCCTCTGCACGGGCTAGACGGAACTCCTCTTACTTTGTGGCCTCTCATCCCCGTGATGATCAAAGACAGAAGGGACACTTCCATTCGGAATTACAATGTAGCCCTCAGCACAGGCAAGGCGGAACTCCTCTGCTTCATAGCCTCACATCCCCGAGATGATCCGAGGCAAAAAGAGACACTTCCGATCGGAGCTATCAATCATTGGCCCAAAGAGCCATGAGTGTGAAAAGGCGAAAGGAATTCCAATAGTGTGATATCGTAAAAAAAGAACGTTTATTGCTAAGAGTAAAAGTCACAAACGCGGGGATTGGTGTCCTCCACACAGTACATAAAAATAGCTGGCAAAACCTTAAAAGCGAACACCAGTATACCAAAAAGATCGCATGGGGCGTGATGGTGTCAGTACGTAGCACCACCCTACATGTTTCATCACACCTGATGTCTTCAAAGGGGCACGGGCGACGCACTGAAATTATCGCTTAAATATCAACAGATTGGAGCCAAGCCTCGTTATGACCCAAAGGCATCACATGATAACACTTATGTGGCTCATCATGAGAGAACACCAGACCTCGATCCGACGCACGTTACGTACGTAAAGCTCCATAAGGAGACGGCAAAAAAATCGGACACCAAGTGACCGAAGCAATTAAATCTGAAAACACAATATGAAGAGAAGGAAAAATAAGATTAAACATATGTAAAAAATGTATTTTGTATATAATTACACTCTGTAATCAAAAAAGGCTAAAAAAGAGATCTTTAAGGAAAAAGAAAAAAAGAAAAAAGGAAAATATTTATTTGACTCATTACAAAAATACCTATTGATCCCTGTCCCAAATGTATTTGAAATAAAAAAAAAAATTATTATATTAAGCAACAAGCGTAGAATCGGGTAGGTGTTCTCCCCAACAAATAAAATCATGTTTATACAGGACATCCATAATTTAGACATAACATTCTCAGTTAAAATATGGCATAACTTATGCATTGTCAATAAAGGCGTTAATTTCTATATCCACATTCAACCCAAGGGGTCTAAGGCATCTGATTTTATATATCCACCCCATTTCAAGTTTGGAGATGGCACGTCATTTAGGTTCCCCTCTCCAAGGTAATTTTAATCTGTCAATACCGACAAATGATGCCCCCTGGGGTCCTGGTTATGTACTTCCAGGTAGTGCCTAGAAACGGGGTGCCTTTTAAAGCTTCTACTAATATTCCCGATGTGTTCATTCAATGTGACCTGTAACGGCCGGACAGTACGTCCCACATATTGAAGTCTGCACGGACAGGTCAGAAGATAAACAAAACCGGGAGTAGAACAGGTGATAAATGACTTAATCGGGAACTCATGAGAGGTGCTATTAGAATTAAAATGTGTGACCTTCTTGTCTCTAACGATGTTAATGGAACAAACTGCACATTTTTTGCATCTATAGAAACCGATCAGATTTTGGAAAAACATTGGCCTAATGTCAGGAGGGTCGCAGACAGTAGGGGCCACAAGTGACCTCAATGAGGAAGCTCCCCTGAAAACTACTTGAGGTCTCTCAAGGAGTACGGGTCCAAGTATCCAGTCATTTCTGCCAATGTGCCAATGTTTGTGTATTAATTTTTTTATTGAATGATGTTGATGAGAATACCCTGTTATAAAAGGGCATGTAAAATCACCATTGTCCTTTTCAGCATTAGTCATCACTCTATCTACAAGCAGTTGTTCAAGGTCCAGCGATTCTACCTCCTCAAGGTTTTTGTTTAAGAAAGAGACCTCATAACCCTTCTCTATAAATCTATCCATGAGGACTTTAGATTGAACCTTAAAGTCAGTAATTTTGGAACAGTTGCATCTCATTCTTATATATTGGCTTTTGGGGACTGAATCGAGCCAAGACTTATGATGACAACTTTCATGAGGTATAAATGAATTATGATCTGTGGTCTTAAAATAAGTGGAGGTGAAAAAGGAATCACCCTCACCCCAAATTCTAAGATCCAAAAAATTGACAGTATGTTGACTGGCTTAGAATTTAAATTCAATACCCCTGTCATTGTTGTTTAGGCCCTCCATGAAAGCAAGTAAGGAATAATGGGTACCATTCCATAGGAGGAGGACGTCATCTATATATCTGGCCCACAAGACCAACTCGGGTCTTGGTTGGGCATAGATGACGTCCTCCTCCCATTTACCCATGAAGAGGTTGGCCAGGCTGGGGGCAAATTTTGCCCCCATAGCCACACCCCTCGCCTGTAGAAAGAACTGATTCTTATGCCAGAAAAAATTATGAGTAGTGACATACTCAATGAGTTCTATAATGAAATGCTTCTGCTTATTCGGCAATGAAGGTTTCTTATTCAAAAAATATTTTACTGATTTAATTCCCCAGTAATGGGGGATTATGGTATACAGGGAGGTGACATCAGCTGTCACCAACCAATGTCCCTCCCTGTAAGCACAATCTTTGGGAAGGTTTATGGTGTGTCTACTATCCTTATTGTAAGCTGGTAGAGCTTTCACCAAAGGTTGAAGGAACCCATTGATGTATTTCCCTGCCCTAGAAGTGATGGATCTATTCCACTAATAATTGGACGGCCCGGTGGATGGACCAGATCCTTGTGGATCTTGGGCAGGTAGTAAAGGACAGGGATCCGTGAGCATACCGGAATCAGAAAAGGCTGCTCTTTTTTTCTTTAATATACTGGCTTCAAAACCGTGATTGACGATTTGTTCAAGTTCTCTTCTATATCCAGAACGTGGATCAGACTTAAGAGGAGTGTATGTGTCACGGTCGCCGACAATTTTGTTCAGCTCCTGAAGGTAATCAGGTTTGTCGAGAATGACAATCCCCCCCTTTATCAGCTGGCCTTATTACAAGGTCCTTTTGGTTACAAAGCTGGTCAAGTCCCAATTGTAGGTCTTTGGCCATTCTAACTTGTTTTACTTTCAAATTATCAAGGTCTCTAAGAAGAACATCTCTAAAGACCTTGATCGTGGCAGACAAACCCCCTGGAGAGTTAAATAAATAAGCGTTGGCTAAACCTGAATGTCTTATGTTGGTGGTATTCGCTCCTCCAACTATGTGAAATTACACCCCAAAATACATTCTGCTGCTTCTCCGGAGTACAGGGATACCACTTGTGTTAGACTTTTTGGCAGTCTAGCCGTGTACAGGACCTTGAAAACCAAGCACCGTCTTCAGGCTTTCTAAGGGCGTACATTTTTGATTTCACTCCTCACTACCTATCACAGTTTTGGAGGCCATGAAATGCCCAGATAGCATAACCCCCCCCATGACCCCATTTTGGAAAGTAGACACCCCAAGCTATTTGCCTTGATACAAATAGCTTGGGGTGTCTACTTTCCAAAAAGGGGTTATTTGGAAGGGGGGGTTGACCTGTCCTGGTATTTTATCCACAACATTAGAAGCTTATGCCACACATCACCCACTCTTCTAACCACTTGAAGACAAAGCCCTTTCTGACACTTTTTGTTTACATGAAAAAACATTTTTCTTTTGCTAGAAAATTACTTTGAACCCTCAAACATTATATATTTTTTTAAAGCAAAGGCCCTACAAATTAAAATGGTGGATGTTGCAATTTTTTTTTCACACAGTATTTGCGCAGCGATTTTTCAAACGCAATTTTTTTTGGGAAAAAAAACCCACTTTTTTTAATTGTAATGCCAAAATATACTATATTGCCCAGATGTTTGTAAAAATATAAAAGATGATCTTATGCCGAGTACATAGATACCAAACACAACATGCTTTAAAATTGCGCACAACCGTGCAGTAGCAACAAACTACATACATTTTTAAAAGCCTTTAAAAGCCTTTACAGGTTACTACTTTCGATTTACAGAGGAGGTCTACTGCTAAAATTATTGCCCTCGACCTGAGTTTGCGGTGATACCTCACATGCATGGTACAATTGCTGTTTAAATATGACACAAGACCACCGCTTGTGTTCGCCATTGTGCGCAAGTACAGGGGGGGCAGAGGTGCTCTTTTTTATTATTTATTTTGCTTTTTTATTTTAATTTTTCACTGTTTCTTTCATTTTAATTATTTTTTTTATTGATATCACAGGGAATGTAAATATCCCCCATGATAGTAATAGGTAGTGAAAGGCACTCTTTTTAAAAAAAATGGGGTCTATTAGGCTCTAGATCTCTCCTCTGCCCTCAAAGCATGTGACCACATCAAGATCGGTATGATAAGATGCTTTCCCAATGGTACTGTTTATATCCGGTGAAACTGAAGTCATGAAATGCTCGTAGCTTCCAGTTTCTTAGGCCATAGAGATGATTCTGGTCTTCGATCAGCTCTATGGTCAGCTGGCAGAACCACCGGCTGCATTCTCAGGTTCCCCGGTGGGACAGGAGAGCCTGAGAAAACCATGGAAGATGACGAGGGGGGGGATGTTCCCTCCCACTGCTTGTAAAAGCAGTCTAGCGGCCGATTAGGCGATAGGATTGCTTTTACATGAAAGCTGACCACTGAATGAAAAGAATGATACCAAGATGATACCTAAACCTGCAGGCATCATTCTAGTATAACCACTCAAAGTCCAGCAACATACCAGTACATTTCTGCTCCTTGTTGGGCATATATTGTAATGTTCTTTTTTTCATGCTGCCTGAGTGTTGAATAAAAAAAGATTTTGTTGGGTGGGTATGCCTGCCATTAGAATACCACCCTGCATCCACCCACTTCTAATGATGGGCATACATGCACCGTTTTTTTTTTTAACTGTGGTGGTGAAATCACCTTCTACAGTGCTGATTTACGTATCGTGAGAGCAAATGCTGTTGCTGTCAAGATGAATAAATCAGTGCTGCAGCTGAATGGCGTACCTGAAAAGCAGACAATGGTAACAATAAAACATTAACTCAATAAAACAGCAACAATCTGTGCCAAAAAAAGAGTAAAAAATATATGCCCAAGCATGGGGGCAATCCACCCCTAATGTTAGGGACAAATTGCCCCTCCACCCCTGCCCCCATGCTTCGGTATATATATGCTCTTTTTTAACTTGCCTATATAACAGCCGCCACAGCCAAGAGGAGGAGATTGAAGCACCAAGCCAATCCTTTAAACAGCTTAGGAATTTATTCAGTATATAAGTATAAAACAACACTAAAAACCTGCGTGAAAAATGTTGGAGCACTTGCAAAGTACTAGAGCGGGTGGGAGCTTCCACGTGCAGTATCACAGGAGCACAGGATGACCATCAGGACGTCTGTATTGAGGTGGAGGGAAAGGTGTCAGACAGCAGTGACAGGTGGCATGACATGATGGAGAGAGGAGACAGACCGTGAGTGAGCAGTACAGTTTCTGACAGTGGCGGCTGGGCGGTCTCTATGTAGAATTAGGATTCCACCTCTATGGGCAGTACAGACCAGGGGCTGTGAGGCCCCTCCGCCCACTACAGCGAGCACGGATGGAAGTACATCCCTGCTTGCTCTAGATAGAACTACAACTGGGCAGTGTCAAGACCGCTGGCTGGGCGTGCAGGAGGAAAAGCAGCCAGCGGTCTTACAAACAGGAAATCACAGGGGATTAATGGTTTTTCAGCAAGATCAGCAGGCTACTACAGAGCAACTACAGAACTCAGATGAACATGGATGGCATGATTGGTGAAGGTAGGAGATCAGCAACAAGAAAATGGAAAAAAGTTTTTGCCCAGGGTTCTGCTTTAAGCGTAGGTTTATACTGAGTGCGTGAACGAAATTGTGCGAGTTCAGCTGAATTCGCACAATTTAATTTCTGCAAGTGAGTCCCGATTTCGGGGACGATTTCAGAGACATCTGTGTGGGTTTCTGCACAGATGTCAATGGAAATCGCATCCCGAAATGGCCAAAAGTAGTACATAAACTACATATGGAAATCGGTGCGGCGCCGCAAATGCGGCATAGCACCTATTAGTACGGTGCCATTGCCGGCAATAACCGCCGATGTGAACCAGGGCTAAGTAACATTTACATGTCTAGCTCCTCCTCCAATCTGCAACTGGACAGTAACAGTAACAGAGAAGCAAAAGAATGAGCCTATTTCTGTCACTCTCCTACTATGACAATATCTCGTTAGGAAATGAGCACTGCAGCACAACTGGCTCCCTCTCCCAATCTGAACCCTTTTGTACAGAGTACTGCAAAATGGCAGATACAGATACTTATGCCCTGTACACACAATCAGACTTTCCGACAACAAAACCATGGAATTTTGTTTGAAGGTTGTTGGCTCCAACTTGTCTTGCATACACACAGTCACACACATGTTGGCCAACAATTACAAATGTACAAGATGTACGGCGAGACCATAAAAAGGTAGTTCAATAGTCATGCGCCACCCTTTGGGCTTCTTCTGCTAATGTTTTGTTTGGTGAGCATTGATTCCGAGCATGCGTGTTTGTACTTTGGACTTTTGTCCGACGGACTTGTGTACACACGATCAGAAAGTCCAACAACACACATTTGTTGGCGGAAAATTTGAGAGCATGCTAGCCAACATTTGTTGGCGGAAAGTCCGACAATAAATGTCCGATGGAGCATACACACGGTCGGACTTTCCACCAACAAGCTCACATCCAACATTTGTTGTCGGAAAATCTGATCGTGTGTACGCGGTAACTCTTCCTAAATAAAAAAAAAAAATACATATACAGTATCTCACAAAAGCAAGTACACCCCTCACATTTTTGTAAATATTTTATTATATCTTTTCATGTGAGAACACTGAAGAAATGACATTGGACATGTCCAATTTGTTTCATTCCCAATTCGTTTTTCAAAGAAATTCGTCAAATTTGTTAATTCGGAAATATTCAAATTAACAAAAACCTGTTTAACATTTCAAAAATTAAAAAATCCGAAAATAAGAATGAAAATCTGAAAACTCAAAAGAACGAAAATCCGAAAATGAGAACGAAAATCAGAAATAATAACTAACTATTAAATTATAGGTATTGGAGTTTCTTTTCAAATTTGGCTGTTAGTGAACTTATCGGATGCGAATTTATCCGAAGTTACGAGTTATCCGAAATCACGAATGCCGCATGTAAACGAATGGAAAGTAACAAATTAATAATAATAAATAATAATAATAATGAAAACTTTTTATTATTATTATTCATTTGTTTACGTTCCATTCATTTAGATGCAACATTTGTTATTTCGGATAATTCATAACTTCGGATACATTTGTATTCTTTACTATCATAAACAGCCAAACTTGAAAGGAAATTCCAATACCTATACCTAATAGTTAGTTATTATTAGTTAGTTATTATTTCGTATTTTTACATTTCCAAATTTACGAATCTTCGAATTTCTGGGATTTACAGGATCTCTCCACATGTAGCACACTGAACGAGGAAGTGGAGATCTGATTCATGCCTGAGGAGCGGGTGAGAGTGAGTCCTTTGTCTGCACACCTCGAGTCCGCCGTGATTACTACACATCGCTGTCATAAGTTGTTTAAAGAGCTGCTGTGTTTTCACTATATGTGTTTAAAGAATTCATTTGATGTGAGTTTAATGGTTGAAGATTTTTTGTAGTGTTTTAATTAAACTGGTTTTATGTTATTACACTATCTGGAGCACTTTATTATTTACATGTGGAGATATCCTGATTGATGTTCATGGCTGGAGTCTGAAATTTCACTTAACCCTTTTATGTGTGGTTGAAAGCACTTTAGCCAAACACGAAAGTATAAGGCATTGGAAGCTGGTGAGTGTGTTATCTGAAGGGAGAGGAAACACGTCACATATTGGTGTTGCGGAAGAATTGAAAAGATACTTTATAAAGCTTCACTATTTGAAGAAATCACTCATGGACTTTTTTTCTTAGTTAAATTTGTTTTTTTAATTATTTTTCTCACTTGTCACAGAGTGTTTAAAAATAGTTTAATGCACGTTGATCAATATATACTTTCACTGTATTATTGAATTTAGCACCACTATTTTTATGTCTTTTTTGTGTTAAATTTGGTGTTATCGCTCTCACCCTATCATACTGGTTTTAACTATTATTATTAGAATTATTGCTCTACATAAAGATGGCCTAGGCTATAAGAAGATTGCCAAAACACAGAAACTGAACTGCATCACGGTGGCAAAGACCATACAGTGGTTTAACAGGACAGATTCCACTCAGAACAGGCCTCGCTATGGTTGACCAAAGAGGTTGAGTGCACATGCTCAACGTCACATCCAGAGGTTGTCTTTGGGAAATAGATGTATGAGTGCTGCCAGCATTGCTGCAGAGGTTGAAGGGATGGGGATGCTCAGCCTGTCAGTGCTCAGACCATACGCCGCACACTGCATTAAATTGGTATGCATGGCTGTCATCCCAGAAGGATCTAAAGATGATGCACAAGAAAGCCCTCAAACAGTTTGCTGAAGACAAGCAGACTAAGGGCATGGATTACTGGAACCATGTCTTGTGGTCTGATGAGACCAAGATAAACTTATTTGGTTCAGATGGTGTCAAGCGTGTGTGGCGGCAACCAGGTGAAGAATACAAAGACAAGTGTGTCTCGCCTACAGTCAAGCATGGTGGTGGGAGTGTCATAGTCTGGGCCTGCATGAGTGCTGCCAGCACTGGGGAGCTACAGTTTATTGAGGGAACCATGAATGCCAACATGAACTGTGACATACTGAAGCAGAGTATGATCCCCTCCCTTCGGAGACTGGACTGCAGGGCAGTATTCCAACATGATAACAGCTCCAAGACGACCACTGCCTTGCTAAAGAAGCTGAGGGTAAAGGTGGTGGACTGGCCAAGCATGTCTCCAGACCTAAACCCTATTGAGCATCTGTGGGGCATCCTCAAACAGAAGGTGGAGGAGCGCAAGGTCTCTAACATCCACCAGCTCCGTGATGTCGTCATGGAGGAGTGGAAGAGGACTCCAGTGGCAACCTGTGAAGCTCTGGTGACATCCATGCCCAAGAGGGTTAAGGCAGTGCTGGAAAAAAATGATGGCCAGGGGTGTTGCTAGGTCTACAAAAGATCTGGGGCTAGAGCCCATAGCAGCGTAGTAAAGAAAGTCATACGCTTGGGCGGGCATACACATGTATATACAGTAATATACATGTGGGTGTATATATATCCCCGGAGAGCCCCCCGCTTACATCAGGGTCCCCAGAGAGCCCCCCCTTACATCACCTTACATCAGGGTCCCCAGAGAGCCTCCTCCTTACATCAGAGTCCTCAGAGAGCCTCCCCTTCCATCAGGGTACCCAGAGAGCCCCCCCACTTACATCAGGGTTCCCAGAGAGGCCCCCTTACATTAGGGTCCCCATAGAGCCTCCCCCTTAAATCTGGGTCCCTAGAGCCTAGGCCTTAAAATCAGGGTCCCCAGAGAGCCTCTCCCTTACATCAGGGTCCCCAGAGAGCCCCCCCACTTACATAAGGGTCCCCAGAGAGCCTCCCCTCCCCTTGGGGACCCCTGCAGAGACTCGGGGCTATTTGGCCTCAGATTCGGGGCTATAGCCCCAAAAGCCACCCCCTAGCAATGCCCCTGATGGTGGCCACACAAAATATTGACACTTTGGGCCCAATTTGGACATTTTCAGTTAGGGGTATACTCACTTTTGTTGCCAGCGGTTTAGACATTGGGATCTCCTACCTTGCACAGCCAGGTACACCGCATTTTCCACAGCACACAGAGTCAGGAAACAGTCCAAGCAGCTTTGTTTTTGTGTTTTATTAGAGGAAATGTGCCCGACAGTGTCCTCCTGCTGTCCTCTCCTTGATTCTGTGCCTCCTTGTCAGGATCCCTCTGTGCAGTGGCGTACCAAGGGGGGGGGCATGGGGGCTGGCCGCCCTGGGTACCACACACTGGGGGGGTGTCAGGCCGGTGCCCCCTTCCACAACTGAAGCGGTAACAGCGCCGCAGGGTGGGTTTATGCAGCGTCACGGTGACAGGCAGGTTAGAACAAGGAGAGAGAGGTGAGCTGCAGGCAGTGGCAATGCAAGGAGGGGTGTGGGGGGACACCACTGCACCTGACCAATTATCCCCTTCTCTCAAGGCCGCGGGCTGTCTGAGCAGTCCCGGGCCGGATGTCACACAGGCACAGCCGAGCAGAGTGAAGCCGCCTCCCCCTCCAGTGTTTATGTGTACACAGGGGGAGGGGACCTGTTGTGCCTGTGCCGCGCTGATCTGAGGTACGGAATGGGGGGATCTGTGCTAAATGGGAGGTCTGTGCTGAAAGGGGGGTCTGTGCTGAAGGGTGGGGGGTCTAGAGCTGTGGGGGGCTGTATAATGTAAAGGGGTCCAGAGCTGTGGGGGGCTGTATAATCCAGAGGTGCAGGGGGCTGTGTAATGTAAAGGGGTCCAGTGATGCAGGGTGCTGTGTAATGAAGGGGTTCAGTGATGCAGGGTGATGTGTAATGTAAAGGGGTCCAGAGGTGCAGGGTGCTGTGTAATGTAAAGGGGTCGGGAGGTGCAGGGGGCTGTGTAATGTAAAGGGGTCCAGAAGTGTAATTGTGGTGAGGGGGTACACAGTAGTTACAAAGAGATATTGAAGGATGCAGAGGTATGCAGGGGGCACAGTGGGGTGTTTTTATATTTTAACGTGGGGGGGTGCCAGATATTGGATTCGCCCCGGGTGCCTAATGGTACGACCCTGCCTCTGTGTGTCATGAGAAGGGTCCCTTCCGCACCCGAGCTGATGAGCACCCTCATACTTCATTCACAAGCCCTGCAGCTTGTAAACAATCAGACCATATTAGAGTACAACACTGGTATACTAAAGTTCAGGATAACACCTCCAGATGCAGGGAGCTAGCCAGCATTTACCCTTGGACTGAGTTCATAGCTATAATAGGGAATCTTTAACAGAGAAGTGGACGCCAGTCATTTTTTGTCTTTCTCTGAATTTTAATGTCAAACTGAGGAGAAGGCTAAGGGAGTGAGGGTTAGTGAACTCAGATACTATAGCAGACCACTTACAGACTTCTCAGATCCAGAACAAAATCCAGCTTCACAGTGCCTGAAAGATGTAAGTTTAAAGGCCAAGTTTTTTATTATTCTCTATTTTATTGTATAAACAGAAATATACAGATGCACATAATAAAAGTCACATTCCTATGTCTAAATTCCTCTTTACATAAATTATTACATCTATACAATTATTCTCCCTATTCCCCTAAACCCCCCCCCCAAAAAAAAAGTACCCCCTCTCCTCCCCCAACCCCTTAAACCTCCATCAGATTCCTCCACCCCTCTGATTTTTTAAACTCCATCCATTTTCCCCATGTATTCCGATATATCTCGAATGAGTCCTCTACTGTATGAATTGTTTCCTCTATGGCTCTCACCATTTCCACTCTTACTACCCACTCCTTCATATTCTGCACTTCTTGGGTTCTCCATAAACTCAGGATCAGACCTTTAGCTGTATTTAAAAGGTATGGGACTAAGGTATATTGAGACACCGTTTTCCTCGTATCATGAAATAAACATTCCCAGGGATCATTCTGAATCCATTCTCCCGTTATTTGGTGGATCACTGCTATAATTCCCCCCCAGTAAGGTTGTATCTTTCTACATTCCCACCACAGATGCGCAAAGGTCCCCGGGGCATCACATCCCCTCTAGCAGGTTGAGGGGCCTTCTGTCCGAGCCTATGCACCCTCTGAGGGGTCATGTACCATCTCCCCAGAAGTTTATAGCACATTTCCACTGTCCTTATATTGCTTGAGGAAAAACAAGCTGTTCCCAGGATTTTTCTTTTATGTTCCTCATCCCTGAGAAAAATCTTCTCTTCCCATTTCCCCAAGTAGGGAGGGAATTCAGGTTCTACTTCATTGATCAAAATTTTATAATTTTTTTTTTTCTCAAATAAAGTTTTTATTAGAACAAAACAAACAGAAAAAAAAGAGAACCGTACAGTTTACATAGAAAGAATCCAGCAACAATCCTTACATTTAATACAAGAATAACTCACCAATCCACATGGAGTTCCAGCATGTATGGTATAACAGTGCAATCTGTACACACTCACTCAATATTCATTGGGAATGGAAAAAAGTTACCATTAGCCCCAAGCGTCTTTTTGCCTTTATCACCACCAATGAGGTCTGCCTCCCATACACGGAATACATTAATCAAATTATGTAAAAAGTTTGCCCAACACCAGATCGATAGGTGAAATACCAGGGGTATCTAACCAGGGTGACCATAGTTTCCCAAATTTATTTGGGCGTCCCCTGTGTTGGTATATGTATTTCTCGAGCCGGAGTGTGTCCCCCATCTGTGCCAGCCATTCCCTCAGCGCAGGAGGGTTAACCGCCCTCCAGTGTCTAAGGATTAATTTGGGGGCCTGAAACAGTGCTCTGGCAATGGCCTGCTTCTGATTGCCTCCAGTGGGGATGCCATCCACTATCCCTAGCAGACAGGGTTTTGGATCCAACAATACTGTGACCTGAAAGGCATTATTAATTGTGAACACCACTCCTGTCCAGAACCCATGTAGCTTTTGACAGCCCCATAGCAGATGTATGAGGTCTCCGTGGTCCCTCACACACCTGGGACAGTGTGGGTTCATCCTCATCCCCATTCTAAACAATCTGGCCGGTGTATAGTGAACTCTAAGAACAATATACAGCTGGGACAGTCTCTGGGCCACATTAAGGGAGCACAGCTGCACCACCTGTAGTGCCCTCCTCCCACTGGTCTTCCTCAAAGTTGCCCACATCCTTTTGCCACCTGCGGGAAGCCTTCCAGATGGGTGTGGAGGATCATGACATAGAATCTGGATATGAAGCCCCTGAACAGAGACACCTCCACCAGGAAGTGAAATACAGGAGTCGGCGAGAGAACCCACGGGGCCCTATCGGGCTGCGCCCGCACTGCATGTTGCAGCTGCATGTAGGAAAAAAGCATTGTGTTGGGGACGCCGAACTGCTCCCTCAATGCAGAAAAAGGTTGCAGCCTGCCATCCGCAAAAATATGCTTCAGGAGCTTGACCCCATTTCTCCCCCACCAACCCCCACACTCCAATTTTTTTAATTCCTTGTAGTGCCCAACGGCCCTTTATCAGACTATAACTAGTAAATCCCTCTACATCCTGTAGTTGTCTGAGTTTATTCCATACTTTTTGTATGAACATATATGTTGGAAATCTCTTGTTAGATTTAGCATATGCCAGGGCCTCCAACCCCACCACGACATCCGGGGTACCAGTAGCATGACACATAAGGGCTCTAATGGGGTCAAAGTCTGTGCGCCCTCCCTCCGTCTCCTGTCCACTCACCATAGTGTGGGCTTTGTGCTGTGACTGCGCTACCAAGTAATAAACCCAAGGGTTGGGGAGCGCAAGGCCTCCCCTCTCCTTGGACTTCTGCAGTTGCTCAAGTTTAATTCGTGGGGGTTTATTAAGCCAGATGAAAGCCCTGAAGACCGAGTTGATTATACGGAACACTTTAAGGGGGACCACCATAGGGGTATTGTGGAGCATATATAAAAGCTGTGGCATAAACACCATCTTAATAAGATTTACCCGCCCTACCAGGGACATTTTAAATCGGGACCAGATTTTGGCTCTTTCTCGAATCCTATTGACAAGAGGGGACAAGTTCAGTGCAACAAAATCCCTGGACTCAGGAGTAACCTGCACCCCCAGATATTTAAATCTAGGTGTAACAGTCACCCTCCGGACCATTTGCGTCCCGCTGTCCGGTCCTGCCCATGACCGCCCAAAGGTGCTGCCACTCTATGCTATCAGAGGCTTTATGTGCATCCTGTGATAGGTGCCCTGTCACCCTCATTGTCCTCGTTTGCAAATTTAGGAAAAGTCTGCGAAGAGTAATTGCAGTGGACTTTTGAGGCATGAAGCCTGACTGGTCCGAGTGGATGATGCTGGAGATAACTCCATTAAGCCGTATTGCAAGGACCTTAGCCAGGATTTTAATATTGCTTTGCAATAAGGATATTGGCCTGTAAGACCCGGGATCTAGAGGGTCCTTGCCAGGCTTGAGAATAAGCACAATGTTGACCCTAGTCATAGACTCAGGTAGACGTTGGCTCTCTCTGGCTGCATTAAGTACCTTAAGTAAATGTGGCAGGATATTACTTCCATATTGTTTAAATAGTTCTATGGGAAGCCCGTCGTCCCCTGGGGCCTTAAAGTTTGGGAAAAGGCTAAGCACTTCCTGTAGCTCCTCGATCTTAATAGGGGCATCAAGCAGCACTCTCTGTGTATCCGATAAACTAGGTAATTCTATTCCTTGTAAATAGTCATGCAGGTTAGCCTGTGTGTAGTTCACCCAAGACCCATACAGATCATAGTAAAACCTCAGCAGTGTCTGCATTATGAGATCAGGGGTGTTCACCAGTCTTCCTCCTTCCTGGCGTAATGCACCAATAGATGGGGAGGTCTGGGAGGCCCTTACTATCTTTGCTCATAGTCTACCTGTCTGCTCGCCCTTTTCATAGAAAGCTAGCCTATTGAAAAACCTTTTACAGTCCGCCACAGAGCCTGTGATTCTATCCACTGCTTCCTATGCGGCAAGCCAGGCCTCCCTTGCTGTGTCTGATGGATCTGCCAGATACTCTGCTTCTAAACGGCTGACCAGCCGGGCAGCCTGCTCCTGTTGAGCACTAGTTTTTGATTACACCCCATTTACCTCATTGATGAGTAAACCTCTTAAGAATGCTTTAAAGGCGTCCTATTGCAGGTTGAGATCGGGGTGTTCCGAATGATACACCCAGAACTCGGAGATCTCTTCAGATATCTGCTCCGGGGCAGAGAACAGATTCAGCCAAAATGCATTCAATTTCCACGGGGCTCTGGGTAGATCCGTGGCCGCACTTCTAAACTGAAAGGTGGACTTACATAAACAGCAGCAATTATGCATTTCAACTGATATATCCTGCACATCAGAATCACATATCTGCCTTCAACATCTATTAACTTATCTATTAATTGGAAGTCAACCATGCGGTGCACCAGAACACTCACACCCCTGGAGTATGAGGTGTGAGTGGAGTGCTACGCCCACCCCACCCATGAGTAGTTTACACAGGGCAACGAATCTGGTACCAGATGCGTCTCTTGCAGGGCATATATGGCAGGAGAGTATTTTTTAAGGATGGTAGAGACCATTGTGCGTTTTAAGGGGCTGTGTAAACCTCTAACATTCCAAGAGAGTATCGGTAATACACTCATTAATCAATATATGGGTATATGAAATGTGGCAGAAAAAAGAGAAAGGTCTGGTGTCCCCAGTAACACACTTCCATCCCTATAACATATAGTAAAACAGAGGATTCACCCTGAGACTTTAAATGAAGTGGGTACCGTTTCCGCCAGTAAACATAACAGTAGTAAATACAGTATATGGTTTATTCAAGTAAAATTGTTTACATGCATAGATAACACCAACAGTTGCCAAAAAAAAATATATAGAACAAGAAATATTGGTACATGGATGTAATAGTCATAGTACACGGGCATCATACTACCCGACTAGTTTAGCGAGATCCAGCTCGCTCTTCAGGGGTGGATGTGTGTAACATTGTACCTAAGATAAAAAAAGTATATAGTTGGCAAAATGGCACAGTATTAGTTATAAAGGCACAGGGTAGGAGGGGTTGTGGGTCCCCATACTCACCACTGAGCTTGACAATGGCTACAGGTGTGCGGCTCCAAGATAGTGGCAGCAGGTGCCTCACCAGGGAGCTGAGGGGGCGAAGTCAGATGGGACCCCACGAGGGGCCAAACGGTGAGCAGGCAGTTCTAGGGACATAGGTGCCAGGGGTAGTGCAGGTCATTCCCCTCTAAACCATATCGGTCAACAAGCGTGTCTGAGTCGTGGTGCCATGTCTGAACAACCATACCCAACCATACCAAAGTCCACCGGGAGTCCATGTCCTCCTCCATAGTATCGGTTCCATAATCGTTGCTGGTTAAAACAGTAAAAAGGAAAAAAGTAAGAGATAAAAGAACTAAACAAAACCCGGGGCCCACTGAGACCCCTACCTGGGACCAGGCCTGCCAATTCTATGCCCTGTATTTTCCAGGTAGTATGGCAGGGGTCGTAGCAATTCCAGGGGAAGTGGAAACATCCAAAGGAAAACATATGGTCAGTCTAACCGCTCCAATCAATAAACCACTTATCCAGCGAGGGTCAAACTGGCGGAAAACAACTTGTATTAAGTCTCCAACCAATGCTTAGAAGTCTCACTTGCTCTCAACGCTGATTGTATAGTAAAGGTGACGGCTTCCCAGCCAAACAGGTTGCAAATTTTGATCTGGTGAAACAGGGTATCAGTCTCCCTCTGCAGCCCCCCTCCCAGCCTGGCGGAAGACATGTTCGTTGGTATCTAACCAGGAGGAGGCATCCTCTGCTGACTCAAAAAAGTGTGACTGTCCCCCTGCAGTGATCCGCAACTTTGCAGGGAACAGCATGGTGTAGGTGGCCCGCAAACGTTGTAGACTTTTCTTTACATCAGTAAATTTGGCTCTGCGTTTTTGTACTTCCGCAGAGTAATCAGGGTAGAAAGAGCTGCGGGCTCCATTGAACTGCACATTGCGCTTCTCACGGGCCTGGCGGAGAACTATTTCCTTATCTTTATAAGGGCTAACATAGTGTGGGGCGGGTGCCCAGGTGGAAGGGGTCTGGATGGGACTCTATGTGCCCGTTTGACTGAGTACAGTGGGGTAAACCCCTCCTTGCCAAAAATTTCCAGAAGCCATCTCTCCACAAATTCTGTGGGGTCTCTGCCCTCTGTCTTCTCTGGGAGCCCCACGATGCGTATGTTGTTCCTGAGCAAACGATTCTCGATGTCGTCCGACTTAAGTTTGTTCGCCCTGGTAATTCTGGCAGTAATTTGTGTGTCTCTAAGGAGTGGGGTTAGCTTATCCTCAAGATCACTAATGCGGCCTTCTGCAGCTGTAGTGCGTTCTCTGGTTTTCTGCAGGTCGTGTCTTATGCTCCTTCTTGAGGCCCCCAAAGTGCTCCTGGAGAGTGTGCACAGGCACCGTGCATCTGTGCACTGCTTTCAGTATCGCAGCCAGGGTGGGTTGCTCTCCCTCATCCCCCTCCTCCTCCTCCTCTGTGTCAGGGGATGGCTGGTCAGTGTCCTGTGAGGGGCCTTGTGCAGACCATGCATCCTCTGGCTGTGAATGAAAAATGGCCCAGGTAGCTAGCATGTCCTCCCCCCCTCCCTGTTCTGCGGTACCGTTCAGTCTTTTAGTGTAGTATAGCATATCTCGGGGGGGTCCTTCACTGTGCCCTTAGGTATTTTAGGGGGCTTACCCACTTCCCTGTTCTTGTCTGTGCCCCATACACACTGGGAGAGAGAAGCCGCGGCGCCATGTTGATTTTCTGGCGGGCCGCCTGATTCCAGCTGCTTGCGGGTCATCATAGTTAAATTTTATACATTTTAGATATACTTTGGTTTAAACTGAGAGGGGAGCAGAATAGTTTCTCTATCAACCTCTTGTGTCCTTTTCCCCACAATGGTTGTGGTAGTGATTGTGTAAAGTGCTTTACTTGTGTATACCTGCATTTGTCTAGTGGCTTGATTCCCTATTTATGTGTAATTTCTGCATGCGTGTATATCCTATTACCCTTCATCACATCTTGCAATAATATTTCCTCTTTTTTGCCCATCTAGTGAAATATATGTGTTCCTCTTTCCCTGGCTGGTTTGTGCCCAGTATGGACATTAATGGTGAATTATAGTCCCAATGATGCAATCTCCCCAATCCATCCCAAATCTTAAAAGTGTTTCTAGTTAGTGGGTTTGTGCTAATGGCTAAATCCCAGTATTGCTGTGGTATCCAGACCATCTTTCATAGATCGGCCTTACTTTGTATTATCTCTATGTTTACCCAGCTTTTCCCTTCTTTGTTATGAATCCACTCTGCAATCCGGGAAAAAGACTCTGCAAATCCGGGAAAAAGAGATCGCCTGATAATATTTCTCAACATCCGGTGCTGCTAGTCCCCCTGTCCTTTTTTTTTCTTCACTAGTGTTGCATATGCAACCCTGGGGCGTTTATATGTGCCCATATATATTTATATATAGGTACCTATAAATAGGTATTTCTAATTGAATTGCTACTGGGGCATGATCAGAGAGAGTTATTGCTTTAATGTCCACGTTTTTAAGGGACGGTAGTAATTGGTGTTCTATATGGACAACCTTGAAAATGACCCATGGACTGGGGAATAAAAGGTATAATCCCTTTTCCCTGGGTGCCTGACCCTCCATGCATCTACCAGCATCCACCAGCTGGCATCTATCAGCATCTACCAGCTGGCACTCCAATACCATTTTTTTAAACCACCTTTTGTCTTTCAAATGTGTAGCAAAAGGTGCCCCCTGTAGTATCTACCCAAGGGTCTATACTCAGGTTTAAATCTCCTGCCATTATAAGTTTGCCTTCCTTTAAACACCTCAAGTTTTTTCAAAATTTTACTTAAAAATGTATCTGGTTCCTTATTTGGGGAATTAAGCAGCGTACATTCCATGTTAGACAATCTCCCTTTTATAAAAAGAAACCTACCCCCAGGGTCTGCCTGCTGCTCCTTTACTACAAATACCGTAGACCTATGGCCATCCCCCGTGAGTGACTAGATGTTGAATCACCGTAAAACCACACGGGGAACAAGTGCAAAGACAGTCTGTACCCAGAGGCATGTGCAATATGTGTTTCTTGGAGACAGGCCACATTCGCCCCCAATAAGATGCAACTCTTTATTTACCTTATATCTTTTACTTGGGGTGTTCAGTCCTCTTACATTATAAGTGACTACGTTTATTGTGGCCATGGTTCATTATAAGGAGCACCTGGCAGACCGAAGGAGGTACAGGAGAGGAGGGAGAGGAGTACACCCCCCTGTATCCCACCACCCCCCAGATCAATTCCAGTCCCCACCCTCCTCCCCCCCTTAACATATATGTTCAATGTATGGGTCCAACGGTATCTATCCAGATATCGTCTGGTTCCCATACCTCCTGGGGGAGGGCAGTTTCTCCTGACCTTACTGACCCCTCTACTGGCCCTCCAGCCCCTCCCCATCCCTCCACCCCTCCATCTATTTATTTCTTTTTACTCTAATTTTACCTACACCCCAGTGTTTCTTATTCTTACACATCTCTCTTCATTACACACTGCATCCTCTAACTCTACATCCCCCTCTTCTCTCATTGTGGGTCCATTGCATGTTACTTAGAGCTAACGTTGTCCCACTATTCTCTTCCCATCCCGGTAGGGGGGTATAAGATCCAATTTACTACAAAAGTCCCAAAGACCTTCAGGGAATCTTAGTACTGCATTTCGACCGTCCTTTTTATTTGTCAGTTATCAACAAGTAGTGCCAGTTATCAACAAGTAGTGCCAATTAGCAAGTTATCAGCAAGTAGTGCCGGTTATCAGCAAATTAAGACACGCTGGAAATCCCCACTGATATGGCACATTCAATGTCCGCATTTGTTCTGTCAGAGGCTTAAGGAGTCTTTATCTTGCAAGAGTCTCTACTGATAAACCCAAGAATATTTGCAGCTCAGTTCCTTCCTATAAGATTCCTGACGATTTCCGTATACCTTCCATAATTTTAGATTTCTCTTCAGCATAATGGAACCTAACCATTACATCTTTAAGATTATCGTCCACTTGAATTTGATATCTCGTAATCCTGTGTCCATTTTCAGTATTTCTCCTAATTCTTTCCTAAGCATAGGGTTGAACAATTCCTGCATCACCTTCATCATTTTTATACTTCTCTGGTAGTCCTCTTATCCGTAAATTTTTTTGTCGACTTCAATTTTCTTGGTCCTCCATTTTATATAACAGCGACATATTTACTCTCTGGAGGGACTTCATCGTTCATTTCCTCCAGCCATTGATCATACATATCCATTCTTTCCTCCATTTCTTCTACTCGACCTAGAACCTGCTTAATGTCCGATCTAAATGCCGCAATATCTGTTTTCAACGATATTTCAACTTTAGCCAACATCTCTGCCAGCATCTCTTTAATTTGGGGTATGCCTGCTTGGACTTCCTCTAACCTTAAATCCTCCTCTATCTCTGGGTCCACAACTCCTTTCTTCTTCTGGTCTCCACTTTGTACTTTTGAGCTTCCTTGGGAAGTATTCTCAGCGTTTCTTGGCCATGTAACAGATGTATCGTTCACCTTTCCTACTTTGGTGTCCTCCTCTGTCATTTTTTGTTTACCAGCCCCAGTACGTACTGAGACTACCTGCCTAGGACTACCATGCCCGTCTTCTATTATACTTGTCTCTGCTGACATGTAACGTTGAATACCTCCTGGGCTCACAGCAGGTATAGCCTCTTTGTCCGCTTTACCTGACTTTCCTCTCATGTTTACTTATTTACTTTTTTATTAAGGGCACGTAAAAAATAAGTGGGTATTATAAGATATTCATATATGTCCGTTAGATCTTCCTTCCTCCTTGGGAGAAAACAGACACTGATAAACACTTCATAAATATACCCAGCCCCCCTGATGAGTCAGCAAACTCTATGAATTAGATGTCCTTCAGTAAATATCATTTAGTAATATATTATAATGTATAGGAGGAAGTTCAGTCCACTTTAGAGGTTTCAACAATTCTTATTACCAAGCAACGGCAACTATCAATAGCAGCAGTTATCAGCAAGCGTCGCCAGTTATCAACAAGTAGTGCCAATTAGCAAGTTATCAGCAAGTAGTGCCGGTTATCAGCAAGTAGTGCCAGTTATCAGCAAGTAGCGCCAGTTATCAGCAAGTAGCGCCAGTTATCAGCAAGTAGCGCCAGTTATCAGCAAGTAGCGCCAGTTATCAGAAAGTAGCGCCAGTTATCAGAAAGTAGCACCAGTTATCAGAAAGTAGCACCAGTTATCAGAAAGTAGCACCAGTTATCAGTGAGTAGCAACAATTATCTGCAGGTAACAGCAATTTTCCGCAAGTACCAGGAAATTGTCAACAAGTAACAGCAGTTATCAGCATGTAGCAGCATTAGTCAGCAAATGCCAGCAGTTAACAAGCAGCGGCAGTCTTCAGCAAGCAGCCACAGTTTCCAGCAAGTAGCAACAATTATTAGCAGGTGGTTATCAGCAAATAGCAGTGGTTATTAGCAGGTAGTGGTAGTTATCAGCAAACAGTGGCAGTTATCAGCAAGCATAAACAGTTGTCAACAAGTAGCAACCATTATTAGCAAGTAACCACTGCTGTTGGGGAAAGGAATATCAATGTCATTAGATAATGTATGGAAGGAGGCTCAGTCGCTTTGCAGGTTTCAGGGGCTATCAACAAATAGCAGCAGTTATCAACAAACAGCAGGAGCTATCAGCAAACCAAAGCAATCTTCAGCAGGTAGTGATGAACATCAGCAAGTAGCAGCAACAGCACTTTTCAGCAATTATCAGCAAGTGGTAGCAGTTGTCAACAATTCTCAGCAATTAGCAGCCAATATCAGTCGTTAACAGTGAGCTTTCATTTCTTCCTCTCTGGGGCACATAGGAGCTATTTAGATGGGTAAAAAGCATTATAATGCTCTCAGCTATTTTAATATGCAATGAACAGTTCCTTTTTCAAATAGCATTTCTTCCTCCCTGGGGCACATAAGAGCTATTTAGATGGATAAAAAGCTTTTTAATGCTCTCAGTGCTATTAATATGCAATGAATAGTTCCTTTTTCAAATAGCACAGGCAGGTAGGTTGTTTGCATGTTAAGAATAAGTTCCTACCGCATTCCAGTGGATCTCTCTCCTCCCGAATGGGACACAGCCCCTTTGCATCCCCCACCGTCTATATGGAGGTCCGTGCCTAGATCCCAGTCTGTACTACCTCTGAGCTAAGACGGGTTCTGGCTCCGGCTATATCGGTAGCTTCCTCCGTGACATGCTCCGATGGGACTTGAAGGATCCAGAGTTGCTATCAGAGCAGCCAGCGGGGGGGGGGGGGGGGGAGCCAAGTAAGTCACAGCAGGTGTATGCAGCAGGTGCATGGACAGTGGGATGGATCCCAGGATCTCAGCAGCCGTCAGAGCAGTAAGACCAGGGCCGGTACAAGGGGGGGGCGGAAGGGGCGGATCTATTTACTGGAGGAAAGGGGGCGCATGTGAAATGCTGGCTGTGTGCTTCTAAAATTGTCTGGACGCACCAGCCGCTAATACCTACACCTGTAAATATGTGCCGAGTGCGCTCCTGCACCCGGCACAAGCCTAGAACAGATCAGCGCTTCACTTATTTACTCACCTGTCAGAGGAGATACTCCCCCTGACAGGCACTTGGTATTCCCTGCCCAGCGTCACACACCGAGAGGCTGGCCGGAGGCGGGATAGGAGCAGTGGCGTGGCGTTGCTATGGGGATGGGGGTGGGGGCGACCGCACCTGGGTGACGCCATAAAGAAAGCTGGCAATTTTAGTGGGTGCTGTCAAGCCCCCCTCCCTCCACCCCCCGTCAGTGAAGCTCTGATTGTGGCGGCGTGACAGGGAAGAGGCGAGCTGCGGGATGTCAGAATGTTTCCCCCACTCGCCCCCCCTTTCTCCTGTCAGCAGTGCGGGAGGAGAGATAGCAGCTCTCTCATTAGGTTCGCTGCCCAGCTTCCTGCCGCTCTTTTCCCCATCCCATTGGCCACAACACAGGGCCAATCACAGCGACCCATTGCTCTCCACAGGGAAAAGACTACAGCTCCCAGCATGCAATCTGCTGGGGGAAAAAAAGAGAGAGAGAGCCCGGAACCCAGAAACAAGCTGGGGGAATGAGTGCTATACTTTAACTGCTCCAAAAGACAGAAACAGAGAGAAAGGAGTGTACCTAGGGAAGCCAAACAGAGAGCCATGCTGCTAACCAGAGTGAGCCACGCTGCTAACCAGCGCCACCAGAGAGAGCCACGCTGCCAACCAGCACCACCAGAGAGAGCCACGCTGCCAACCAGCGCCACCAGAGAGAGCCACGCTGCCAACCAGCGCCACCAGAGAGAGCCACGCTGCCAACCAGCGCCACCAGAGAGAGCCACGCTGCCAACCAGCGCCACCAGAGAGAGCCACGCTGCCAACCAGCGCCACCAGAGAGAGCCACGCTGCCAACCAGCGCCAGCAGAGAGAGCCACGCTGCCAACCAGCGCCACCAGAGAGAGCCATGCTGCCAACCAGCGCCACCAGAGAGAGGCACGCTGCCAACCAGCACCACTAGAGAGAGGCACGCTGCCAACCAGCACCACCAGAGAGAGCCACGCTGCTAACCAGCGCCACCAGAGAGAGTCACGCTGCTAACCAGCGCCACCAGAGAGCCACGCTGCTAACCAGAGCCACACTGCTAACCAGAACCACCAGAGAGAGTCATGCTGCTAACCAGAACCACCAGAGAGAGCCACACTGAGCCACTACCAGGGTACAGACATGCTACACTACTGACCAGAGTCGCCCCTGGGAAACACAGAGTGAGCAAACATCTATCTGGAAGGATCACTGCGGCAGTTTCCCTGGGTCTGGTAAGAGGGCCTGTCGGCCATTATCCTTTACTGATCCGAGGGACTGAGCCATTAGGAACTGCCTAACCTGCTATCCTCTAGCCCTAATACTGCCTCTGCAGGCTAGAGGATAGCAGGTTAAGCAATTACTGACTGCCATAATCAGCTCCAATGCTGTGCTGCGGGCTCGAAAATATTGTGTGTGTGTGTTTGGGGGGGGGGGGGGCGCAGTTTGCCATCTTCGCCCTGGGCACCAAATGACCTTGTCCCGGCACTGAGTAAGACAGTTGGCAGCAGGGAGGGGGCAGTGGCAGCAAATAGTACACTAGGTCTGTTAGTTAGTAATTAGTACACAGGGCATGTCTAGTACATCCAGTCCTTCTGCTCTGCTGCTGGGACCCTTCCCTGTCTCAGTACCCAACAATTCAGCAGGAGCTGTCAAAAAAAAGAAGCAGGCTGGCAATGTTTATCAACAACCACATCACAGAAAGTTACATTGAAACAATGAATCAATTGTAACTTTCTGTGTTTTGCATCTACAGATCAAAGGGATGAACTTCGATTTGCAGGTGAAGAGAGTTAAAGCAACCTTGACAAGTAAAAAAATATTTTTTTTTCTAAGTAAATGTTCCTCTGTTGAACCCCTTATTAGCCCTTTAGTTTTCTCTAATCAGCACTGATTAACTCTGTATTCTCCTCAATTTAATTGTAATTTTCCTGGTGATTTTTTTTCTATTTTATTAACTAATAGTTAAACTTTTTTCTGTTTTTGTTTGCTTTGCTTATTAATATTTTTTACACATTTTTACATATATTTACTGCTGTGAAAAAGAAAAAAATGCCTTTTGTTTAGTTTTATTACATTTAATTGTCTAAGGATTGCAAAAATAATTGTTGCAGGATAATATTCACAAAAAGAAAGCCTTGTTTGTCCTTAAAAAAAAATGCATGTATTACGTTGTTATCTTAAGTCAGGGGTAAGCAAGCTCCGCACTCCAGCTGTGGTGATACTACAAATCATGCCTTTGTCTCTAGGAGTCATGCCTGTGATTGTCAGGGTCTTGCAATGTCATCGCTGGATCTAGATGGGACTCAAGGTAGTGTTAGGGGGGGCTAGGGGGGCTGCTGCACACAGAAGGCTTGTTATCTTAATGCATAGAATGCATTAAGATAAATAAACCTTCTGACTTTACAATCCCTTTAACCACTTGCCGACCGCCGCACGACTATATACATCGGCAGAATGGCACGGGCAGGCAAAAGGACTTACAGGTATGTCCTTGCCTGCCCGCGGGTGGGGGGGTTCGATCGGACCCCCCCCCGGTGCCTGCGGCGGTCGGCAAATCTCCCCCAGCAATCGGTGGTGAGGGGGAGGCCATCCATTCGTGGCCCCCCCCTCGCGATCGCTCCCAGCCAATGGGATCATTTCCCTGCCTCTGTATTGTACACAGAGGCAGAGGAAATGATGTCATCTCTCCTCGGCTCGGTATTTTCCGTTCCGGGCCGAGGAGAGAAGACTGCAATGTGAGTGCACCAACACACTACACACACAGTAGAACATGCCAGGCACACAAAACACCCCGATCCCCCCCCCCCCCGATCGCCCCCCGATCCCCCCCCAATCACCCCCCCCCTGTCACAAACTGACACCAAGCAGGTTTTTTTTTTTTTGATTACTGTATTGGTGTCAGTTTGTGACAGTTACAGTGTTAGGGCAGTGAGTGTTAGGCCCCCTTTACGTCTAGGATACCCCCCTAACCCCCCCTAATAAAGTTTTAACCCCTTGATCATCCCCTGTCACCAGTGTCGCTAAGCGATCATTTTTCTGATCACTGTATTAGTGTCGCTGGTGACGCTAGTTAGTGAGGTAAATATTTAGGTTCGCCGTCAGCGTTTTATAGCGACAGGGACCCCCATATACTACCGAATAAATGTTTTAACCCCTTGATTGCCCCCTAGTTAACCCTTTCACCACTGATCACTGTATAACCATTACGGGTGACGCTGGTTAGTTTGTTTATTTTTTATAGTGTCAGGGCACCCGCCGTTTATTACCGAATAAAGATTTAGCCCCCTGATAGCCCGGCGGTGATATGCGTCGCCCCAGGCAGCGTCAGATTAGCGCCAGTACCGCTAACACCCACACACGCAGCATACGCCTCCCTTAGTGGTATAGTATCTGTACAGATCAATATCTGATCCGATCAGATCTATACTAGCATCCCCAGCAGTTTAGGGTTCCCAAAAACGCAGTGTTAGCGGGATCAGCCCAGATACCTGCTAGCACCTGCATTTTGCCCCTCCGCCCGGCTCGGCCCAGCCCACCCAAGTGCAGTATCGATCGATCACTGTCACTTACAAAACACTAAACGCATAACTGCAGCATTCGCAGAGTCAGGCCTGATCCCTGCGATCGTTAACAGTTTTTTTGGTAGCGTTTTGGTGAACTGGCAAGCACCAGTGGCCTAGTACACCCCGGTCATAGTCAAACCAGCACTGCAGTAACACTTGGTGACGTGGCGAGTCCCATAAGTGCAGTTCAAGCTGGTGAGGTGGCAAGCACAAATAGTGTCCCGCTGCCACCAAGAAGACAAACACAGGCCCGTCGTGCCCATAGTGCCCTTCCTGCTGCATTCGCCAATCCTAATTGGGAACCCACCGCTTCTGCAGCGCCCATACTTCCCCCATTCACATCCCCAACCAAATGCAGTCGGCTGCATGAGAGGCATTTTTATGTCCTCCTGAGTACCCCTACCCAACGAACCCCCCCAAAAAAGATGTTGTGTCTGCAGCAAACGCGGATATAGGCGTGACACCCGCTATTATTGTCCCTCCTGTCCTGACAATCCTGGTCTTTGCATTGGTGAATGTTTTGAACGCTACCATTCACTAGTTGAGTATTTGCGTAGGGTACAGCATTGCACAGACTAGGACACACTTTCACAGGGTCTCCCAAGATGCCATCGCATTTTGAGAGACCCGAACCTGGAACCGGTTAGTTATAAAAGTTACAGTTACAAAAAAAGTGTAAAAAAAAAAAAAAAAACACAAACAAAAATATAAAATAAAAAATAATAGTTGTCGTTTTATTGTTCTCTCTCTATTCTCTCTCTCTCTATTCTCTCTATTGTTCTGCTCTTTTTTACTGTATTCTATTCTGCAATGTTTTATTGTTATTATGTTTTATCATGTTTGCTTTTCAGGTATGCAATTTTTTATACTTTACCGTTTACTGTGCTTTATTGTTAACCATTTTTTTGTCTTCAGGTACAGCATTCACGACTTTGAGTGGTTATACCAGAATGATGCTTGCAGGTTTAGGTATCATCTTGGTATCATTCTTTTCAGCCAGCGGTCGGCTTTCATGTAAAAGCAATCCTAGTGGCTAATTAGCCTCTAGACTGCTTTTACAAGCAGTGGGAGAGAATGCCCCCCCCACCGTCTTCCGTGTTTTTCTCTGGCTCTCCTGTCTCAACAGGGAACCTGAGAATGCAGCCGGTGATTCAGCCAGCTGACCATAGAGCTGATCAGAGACCAGAGTGGCTCCAAACATCTCTATGGCCTAAGAAACCGGAAGCTACGAGCATTTTATGACTTAGATTTCGCCGGATGTAAATAGGGCCATTGGGAAATTGGGGAAGCATTTTATCACACCGATCTTGGTGTGGTCAGATGCTTTGAGGGCAGAGGAGAAATCTAGGGTCTAATAGACCCCAATTTTTTCAAAAAAGAGTACCTGTCACTACCTATTGCTATCATAGGGGATATTTACATTCCCTGAGATAACAATAAAAATGATTAAAAAAAAAAAAAATGAAAGGAACAGTTTTAAAATAAGATAAAAAAGCAAAAAAATAAGAAAAAAAAAAAAAAAAAAAAAAAAAAAAAAAAGCACCCCTGTCCCCCCTGCTCTCGTGCTAAGGCGAACGCAAGCGTCGGTCTGGCGTCAAATGTAAACAGCAATTGCACCATGCATGTGAGGTATCACCGCGACGGTCAGATCGAAGGCAGTAATTTTAGCAGTAGACCTCCTCTGTAAATCTAAAGTGGTAACGTTTGTGCGCAATTGTAAAGCATGTCATGTTTGGTATCCATGTACTCGGCCTAAGATCATCTTTTTTATTTCATCAAACATTTGGGCAATATAGTGTGTTTTAGTGCATTAAAATTTAAAAAAGTGTGTTTTTTCACCAAAAAATGCGTTTGAAAAATCGCTGCGCAAATACTGTGTGAAAAAAAAAAATTAAACACCCACCATTTTAATCTGTAGGGCATTTGCTTTAAAAAAATATATAATGTGTGGGGGTTCAAAGTAATTTTCTTGCAAAAAAAATAATTTTTTCATGTAATCAAAAAGTGTCAGAAAGGGCTTTGTCTTCAAGTGGTTAGAAGAGTGGGTGATGTGTGACATAAGCTTCTAAATGTTGTGCATAAAATGCCAGGACAGTTCAAACCCCCCCCCCCCAAATGACCCCATTTTGGAAAGTAGACACCCCAAGCTATTTGCTGAGAGGCATGTCGAGTCCATGGAATATTTTATATTGTGACACAAGTTGCGGGAAAGAGACAATTTTTTTTTTTTTTTTTGCACAAAGTTGTCACTAAATTATATATTGCTCAAACATGCCATGGGAATATGTGAAATTACACCCCAAAATACATTCTGTTGCTTCTCCTGAGTACGGGGATACCACATGTGTGAGACTTTTTGGGAGCCTAGCCGCGTATGGGACCCCGAAAACCAAGCACCGCCTTCAGGCTTTCTAAGGGCGTAAATTTTTGATTTCACTCTTCACTGCCTATCTCAGTCTCGGAGGCCATGAAATGCCCAGGTGGCACAAACCCCCCCCAAATGACCCCATTTTGGAAAGTAGACACCCAAAGCTATTTGCTGAGCGGTATAGTGAGTATTTTGCAGACCTCACTTTTTGTCACAAAGTTTTGAAAATTAAAAAAAGAAAAAAAAAAATTTTTTTTTTTGTCTTTCTTCATTTTCAAAAACAAATGAGAGCTGCAAAATACTCACCATGCCTCTCAGCAAATAGCTTGGGGTGTCTACTTTCCAAAATGGGGTCATTTGGGGGGGGGTTTGTGCCACCTGGGCATTCCATGACCTCCGAAACTGTGATAGGCAGTGAAGAGTGAAATCAAAAATGTACACCCTTAGAAATCCTGAAGGCGGTGATTGGTTTTCGGGGTCCTGTACGCGGCTAGGCTCCTAAAAAGTCCCACACATGTGGTATCCCCGTACTCAAGAGAAGCAGCAGAATGTATTTTGGGGTGTAATTCCACATATGCCCATGACCTGTGTGAGCAATATATCATTTAGTGACAACTTTGTGCAAAAAAAAAAAATAAATAAATAAATAGTCACTTTCCCGCAACTTGTGTCAAAATATAAAATATTCCATGGACTCAACATGCCTCTCAGCAAATAGCTTGGGGTGTCTACTTTCCAAAATGGGGTCATTTGGGGGGGGTTTGTGAAATCTGGGCATTTTATGGCCTTCAAAACTGTGATAGGTAGTGAGGAGTAAAATCAAAAATGTACGCCCTTAGAAATCCTGAAGGCAGTGATTGGTTTTCGGGGCCCCGTATGCGGCTAGGCTCCCAAAAAGTCCCACACATGTGGTATCCCCATACTCAGGAGAAGAAGCTAAATGTATTTTGGGGTGCAATTCCACATATGCCCATGGCCTGTGTGAGCAATATATCATTTAGTGACAACTTTTTGTAATTTTTTTTTTTTTTTTTTGTCATTATTCAATCACTTGGGACAAAAAAAATTCAATGGGCTCAACATGCCTCTCAGCAATTTCCTTGGGGTGTCTACTTTCCAAAATGGGGTCATTTGTGGGGGTTTTGTACTGCCCTGCCATTTTAGCACCTCAAGAAACGACATAGGCAGTCATAAATTAAAGGCTGTGTAAATTCCAGAAAATGTACCCTAGTTTGTAGGCGCTATAACTTTTGCGCAAACCAATAAATATACACTTATTGACATTTTTTTTTACCAAAGACATGTGGCCAAATACACTTTGGCCTAAATGTATGACTAAAATTGAGTTTATTGGATTTTTTTTAGAACAAAAAGTAGAAAATATCATTTTTTTTCAAAATTTTCGGTCTTTTTCCGTGTATAGCGCAAAAAATAAAAATGGCAGAGGTGATCAAATACCATCAAAAGAAAGCTCTATTTGTGGGAAGAAAAGGACGCAAATTTCGTTTGGTTACAGCATTGCATGACCGCGCAATTAGCAGTTAAAGCGACACAGTGCCAAATTGTAAAAAGTGCTCTGGTCAGGAAGGGGGTAAATCCTTCCGGGGCTGAAGTGGTTAAGCTTGTTTTTTAGGGAGCTTAATGTGCCTTAAAGTGATTTTAAAGGCAGAAGGTGGATTCTATGCATTAAGATAAAAAGATAAAAAACTTTCTGTGTGCAGCAACTTCCCTCAGCTCCCCAAATATTTACCTGAGCCCCTTCTCTATCCAGCGATGTGCATGAGTGCCTCGGCTGTCTGGTACTCTCCCTCCTGATTGGCTGAGGCACAGCAGTGGCGCCATTGACTCCCACTGATGTCAATCATAGTCAGATAGTCAATTAAGAGAGAGAGGGGGCAGGGCCGAAACCATGGCTCCGTATCTAAATGGACACACAGAGCTGCGGCTAGACTCGAATGCCCCATAGCAAGCTGCTTACTCTGGGGGCACTTGGGAGGAGGGAGCAGCCAGGAGCGTCAGGGAGGGAACTGAGAAGAGGAGGATCAGGGCTGCTCTGTGAAAAACCACTGCACAAAGTGGTACACCCCTCACATTTATGTAAATATTTTATTATTTCTATTTCATGTGACAACACTGAAGAAATGTCCTTTAAGAGCCGTAGCAGGCACGTGCCCACTGCATGGTGGGGGACCCGATGCACGTGGCTGGAAGGCACGATCGTGAGAGCCAGAACGGGGGTAAACGCACAAATCCCTGTTCTGACAGGGGAGGAGAGACAGATCGTCTTTTCCTACTACGTAGGAACAGCGATCTGGCTCCTCCTTTAGTCAGTCCCATCCCCTCACAGTTATAAACACACCCAGGGAACACATTTAACCCCTTGATTGCCCCCCTGGTGTTAACCCCTTCCCTGTCAGTGACATTTACACAGTAATCAGTGCATTTGTATAGCACTGATTGCTGTATAAATGTCAATGGTCCCAAAAATGTATCAAAAGTGTCCGATCTGTCCGCCACAATGTTGCAGTCCCAATGAAAATCCCATTACTAGTAAAAAAATAAATAAATATGCCATAAATCTCTTTCCTATTTTGTAGACGCTATAACTTTTGCGCAAACCAATCAATATACGCTTATTGTGATTTTTTTTTACCAAAAACATGTAGAAGCATACATATTGGCCTAAAATGATAAAGAATTTTTTTTTTTACTTTTTTTGGGATATTTATTATAGCAAAAAGTAAAAAATATTTTTTTTTTTCAAAATTGTTGCTCTTTTTTTGTTTATAGCACAAAAAAGAAAAACCGCAGCGATGAGCAACTACCACCAAAAGAAAGATCTATTTGTGGGGATGAAAAGGACATCAATTTCGAGTACAACGTCGCACGGCCACACAATTGTCAGTTAATATGATGCAATGCCGTATCACAAAAAATGACCTGGTCATTAAGGGGGCAAATCCTTCCGGGGCTGAAGTGGTTAATCACAAAATTTTTATCTTCTCAATCCTCTCCTGAAAAGTTTATGGATTTTGGTTTCCCACAAGACAAATGAATGACATTTAGCTTAAAGGATATGTAAAGGTTCATTTTTTAATTTTTTTTTTTTTTTTAAACAAACATGTCATACCTCCTCTGTTCTGTTGGTTTTGCACAGAGTGGCCCTCCTCTTCTGGGGTCCCTCAGCAGCGCTCCTGGCTCCTCCTCTTCCTGAGTGAGCCATTGGAGAGCCGCTCTTACTTGGAGGAACTCGTGCAGGCCCGCTCCCGTGTCCTGCTGCTGCGTCCATTGACACAGACAGCAGGACTCGGCCCCGCCCCCGGCTCCCACGTCATTGGATTTGATTGACAGCAGGAGGAGTCAATGGCTGCGCTGCTATCAATCTATTCAATCAGGACCCGAGACAGCAGCTGGAGCTGGTGTGCTTGTCCCCGTCTCTGGAAAGACTGGGTTCAGGTAAGGAAAAGGGTTGCTCTGGGGGGGGCTGCTGCATCACAGGAGGTTTTTCATCTTAATGCATAGAATGCATTAAGGTGAAAAACATTGAGGGTTTACAAACCCTTTAATTTTTGGGAGCTTAATGAGGTTTAATGTACACAAAAGAACTTGCAAAGGCAATTGATTGAGATTTAGGCTAGAGCTACACGATTCTGGCTAAAATGAGAATCAATAAATTTTTTTGCTTAGAATAAAGATCACGATTCTCGCGGTGTAACATCTTCTTTCACATTATACCAAAAAAATTGGGCTAACTTTACTGTTTAGTTTTTTTAATACATTAAAGTCTATTTTTCCCCAAAAAATTGCATTTGAAAAACCGCCACGCAGATACAGTGTGACATAGAATATTGCAACAACCACCATTTTATTCTCTCGGGTCTCTGCTAAAAAAAAAAACAAACAAATATATCATGTTTGCGTGTACCAAGTAGTTTTCTAGCAGAAAATGAGTTTTACTTGTAAGCAACAAATGTCAGAAAAGGTTTGGTCTTTAAATGGTTAAACTTCCCTCATTTACACGCTGGAGTTCTTTCCTTTGATAAAAGAATGAAAAGATACTTTGTTTCTACTTATTCATGGTGTTGTGATAAAACTTGTCAGGATGCCTGGATTTATTTTTTTTCCAGCTGTGAGAACTCTCTGCACTTGTTAGAAAGAATCGTGACATGCGGTTTTGAAAATCGCGAAGGGAAAAAGATTGCGATTCCGATTCTTAACGATTAATCGCGCAGCTCTAATTTAAGCACTTTATTACACATAGAGCCCTTTTACATTAAAGTTTAAGTTCACCTTTACAGAAAATCTGTAAGGTGAACTTACACTGGACCCCCTCCCCAGTCCCCCCCCGGTCCGCTAACCTGGAATGCAGTGATCACCTGCTGTGACACATCAGGTCGCTGCATTACCAGTCCAGGGATTTGAAATCCCCATGGCTTTCTCCCTTCTTCTCCAGCGCTGACAAGATGGGCTAGGCGGGTCCTGATTGGTCGCCGCCATCCATGTGATGGCGCCAACCAATTAGAACGCCTCCTTTTACGAGGTACGTTTAGGAGATCAAGCCACGGGGATTTCAAATCCCCTGACCAGCGAAGTGGCAACCCGATGTGTCACAGTGGGTGACTGCGGGGCTCCAGGTCACCTGGATCTGGGGGGATGTGGAGAAGGTCCAGTGTAAGTTCACCTTACAGATTTTCTGTAAAGGTGAACTTACCCTTTAAGCTATTCCAATTAAATGTTTCAGAAATATAATAAAATTGTTAAAAGTGAATAACCTTTGGTCTGTTTTACCAAACAACATGAATTTTTTAGAATACGCTGACATAGATACAGTCTTGGCCTAGTCAAAGCTTTCCCACACTTGAGCATTCCCATCTCCAGGACAAGCCTGAATGTAGGCTGTATGAAGACTGAGCACATGGCAATTCTCCTAAGTATATTTGCACTTCTCCAGCATGCACCACTGGCCAAGAAACCCCTAGTGATTGGCTGGGGAGCCATACACACACACACACAAACACACACACACACGCATAATATTCCACCATTGGCTGTCCCACACTATGGCCAGTACACAAAAGGGGCTACGCAAGCTTAATGTCACAACAAAAATCCATGAAACATCTAGGATAGGTTTGGGGAAGCTGAAAGATTGGGTTGTGCAATGTTTCAAGGCAATTGATTAAGGTGTTTAGGCACTTTATTGTAAGGTAAGCCCCATTAAGTAAAATATAGATTAATGTGAATAACTTTTGGTGTGATTTACCAAATGAGCTGAAATTTTCAGAATATGTTGGCATGGATAGAGTCTTCTATTGTGTGCAGTTTGGGAATTTGGGAATTTGGGAAATTGGTTAAAATTTAAGGTCTTTTTTGTACATTAAGCCACATTAAGCTCCCCAAAAAACAAGCTTAATGTCCCTAGTTTGCCTTGTGGAACACCGAATAGCATGAAACTTCTTGGATAGGTTTGGGAAGTTGAGATCTTAGGCTGTGAAAAGTTTCAAGACAATTGATTGAGGTTAAGGCACATTATGCTACGTTAAGCGCTTTTTACATTAAGCTGTTCACATTAAATGTTTTAGCATTGTAAAATATAGCGTAACGTGAATAACTTTCGGTGTGATCAACAAAATGAGCTGAAATTTTCAGAATATGTTGGAATAGATAGAGTCTTATTTTGTGTGAAGTTTGGTGGAAAATTGGTTAACATTTAAGGTCTTTTTTGTACATTAAGCCACATTAAGCTCCCCAAAAACAAGCTTAATTACCCTAGTTTGCCTTGTGGAACACTGAATCGCATGAAAGTTATAGGATAGGTTTGGGAAGTTGAGATCTTAGGCTGTGCACAGGGACGGACTGACAACTCATGGGGCCCCCGGACAATAGGAGATTATGGGGCCCCCCGGGCAATAGGAGAAGATTATGGGGCCCCCGGGCAATAGGAGATTATGGGGCCCCCAGGCAATAGGAGATTATGGGGCCCCCAGGCAATAGGAGATTATGGGGCCACACAGTATACACACACACACATACAGTATACACACACAGACACACAATGTACACACACAGTATACACACACAGAATACACATACACACACTGAAAAGGTACTGGAGAGGCGGGGCAGCTATAATCTTGGGAGTTGAAAAAAAAAAGCAGATTTTTACATACTGTCCCTGGTTTTATTGAGGCTGGCAACCCTGATGGGGCCCCTTAGTGGCATGGGGCCCTCGGGCAGTGCTCGAGTGCCCGAATGGTCAGTCTGCCCCTGGTTGTGCAAAGTTTCAGTGCAATTGACTGAGGTTTAGGCACATTATGGTACACTAAGCTCTTTACATTAAATGTTTTAGCATTGTAAAATATAGCTTAATGTGAATAACTTTTGGTGTGATTAACCAAATGAGCTGAGATTTTCAGAATATGTTGACATGGTTAGAGTTTTCTATTGTATGAAGTTTGGGGGAAAGTGGTTAAAATTTATGGTCTTTTTTGTATTAAACCAAAAAATATGTAGAAAATGGGATTTTAATGGTACCCCTGATATAGGAAAAGACATTATCTACTAAAAATATCTCAAATATTTATTAAAGCAGTTTTACAAAAAAAAAATATATATGATAAAATGTGAGAACAGTTTTACATTCACAGTCAAAGGTATACATCCTCAACCTAATATTGACAATGAAAAAACTGTGGTCACCAAGAGTTCAAAGCATAACCACGTCCACATAATTTCAACATGTTTCGCCCAGAAGGCTTCATCAGGAAAATGGACGAGGCTTTTCAATTATTCAACAACAATATTCACGATAAAAACAACCTTGGATGTTCAAAAGAGAAAGAGAAAAAAAAGGGTAAATACACAGAAAAAAAATACATAAAACATTCACATTTATGTAACTTGAAAGCTCTTTAGCTTGTGCAACCATAACTCCAACAAAGCCACCCTCCAAAAACAAAAACAAAAACAGGAACAAAAAACATCCCCCCCCCCCTACAAAAAAAAAAAAAAAAAAACCCAACAACCCCCATTACACAGGCTCACACCCAACCCTCCCCTAATACTCCCACCCAACACAACCACCGCGTCAACTCCACACCTCTGTAATAGAGTTCTGGGGAAGTCACAGGATACGAGGCGTCAACTGAGAGAAGAGGGGAGGAGGGGTGCCCCCAGAAGTGGCTCCCCCCTGTGTAGTCCAGATGGATGCCTGATCACCCGTAGGGAGGGATGTATATTCTCATGGATGAAAATCATCACAAGCAAAAAGGATGATTACGGTATCTGTAACAGATATCATAGATAATAAAATTTCACACATATTGCGGGTGAAGAGAGAGGTAGACCACAAGACAAACTAGACAGTGGACACCACTCACCAACCCCCCGAAGAGTATTTGTATTGGGAGCTCATGAGGACTGAATGGCACAATATCAATTGTAAAAAAGCTCCTGTGTAGGTGAAGACAAAGCTGCTCCACAGTTTCTGAAAAAATATATAAAAAAAAAAAAAAATGTAGCTATATTAAACTTCAATGCGACGAGGAACATATGTACGCTGCAGTTTTAAATCTTCAAGAGCACCTGCTCACCTTGAAAAGATATCACATCGTTATGTAAGAAAGTTCGTCACATTTCTATTGGCGCTGCTGAAGGGGCACCCTAGTAGTAGTGGGCCACAAAAAAGTCACTTCCTATGGAAAAAAAAAAAAAAATAGATTTGTTTAAAAGGAAATAGAGCACCAAAAGTGGTGCTTTAGTTTACAATTAGACATATCACAGAGTGTTGAACCGATTAACGGTCAATGTTTAGTTTTACCTGGTGCCGGCGTCCATGTTTAGCATGAGCTCCCTGACTGCTAGCAAGCATCTGAATGTGTGGGGTTTAAATATCCCTCCCCATGGCCCCAGAATGCTGTGCGTGTCATCACACTGCACTGGAGCCAAGCGGACGCAAAGGGGAAGTTCCTGGTCCAAGGACTAATGACCCGGAACCGGAAATGACAGACAGGAAGTAAAACTACTTCCTGTGTGCCCAAAACAGCACTAAGACTCCCTTTGGAGACAGTGCTGAGCCAAGAAGGAAAACTTGGACAGTTGGAAGTATGGCTGTGGGATACGGTTTTACCGGTATGCCAAGGACTATAAGGAGACCTCAAGGCGGGCGCATACCGGGTTGGCAACCCCCAGGAAAAGAAAAGCCCAAGGGGGATGTGTGTCCAACCTAGTATACACCCTTGGGCGTCCATACGGGGATCAAATGGCACTGAACTAGGGGGGGTAAAAACGAGGGAAAATAGAGCCTGGGGAGGGGTAAAAAAAATTTAAAAAAATAAATAAATAAATAAAAAAGGGGAAAGAGGGGTTCCCCAAGGTTTGGGTGTGGTCATGATTGCACATTACAATGATTTGTCTACAACATTGTACCACTAATTTACATCCACATATGAAAAGCTGTATCAATATGCATATCATTGCAGCTGACTCAATATATGTTAGTATCCCTTTTCTAAAAGATGTATTGTTTCTAATAGAGGCAATTCTGGCCTAGACAACCAATCCAGAATTAGTCGCGAGAGGAATAGTAAACGTCTGGTGATCCCATGATATTCAAACGCAGTAAATGTTAACAAAACAAGGGAAGGGAGGACACTCAATGGGGCACATGCTCCCAAGGAGACAGAAGTGACTAGATCACAAGATGGGGGGATATTTATAGAAAAGGCTTATAGCTAATCCCCTCATTGAGGCCAGGGGACCGAGTAGCCTGTAAACAATAGATCCATCTCGTCTCCAATTGGAGAAGTTTATTATCTATATCACCTCCTCGTTCATGTTCTGGTATGTGTTCAAGGCTGAAAAAGCCGATAACTTTTAAATCGAAATTGTGGTATAGCCCCACATGACGGCTAATAGGTGTTTCCATCCTATGTTTAGAGATAAGGGACACATGGTCCCTGATTCTACAAAAAAGTGGGCGCTTAGTTTTTCCCACGTAAAATGCCCCGCAATGACATTTCATTAGGTATACTGAACCAACCGATTGACAGTTTGTTCTATGTTTGGGGGTCCAGACGTTATTGTTGGGAAGGGTAACATTGTTCCCTTCTAAAATGAAGGGACAATAGTTGCATCTGCCACAAGGGTAGGTGCCTGGTGATTTAGACTTGAGTATAGTCTGATTGCGATAGTGGCTACTCACTAGACTATCCCTCAAGGAGCGAGAGCGTTTGAAGGTGATCTCTGGATAGGGTCTAACGAATTTGGAAATTTTTTGATCAGCTGCCAATAGGTACCAGAACTTTTTATAGATATGTCGCACCTTTGCATGTTGTCTATTATATTTGGTAATCACTCTTGTTGATGTTGATACTTTATCTCGTCTGGGTTTGTATAGCAACAATTGTCTATTCTCGTTTTTTACCCTGTTGAATGCTTTTTTCAGACATGTTTTACTATATCCTCTAGCTAGGAGGCGATCGCGTAGCAGGTTTGCCTCCTTTTGGAAGTCTGTATCCAATGTGCAATTGCGTTTCAGGCGCAAGAATTGACGGAAAGGGATGCTTTTGATTAGTTTTTCAGGGTGTGAACTGCTGGCATGCAGTAAGCTGTTGCCTGCTGACGGTTTGCGATATAGTGTGGAACAGAGCATTCCTGTTTCATTTATAAAGATCTCTACATCTAAGAAAGTAATTTTTGACTGATCGAACGTGTAAGTAAACTTAAGATTGTATGTGTTCACCTGTAGACCCACCAGGAACTCTAATAGTTGTTCTTTTGATCCTGCCCACACCATAAAAACATCATCTATGTATCGATGCCATGATACAATCTTACCTATAAACTCTGCTTTGGATTCATCAAAGAAAAGGTCTCGTTCCCACCCCCCCAGGTACAGGTTTGCGTAGGAGGGGGCACATTTTGCCCCCATTGCCACGCCCTGTACCTGGAGGTAGTGGGAACCCTTAAACACAAAAATATTGTGTGTAAGTATAAAATTAAGAATTTTAATCACAAATTCGTTATACTTCCACGAGTCAAGATCTCGTTCATTCAAGAATTCTCGCACAACCTCCACACCTCTGGTATGGGGTATGGAGTTGTACAAGGCCTCTATATCGATCGCAACTAGCCAACATCCCTGAGGTAGCTGTAATCCATCCAATGTTTTCAATAGCTCAATGGTATCCTTAACAAAGGAAAAAAGTCCCTTTACGTGGGGGTATAAATACTCGTCCACTAGTTGGCTGGCCTTTTCTGTCAGGGATCCGCACCCCGAAATAATCGGTCGGCCTGGGGGATTCTGTAGGTTTTTGTGCACTTTAGGCAGTGCGTAGAATGTTGGAGTCACCGGATTGGTAGAGTCCAAGAATTTTAGTGTGTTAGAGTCAATGACCCCCCTGTAGTGTGCCTTAGCCAGAATGTCCTTATAAAGTTTCATGTAATAATTAACGTGAGATTTGGGTACTGGTCTGTACCAGTCAGTATTACGTATGATATCAAAACACATTTGCTCATATTGTTTTGTATCCATCAGAGCAAGGTTGCCACCTTTGTCGGATGGTTTTATTACGATGTTTTTATTAGACCACAAATTCTGTAATGCCTTTTTTAAGTGTTTAGATAAATTGCCCGGAGGGCCAGTTAGCCAGTTTGTAGCTTCAATCTCTTTAGTGACCTGGATCACAAAGGCCCGCAAGTTAGAATTTCCCTGTAGGACAGGGAAGGACTTGGATTTGGGTTTATATGTCTTTGGTGTATCAAAGGTTATTCCAACAGAAGATATGGAAAAAGGATTATAGGGGTAAAGGGGGTTGTTGGATGGACCAGCCCCCTGATTTACAGGTTGGGAGGTCTCTGATCCAGGTGGGTTGAATATCCAACCCGCCTCCTCGGGATTGCTCTCCTCCCACAAATCCATCAAATCCTGAAGGGCTCGTAGGTCTTCAAAAGTAACACCTTCTAAATTGGCATTATCTGAGTTCGTTATCTCAACGTCATTTGGATTTTTGTCATATAGGACTTTGTACATGAGGCGTCTGGCAAAGAGGTGCAGATCCTTGATCAGTTCAAATTTGTTTGCCTCCTCATCCGGACAGAAAGTGAGACCTAGCTCTAACAAAGTGGTCTCATCCTCTGTCAAGGGATGTGACGACAAGTTGATAATGTCAAATTTGTCCCGGTTCCCATCCAAGATGGAACCGGGACCCTCTACTTTAACGCTTGACTCATTGTTCGTACGGGAGTAGGTGTGGGTAGGGAATTGCGCCTAAAGTCCAAAGTATTGGAACCAAAAATGGGTGCCATTCGAGAATCCGTGGGAAAGGCAGTTGTGGCTGGGTGTTGTTCCAACATTTGTTGGGACATGGGTCCCGCCGGGGTTGAGACCGGATTTAAATTTACTGTTGGGGTGGTTAACGTCACAAGTGAATGGTTTTGTATATTACCATTTCTTGAGGTATTGGGAGTTACACCACCACGCGAACGTTGTATACGTGTTTTCTTGTCATTACTTTTGTCATGAGTTGACTTGGGGCGTTCCTGTGAGCTAGTTTCACTATCTTTTTTTCTCTTTCTAGAAGCTCCACTAGAATCCCTATAGTGTGTAGCTATCGGGACATATGATGCTGAGGACATGGATGAACTATCGGATTCGATCAGATCCACATTATGGGTCTGAGGAGCCTGATTATATGTGGTCCTCCGACGGGAGTGATGGCCCTGTTGGTGCCATTTGTATGCTTGATCCTGATCGTACGCTTTTTTATCTCTCACAAATTTGTTTTCTTTAGTTTTGATTAAGTTTGTGGCATATTTTGTTAAATGCTCTTTCAAAATCTTGTCTTTGCCAAGAAAACAATTATGAGAAGACAAGTGGCTATGATCCTCCTGCCATTTCAAAATTTCTTTGTCTAATACACCCATGTCCGTTTTATATTGGTCACTAAGTATTTGCATCATTTGTAGGGAACAAGCCTGCAGGTTTGCTTACCATGCTTTTTTCACATTTGGTTCAACCTTTTTTATATTTGGGAAAATTTGGATACGCAGACCCCATGGTATGATCCGGTTTGTCACATATTTTCCAAAATATTCCTTGTGCCAAAATAAACGAGTTTTCCTTTCGACCAGACGTTGTAACCCCAAGAAATAGATATCTACCTCAGCTTCAGTGACATCATCTTTGGATCGGGCCTGTTGTACCTCTGAAACAAACCCATCCCATGCCTGACCACAGTAGTCCGTCATTTTGTAGACCACTCACTCACGTGAATCTCCCAGATGTGAAGGCGGAAGTTGGGATTCAGACGAATATGAGCCACAACTGTGCCAGACTGCTGTCTATAACCACTATTTGCCACTTTAGATAAATCGAAAAGGGGAGAAAAAAGTATAAGATTATGCTAATGAGATAAAATTGCAATGAAGAAGCACATAGAAAGAATGCAAGAATGCTATAAATATCATCTGCATGTATTCACAAAAAAGAAGATAATCATGAATTTCGACCAGAAAAAATAAGCCTAATTACTGATCTCTTCTACCCAATAATGGGTTTTTCATGGGTGTATTATCCACCCGGTATTGTAATAGACTATATGGGTAGAGATCAGTGTTTATAAACGTTTTTTATATATGTACCATCATCCCTGAAGTAGTAAACCAAAAAATATGTAGAAAATGGGATTTTAAAGGTACCCCTGATATAGGAAAAGACATTATCTACTAAAAATATCTCAAATATTTATTAAAGCAGTTTTACAAAAAAAAAATATATACGATAAAATGTGAGAACAGTTTTACATTCACAGTCAAAGGTATACATCCTCAACCTAATATTGACAATGAAAAAAACTGTGGTCACCAAGAGTTCAAAGCATAACCATGTCCACATAATTTCAACATGTTTCGCCCAGAAGGCTTCATCAGGAAAATGGACAAGGCTTTTCAATTATTCAACAACAATATTCATGATAAAAACAACCTTGGATGTTCAAAAGAGAAAGAGAAAAAAAAGGGTAAATACACAGAAAAAAATACATAAAACATTCACATTTATGTAACTTGAAAGCTCTTTAGCTTGTGCAACCATAACTCCACCAAAGCCACCCTCCAAAAACAAAAACAAAAACAGGAACAAAAAACATCCCACCCCCCATCCCACTCCCCCCCCCTACAAAAAAAAAAAAAAAAACCAACAACCCCCATTACACAGGCTCACACCCAACCCTCCCCTAATACTCCCACCCAACACAACCACCGCGTCAACTCCATACCTCTGTAATAGAGTTCTGGGGAAGTCGCAGGATACGAGGCGTCAACTGAGAGAAGAGGGGAGGAGGGGTGCCCCCAGAAGTGACTCCCCCTGTGTAGTCCAGATGGATGCCTGATCACCCGTAGGGAGGGATGTATATTCTCATGGATGAAAATCATCACAAGCAAAAAGGATGATTACGGTATCTGTAACAGATATCATAGATAATAAAATTTCACACATATTGCGGGTGAAGAGAGAGGTAGACCACAAGACAAACTAGACAGTGGACACCACTCACCAACCCCCCGAAGAGTATTTGTATTGGGAGCTCATGAGGACTGAATGGCACAATATCAATTGTAAAAAAGCTCCTGTGTAGGTGAAGACAAAGCTGCTCCACAGTTTCTGAAAAAGTATATAAAAAAAAAAAAAAAAAAATGTAGCTATATTAAACTTCAATGCGACGAGGAACATATGTATGCTGCAGTTTTAAATCTTCAAGAGCACCTGCTCACCTTGAAAAGATATCACATCGTTATGTAAGGCTCTATTTTCCCTCGTTTTTACCCCCCTTAGTTCAGTGCCATTTGATCCCCGTATGGACGCCCAAGGGTGTATACTAGGTTGGACACACATCCCCCTTGGGCTTTTCTTTTCCTGGGGGTTGCCAACCCAGTATGCGCCCGCCTTGAGGTCTCCTTATAGTCCTTGGCATACCGGTAAAACCGTATCCCACAGCCATCTTTCCAACTGTCCAAGTTTTCCTTCTTGGCTCAGCACTGTCTCCAAAGGGAGTCTTAGTGCTGTTTTGGGCACACAGGAAGTAGTTTTACTTCCTGTCTGTCGTTTCCGGTTCCGGGTCATTAGTCCTTGGACCAGGAACTTCCCCTTTGCGTCCGCTTGGCTCCAGTGCAGTGTGATGACATGCACAGCATTCTGGGGCCATGGGGAGGGATATTTAAACCCCACACATTCAGATGCTTGCTAGCAGTCAGGGAGCTCATGCTAAACATGGACGCTGGCACCAGGTAAAACTAAACATTGACCGTTAATCGGTTCAACACTCTGTGATATGTCTAATTGTAAACTAAAGTACCGCTTTTGGTGCTCTATTTCCTTTTAAACAAATCTATATATTTTTTTTTTTCCATAGGAAGTGACTTTTTTGTGGCCCACTACTTTAGGGTGCCCCTTCAGCAGCGCCAATAGAAATGTGACGTACTTTCTTACATAACGATGTGATATCTTTTCAAGGTGAGCAGGTGCTCTTGGATTTAAAACTGCAGCGTACATATGTTCCTCGTCGCACTGAAGTTTAATATAGCTACATTTTTTTTTTTTTTTATATACTTTTTCAGAAACTGTGGAGCAGCTTTGTCTTCACCTACACAAGAGCTTTTTTACAATTGATATTGTGCCATTCAGTCCTCATGAGCTCCCAATACAAATACTCTTCGGGGGGTTGGTGAGTGGTGTCCACTGTCTAGTTTGTCTTGTGGTCTACCTCTCTCTTCACCCGCAATATGTGTGAAATTTTATTATCTATGATATCTGTTACAGATACCGTAATCATCCTTTTTGCTTGTGATGATTTTCATCCATGAGAATATACATCCCTCCCTACGGGTGATCAGGCATCCATCTGGACTACACAGGGGGGAGTCACTTCTGGGGGCACCCCTCCTCCCCTCTTCTCTCAGTTGACGCCTCGTATCCTGCGACTTCCCCAGAACTCTATTACAGAGGTGTGGAGTTGACGCGGTGGTTGTGTTGGGTGGGAGTATTAGGGGAGGGTTGGGTGTGAGCCTGTGTAATGGGGGTTGTTGGGTTTTTTTTTTTTTTTTGTAGGGGGGGGAGTGGGATGGGGGGGTGGGATGTTTTTTGTTCCTGTTTTTGTTTTTGGAGGGTGGCTTTGGTGGAGTTATGGTTGCACAAGCTAAAGAGCTTTCAAGTTACATAAATGTGAATGTTTTATGTATTTTTTTGTGTATTTACCCTTTTTTTTTCTCTTTTGAACATCCAAGGTTGTTTTTATCGTGAATATTGTTGTTGAATAATTGAAAAGCCTCATCCATTTTCCTGATGAAGCCTTCTGGGCGAAACATGTTGAAATTATGTGGACGTGGTTATGCTTTGAACTCTTGGTGACCACAGTTTTTTTCATTGTCAATATTAGGTTGAGGATGTATACCTTTGACTGTGAATGTAAAACTGTTCTCACATTTTATCGTATATATTTTTTTTTTTGTAAAACTGCTTTAATAAATATTTGAGATATTTTTAGTAGATAATGTCTTTTTTCCTATATCAGGGGTACCTTTAAAATCCCATTTTCTACATATTTTTTGGTTTACTACTTCAGGGATGATGGTACATATATAAAAAAACGTTTATAAACACTGATCTCTACCCATATAGTCTGTGGTCTTTTTTGTATGTTAAGCCACATTACGCTCCCTAAAAAACAAGCTTAATGTCCCTAGTTTGCATTGTGGAACATCGAAATGCATAAAACTTATAGGGCGGGTTTGGAAAGGTGAAAAGTTAGGCTGAGCAAAGTTTCAGGTCAATTGATTGAGGTTTAGGCACTTTATTACACGTTAAGCTACATTAAGCCATTTTCACATTAAATGTTTTAGTATGTCCCCCTATCACACCCTCTTCTGTGGTGCAACATGGAAGTGAAGGCTTTTGGGGGATGGCCTTCAAGAAGTGATTGCTGAGAGATGATCTACAGGAAGTGATTGAATTAAAACTGACAAGCTTTTAAACCTCCTGTGGATAAGGTAGGTGAGAGAAAAGTACATTGGGATGGCTGGGCCAGAAATGGCATTGGAAAACGGTTCTATTTAATATGAAAAGTTCAATTCTGTACGAAAAGGTGAACTTATCCTTTAAGCAGCCCAGCACATTGCAAGCATGTTTTCAGATTCCACTGCGTTCACCAAGTGAGTCACCAGCCTTTATCCTGGCTCTCTCAAGCAAGGAGCCTCCCCTGGATCTTCTCATCTTGGCTCAGCTTCTTCCACAGGCATCTTGGCCTAAGCACAGAGCTCTTTCCAGCAGCACCCCCTCAGGCCTTAGCCTGAGGCAAGAGACCAAGCACATGGATTGCCCCAAATATATATCCTTCCCTAGCATGCACTAGTAGCCATGAACCTCCTACTGAGATGGCTGAAGGAAATATAAATATTCATAACTCAACTGAGCTTAGGGAAAGCCCAAATACAAACCATGCAATCAGTCTGAGCTGCTTACAGCCCAGCCAAAAACTAAATTTACATAGTAGTCCCAGTTTAGGACCAGGGGGCTACAGGAGGTACAGGCTGAAAGCTGCAAGGCTTGTCTGCCAGATCCTGACATTGCCCCCCTGATTCACTCGATGCTTTGCAGGAGAAAATAATAAATGTACATTTTTCTTCCTGCAAAAATATGTGCATTTATTATTTTTTTCTCAAAAGGTGAACTTAGAGTTTAAGGTTCATCAGGCTTCCCCTCTCCCACCAATGCTCTGGCCCTTTCATTTTTTGATTAATTAGCATGGGTCAGCAGTGAAGAATTAATGGCTTATTCTACTGCCCACACCATGCCATGTTTCCAGCAGTTAGGGCTTCCTTTGCTTAATGGCAGCCTTATTGCATACATGTGGCAGCCTGGCAAGTGAGCCTTCATGCCTACAGTGGATATGGTGGAAAACAATCTGGGGGTTTTGGTAGATCATAAGCTCAATAATAGCATGCAATGCCAAGCTGCAATTTCCAAAGTGAGCAAAGTCCTTTCTTGTATTAAGAGAGGTATGGACAGAGAGAGAAATATCATTTTGCCCCTGTACAAATCATTAGTAAGACCTCATCTGGAATATGTAGTTCAGTTTTGGACACCAGTTTTCAAAAAGGATATCAGGGAACTGGAGAAAGTGCACAGAAGGGCAACCAAACTGATAAGAGGCATGGAGAAGCTCAGCTATGATGAAAGATTAGAGGAACTGCATCTATTCCCTCTTGAGAAGAGGAGATTAAGGGAGGATATTATCAACATGTACAAGTACATAAGTGGTCCATATAGTGAACTTGGTGTTGAGTTATTCACTTTAAGGTCATCACAGAGGACAAGGGGGCAATCTCCAAATACGGAAAGGTTTCTTCACAGTAAAGAGCAGTGAAAATGTGGCATAGACTCCCTCCAGAGGTGGTTCTAGCAAGTAGATTGTTTTAAAAAAAGGTCTAGATTATTTCCTAAATGTACATAATATAACTGGGTAAAGTTGATCCAGGGAAAATCTAATTGCCTCTCAGGGGATCAGGAAGGAATTTTTTCCCCTGCTGTAGCAAATTGGAGCATGCTTTCCTGGGGTTTTTTGCCTTCCTCTGGATCAACTGTGGCTGAAGGATTGTATTTTTTTTTGCTTGGGGAGAGAGGGTTCTTAGGAGGGAGAGGGGGATTATTTTTCCATTAAAAGAGATGTTGTTTTTTTTTAAATTGTACTTACCTAGGTGGATGGAGCATCGATCCAATGTTGCATCTGTCCCCAGCTGCTTCTAAGTCCAACAACAGAGCGATCAAGGACCACTGATTACTCAGTTCTCAGCCTTCAGTGAGCAAAGAGTGGTGACTTCAGTCCCTGGCTCTGCCCCCCCTCCCCCAAGCTCACTGTGGAGGGGGCAGGAGCGGCTGGCTCAGGGTCTCTGCAGCTGACTGAGAGGCTGAGCGAGCTGCTGGTCCAGGCATCTGGGTGAATCTTGACTTTAGTTAAAGTTAGGTTCCTTCCACAGCCTGGACCTGCTGAGCGATGTCAGCTGACAGTGGGCTATAGCTGGCTGTCGGCTAAAAATGGGTCAAAAAAGTGCAAAATGAACTGTGCTCCAGCGGTATGCTGTCCCTTCAGAGAGCATGGACCAGTGACATCACCGGCTGCTTTCCATGTGAATATCTCCTAAACACCACAAGTTTAGGAGATATTCACTATACCTACAGATAAGTGTTATTATAGTCTTACTTGTAGGTACAAGTTTAAAAGCTGGGTTTGTTACAGTTTAAGACTGAATAAAAGACAACCATATTGACCAGGTGCAAAGGGCACCATCCTGTGGTAGGCAGTGCACAATATTTTTTATTTTTTCATCTCTTAAAACATTTCATAAAATTTCTTAGGACACATTTTTTTAAGGTTTAAATATATCACTGAATTTACTGACCACCACAATATGTTGCCCCTTGCACCTGCTCAACTTGCACAGTAAGGTTAGCTAAAATCCAGTCTTGGGTCCCATTCATATATCCTACATGACCATGGTGCAACATGTATACTGCAAATACCTGCACCCGGGATCAGATGTTCTAATATCTGCTCAGCCTGTACACCTGAATGATGGGCTGAAAAGAGCCAAAGCTGTCTGCTGCTGTAAACATGTATCCACCTGTATCTGCACATCCAGTGGTTACCTGCAGGTAGGGATACATTTTTGCCCTTGGATAAAATCTCTCTGCATCCAGGGTCAGAAATTCATCCCTAACAGCAGGTAACCACTGTGACCCACGGTTTATTAGCGTGTCACTCAGGCTTAATCGATGTGGAGAGTAATGTAGATGATACCGAATGTGCTGCAGGAGTGCCGGCGAGGGATGGCGCTCATCCCAGCTCCTGTAGTCACTGAAGGGAAGGGGGAAAAAAATCCCTGGTGCCACACATCCACGGAGTCCTATGGTAATGTAGTAGTGATGGGAGAGACCTCAGCCTGAGTTCCCGCCAGGCCACACCCCAATGTGTTTTGCTTTGTCCCCTGGAGCTTAAACATGGGAACCACCGATGTGCAGATACATGTTAACAGCAGTGTCTCTTTTCAGCCCATCACTCAGGTGAACAGGCTGAGCAGTTGACAAAAATTGGAACATCTGGGATCCTGGCTATAGGTATTCATGGTATATTTGCCATTCCATGGCCATTTAAAACATATGAATGAGATCTAAAGCCTGGTTCACATGGTAAGCTTTTTTTAGTTCAACCCAGCGGGCTTAGGGAAAGAAAAACTAGGGAGCTTAGGAGGAGCTCGCTGTACTAATGAGTACACACCACAATTGCGTGCATTGCGTTCTATTCAGTTGAATGGGGATGATTTTTGCTGCGCTGCATTGCAAAATCTCATGGCCCCACTCTGCTGTCACATGTTTTTACCGTACCTCGCCCAACATAAAAGTGTAAATGATGCCCTTAAGTTTGAAAGACCTGAACCCCCCCCCAGGAAAAAAAATTATCTACGGCCCTGTTTGCCACATCCCACGAAGGACAAAGAAAAAGGGAAAACCACTGAGGATGGGACTTTAAGGGCACTACCAAAAAAACAAATGAAGTAAAAAATTGTTTTATTGAGAATATAAACAAAGTACTGATGGTATATATTCTCAATAAAAAATGTTTTACTTCATTTGTTTTTTGGTAGTGCCCTTAAAGTCCCACCCTCAGGGGTTTTCCCTTTTTCATTACATGTACAGTATGCGCCCTTAAATGCACTCTGCACTTTGTGTGTAATGCACTGCTGAGCCCTGCATTCTGTAAGTAACGCACTGCTGAGCCCTGCATTCTGTAGGTGATGCACTGCTGAGCCCTGCATTCTGTAGGTAACGCACTGCTGAACCCTGTATTCTGTAGGTAACACACTGCTGAGCCCTGCATTCTGTAGGTAACGCACTGCTGAGCCCTGTATTGTGTAAGCAGGGCCGGACCGGCCTACCAGGATACCAGGAAATTTCCAGGTAGGCTGCACGCCCTGGGGCTGCTTTGATTTGTGGGTGCAGGCTGCAGCGCTCCAGCCTCCTCCTCTTCTTTGTCACACACAGCGGGAGCGCTGTGTGTCACAGGGCTGGGTCTGTGTGTTTATCAAAAAGGTTATAGGGTATTCCTGCGCTATCGTGAGACGGGGTGTGGGAGAAAGGGAGAAGCCCAAATCAAGGTAAAACAAGGAAAAGCAGCCTACACCGGATAGGGTACAGCCTGTCCCTGGCTAAAATAAGACTGAGTAAAAATGTGGTGCTGCGCTAATCCTTTAGATAAACAATGATTCTACGTGTGATACCTCAGTGATGGTGAGTGCCTCCAAACACAAATAAATAAGAATAAAAAATAAGATATAGATAAATGATATATCAATGAAATAGTGACTAAATGTGACACAGTAGTAAAAGTATATGGTGATGGTGTGTTTTCTAGCAGCGTATGACTATATACCTATCATACAAGTACTCTACTGGTTCTAACAATATAACACACAAAATAGTTGAAAAGTGACTGGTGCTTATACATACATCCTGATACACAGAATATATAGAAATATATAAAAAAATTTATAGCAGCTAACTTTAAACGTAACCAGTCTCTGACTGGCTTAGCGTACGCCTGGTGTGACTCAACACACTCCCAGGTGTATATATATACAAAGTGAATCGTGCTTATAGTGCATAACATACAGTGACAGTCTTAATATGGCTGAGTGATATACAGTTCATTCATATGCATGCAAATAACACATGCAACAAAAAATAAATAAAAAACAGTGCTCCGCTTGGAAATGATCAATTATTCAAAGTCCACAAAATATGAGTGATCCACTTGGTGCTAAATATAAGTGACGGTAGTGGTAAGTCTTCATGCAGCAAAGCACACACTAGTGGGCAGTGGCCCCTTACCTGAAGGTAATGGGGTGCTCGCATTTAGCCACTTTAAGGCATGGCAACTTTTCGTTGTATAGACCGTGGAAACAACCAGCTGTGAGAGATGGTGGAGATGTAGTCCTATCCTGGTCTATCTCCTATGAGGGCATCTAATCATTACTATCATTAATACCGGGTGGAGATCCGATGAGCGGCGAGCTCGTAATACAAAAACAGTCATAGAGTGCCTGTCCCGTCCCTACGCATGACGTCACGGTCACGTGACTTCTTCAGGGGATGTGAAGAAGTCACGTGACCGTGATGTCATGCGCCGCTCGTCGGATCTCCACCCGGTATTAATGATTGTAATGATTAGACGCCCTCATAGGAGATAGACCAGGATAGGACTACATCTCCACCATCTCTCACAACTGGTTGTTTCCACGGTCTATACAATGAAAGGTTGCCATGCCTTAAAGTGGCTAAATGCGAGTACCCCATTACCTTCAGGTAAGGGGCCACTGCCCACTAGTGTGTGCTTTGCTGCATGAAGACTTACCACTACCGTCACTTATATTTAGCACCAAGTGGATCACTCATATTTTGTGGACTTTGAATAATTGATCATTTCCAAGCGGAGCACTGTTTTTTATTTATTTTTTGTTGCATGTGTTATTTGCATGCATATGAATGAACTGTATATCACTCAGCCATATTAAGACTGTCACTGTATGTTATGCACTATAAGCACGATTCACTTTGTATATATATATATATATACACCTGGGAGTGTGTTGAGTCACACCAGGTGTATGCCAAGCCAGTCAGAGACTGGTTACATTTAAAGCTAGCTGCTATAAAATTTTTTATATATTTCTATATATTCTGTGTATCAGGACGTATGTATAAGCACCAGTCACTTTTCACATATTTCGTGTGTTATATTGTTAGAACCAGTAGAGTACTTGTATGATAGGTATATAGTCATACGCTGCTAGAAGACACACCATCACCATATACTCTTACTACTGTGTCACTTTTAGTCACTATTTCATTGATATATCATTTATCTATATCTTATTTTTTATTCTTATTTATTTGTGTTTGGAGGCACTCACCATCACTGAGGTATCACACGTAGAATCATTGTTTATCTAAAGGATTAGCGCAGCACCACATTTTTACTGGGTCTGTGTGTTGTCGGTGGTGCTGTTACAAGGTCCCGCCCCCTAGACCGGCTGAGGTGATAGTAGATTGAATCATGGTTCAGCCTATCACACGAGCTGGTCTAGGGTGGCGGGACATTGATACAGCACCACGGACAACACACAGACCTAGCTCTGTGATACACAGCAGGAGATGTCCGTTGTGTATGTGATCAAGAGCAGGCTATGGTGAGTCTGCATTCATAGGCACAGTGAGGCCACATTGATGGGCACATTGAGGCTACAATTTTGGGCACAGTGAGGCTGCGATTAGGGGAACAGTGAGGCTGCATTGATGAGCACAGTGAGGCTGCGATTTTGGGCACAGTGAGACTGCGATTATGGGCACAGTGAGGCTGCGATTTTGGGCACAGTGAGGCTGCGATTATGGGCACAGTGAGGCTGCATTGATGGGCACAGTGAGGCTGCAATTTTGGGCACAGTGAGGCTGCAATTTTGGGTACAGTAAGGCTGCGATTATGGGCAAAGTGAGGTTGCATTGATGGGCACAGTGAGGCTGTGATTATGGGCACAGTGAGGCTGTGATTATGGACACAGTGAGGCTGCATTGATGGGCACTGGTGAGACTTCATTGATCTCTTGTACCATGTCTGCAGTCTCTGACCATCTCTTGTCTTATATCATGTCTGCAGTCTCTGAGGGAGTCTGGAGAGGAGTCAAGAGTGGGAGTACTACCAGGATGGGGGTCACGGGAGAAGTCAGATGTGTGTGGACTGTGTAGAGGAGGCTATGGGATAAAACCAGAGCCACCAAGCTGGAGGTGACTGACTGAGACCTGCATGGTGCACTTGAGAGGAGGTCAGTCACAGCGCCGCCAGGCCAGTCTGAGGGGGGGTCACTGATGTAAGGGGGGCTTAAATACAATAATTTAAAGGGACACTGATATAAAGGCTTCCCCCTTATATCAGTACCCCCCCCTTACCTTAGTGGATTCTTTCTGTGGAAGGTGGTCTCTGGTCACCAGAGTCGTCCACTCAGAGTTCCCAGGGTCCCCCTTGATGATTGACCACTGTTACCACTTTTAACAGGAATTTTCTCATATATATATATATATATATATATATATATATATATATATATATATATATATATCCCTAGCCCTATGTGCTTTCATATCGTTCTATCTATATATAACACACTCTTCAAATGTGCTTTAAAATGCATTGTTTTCCCTTTCATGAACAAGAAAATAATGACGTTATGATTTTGGGCTGGTATAATAATGCTATGGAGCTGGTATGACATTTTTTCCAGAGCTGGTTTATATTCCCAGTCTGGCCCTGTGTGTGGGTAAGGCACTGCTGAGCCCTGCATTGTGTAGGTAACACACTGTTGAGCCCTGCATTCTTTAGGTAACGCACTGCTGAGCCCTGCATTCTGTAGGTAATGCACTGCTGAGCCCTGTATTCTGTAGATAAAGAACTGCTGAGCCATGAATTTTGTAGGTAATGAACTGCTGAGTCCTGCATTCTGTAGGTTAATGTTTCTCAACGCCACTCTTTAAGTAGCCCACTCAGGTCATGTTTTTAGGATTTTCCTCAGATGAAACGGCTGTGGTAATTACTAAAGCTCGTACACACGATTGGACTTTCCAACAACAAAACCATGGAATTTTGTTCGAAGGCTGTTGGCTCCAACTTGTCTTGCATACACACAGTCACACAAATGTTGGCCAACAATTACGAACGTAGTGACGTACGACGAGCCGATAAAAAGGTAGTTCAATAGTCATGCTCCACCCTTTGGGCTCCTTCTGCTAATCTCGTGTTTATCTCGTGTTAGTAGAAGTTTAGTGAGTGACGATTCTCGCTTTTCAGCCTCGTGCTTTTCAGTTTGTTTCTGCTTTTCAGGTTGTGCTTGTCGGTTCGTATCTGTTTTTGAGTGCGTGCTTGTCGGGTCGTTTTTGTTTTTCAGTGCATTCTATTTATAGTTCGCTTCTGATTTTCTGTGCGTGCTTGTCTGGTCGTTTTTGATTTTCAGGTCGTGCTTGTCAGGTCTCTTCTGATTTTCAGTGCGTTCTGTCAGTTCGTTCTGAGCAGCCGTTTGTTTACTAGCCATGTTGCATTCTCGTCGGAGAGATTGTGCTGTTGGGCTTGGAGTTATTGCTTTGACCCAAGTTTAGTCCATGAACAGGGGGAGGAGGAGTTCTTGGACCAAGAATTGGTTGCTTAATCGTGACCAATTCTGTCATATGCCTTTGCTGCGGGAGCTCCAGGAGAATAATCCTGATGATTTCAGGAATTATCTCTGGATGATGGACCCCGTCTTTCACAGTCTATTGGCTTTGCTGACCCCTTATATTACTAAGCAGGACACCTGCATGCAGCAAGCCATCTCTCCTGAGCAAAGGCTCGTCGCCACCTTGCGGTACTTGGCGATGGGGAGAAGTCTCCAGGACCTCAAGTTCATGACTGGGATCTGCCCCCAGGCTCTGGGAATCCTTATTCCAGAGACCTGTTCTGCCACCATTCAACTTCTGCAGAAGGACTATATTCAGGTAAGTTTTATCCTTTAACATCACATTCTATGTATTTAATGTTTGCTAATGTATTATATTAATTTTTTCATTCCATAATTGCCATGATTGTAATATGCTGTGAATGTCCTCTTTGTCCTCATGCATGCTGTAAGCTTTAAATGCTCCTTTTTTTGTCCTTCATGCATATTTGTCTTCACTAACTTCCCCAGCATGCTATCCTGGGCCCATACACACCTAGCCTAGTAACTCAACAATGTATTTTGTCAGCTCCATTGTAGTGCTTACCCTAAACACCCCCTAAAATGTGTCCAAATGTTATTGTTGTCCTTAAATTCAGGCAGCGTGCAAGAGGCTTTTTTTTTTGGAGCCCAAACTTATTTGGAACCCTCCCTCCCCCCCAACTGCTAAGTCAACCGATACCAATACTCTATCTGCTGACTTTGCCAAACCCATAAACACTATACCTACCTCTTTTGTGGTCATATTTATGGATGAATTCACCAAAGCATGTAGTGCAAGTGCCTGCCTGAATACTTTTAAATGGTACTGTTTAAAGTTTTGTTTTCCTATTATCTTGATAGGCAATTGCAGAATGTATAAATGTGCTTCAATTTGTACAGTGTGTATTCATATTTTTGGATTATGACACTTCTTACCTGTCCAGTGGGCTGCCAATAATGTAAGTAAGGAGGGGCTGGCCAAAGTAACACACATTATTTATGCATTCAGCTCTAAATTAGGGATGAGCCGAACACCCCCCGATTCGGTAAGCACCAGAGCCTGCGAACGGACCGAAAATTTGCATGAAGGTTAGAACCCCACTGACGTCTATGGGACTCGAACGTTCAAACTCAAAAGTGCTCATTTTAAAGGCTAATTTGCATGGTATTGTCCTAAAAAGGGTTTGGGGACCCGAGTCCTGCCCCAGGGGACATGTATCAATGCAAAAAAAAGTTTTAAAAATGGCCGTTTTTTCGGGAGCAGTGATTTTAATGATGCTTAAAGTAAAAAAAAAAAAAAAAGTGAAATATTCCTTTAAATATCGTTCCTGGGGGGTGTCTATAGTATGCCTGTAAACTGGCGCATGTTTCCCGTGCTTAGAACAGTCCCTGCACAAAATGAAATTTTTAAAGGAATAAAAGTCATTTAAAATTGCCTGTGGCTTTAATGCTTTAATGTAATGTCGGGTCCTGGCAATATGGATCAAAATCAGTGAGACAAACGGCATGGGGGAGGCGCGACGTTCTTTATCCATACATTTTACAGGTCAAGCTTGCGCAGACATGGTAAAAAGGGCTCAGACAGTTTTTGCAGAGGGAGACAAGAATGGGAAACTCCTGGCTATGCTAGTTGCTGATTATCATCCGCTTACTAGCATTCCAGTTATTAGAGATCAGAGGGGAGAACTGATTAGTGAACCCAGGCGTATTATGCAAGAGTTTGTCAGGTTTTATTCATCTCTCTACTCCCCAATCCCTTCCTATGACCCTGCAGATTTAGACCCCCTTTTAGTGGATCTACCTATACCAAGACTCTCAGAGGACGACATGAATAATCTAGAAGCTAAAATTACGACCAAGGAAATTGAAAAGGCGATATTTTCATTCCCCCAGAATAAAGCCCCTGGACCGGACGGCTTCCCTGCCAATTTCTATAAGCCTAATGTTGAAGTATTGGCCCCTAGAATTAATTTACTCTTGGAATATTGCCATAAACATGACACCTTACCTGACTCTATGCTGGAGGCCTATATGGTTCTGCTTTTAAAACCAGGGAAGGACCCGAAGGAATGTGCGTCATACAGACCTATAGCTTTGCTAAACACGGACTTAAAAATTTTGACCAAGATTTTGGCCCTCAGACTGGCTACAGTACTCCCCTCTATTGTCAACATAGACCAAACAGGTTTTATGTCGGGGAAGTCGAATGACACAAATTTAAGAAGACTTTTCACCCACCTGCAAATTCAGTCAAGGGCTATTAGCACTAGAGTAGTGGTTTCTATAGATTTTGAAAAGGCCTTTGATTCTGAAGACTGGCTGTTTATGTTTAAGGTCTTGGAGATTATGGGGTTTGGCCCAAGATTCAGAAAATGGGTAGCCATGTTATACAGATGTCCGAAAGTGGCCGTCCGACTGGGATCATCCATTTTGGACTTTTTTGAAGTGGGAAGGGGAACTCGACAGGGTTGTCCGCTATCCCCCTTTTTGTTTGCCCTTGCCCTGGAGCCCCTGGCGGTCGCAATTAGGTCCTCAAAAAATATAAGATCTATACGTGTGGGAACAATAGATGAATCTCTGGCATTATACGCAGAGGATATGTTATTGTTCCTTGAGGTCCCTGAGAATTCCCTGAGAGCGGCATTAGGAATCATTGATCATTTTGCCACTTTCTCAGGGTTAAAAGTAAATTGGGGCAAATCCTCCATTTTGCCAATAGATACAGAGGCCAGGGCAAGGGCAGATCCTAGTCTGCCGCTGCAGTGGGTCACGTCTATCAAGTACCTAGGAGTACAAATCACAGCAAATGTTCAGGACTACATGCCCCTTCATTTGCTGCCATTGATAACATTATTAAAACAAAAGGTTCAAACATGGATAAAACTCCCGCTGTCCCTCATAGGTCGCATTAGTTTGTTAAAAATGAAATTTCTCCCTGTCATTTTATACTTTCTGAGACATGCACCTGTCTGGATTCTGAAATCATACTTTCGAAAGCTTGACAGCATCATCTCATCTTTTATCTGGGCTCTCAAGCCTCCAAGAATAGGCCTTAAGGTACTGCGGGAACCTGGAGATCAAGGGGGCTTGGTACTGCCTGATTGGCAAAAATATTATACAGTGAGGAAAATGGTCTTCGCTTGTAGGTGGTTGATGGCTGAGGCTGGAGATGCGGCCACGGTGTTGGAGGTGGCCCACCTCGGATCATATGAAAGTCTTCGATTTGCCTTGTTTAGGGGTTTCAGGTCTGATCTGCCCTTGATGTTGACAATGAAAGCTACCATCAAGACATGGGTGACAGCGGTGAAATTGGCATGCCCTAGCTATGGAGGGGTATCACCTTCAACCCCTATTTGGATGAATCCGACATTGCCACAGTTCTACAACCTACCAGATCCTATGATTTGGGCAGTTAAAGGAATCAAAACGTTAAGAGATATAACATCTTTTGGGGAGCTATTGACCTTTTCTCAATTGCATTCGAGACATGATCTTCCCAATTCATATCTGTTTAGATTTCTACAGGTTAGACATGCCTTCCAGGTGCAGTTTAGAGAGTTGAGGGTGGAGCCCCTGCTCCCATGTCTTGAAACGTTATTGGCAGATGGAGACTTGGCCAAGCCTCTCTCGGTAACGTATAAAGGTGGAGGTCCCGGATGTGCAAGGGGAGGACTGGGATGAATTATGGTCCCAACCATTTAAGTAGTTGGTGTCCGCAAGGGATAGGTTGCTCCAGTTCAAATTTTTACATAGAAGCTATTATACTCCAGCTAGGCTGAGTAAGATCTTCCCTATGGCATCGGCAGAATGTTGGAGATGCTCTCGTTCACCTGCAGATGCTGACCACATTTTTGGGCACTGCCCCCATATCCAGAGATTTTGGGAGGACATTACGTCTTGTATTGCAGAATTAATATCAGACTGTCAGGGTTTGTCTGTTGGGTCTAGTGGATGATGTAGTACCAACACGTGCCATGCGAACACTGCTAAATGTGCTCCTCTTTTATGGAAGAAAGGTTATCTTGTTGGCCTGGAAAAAGCCAGAGGCACCAAGTATTTAATCCTGGAAGGGCCTAGTGAACTTCATGCTACCCTACTACAAGGCTATGTACGAGGCTAGAGGCTGTATGAAGAAATTTGATAGAGTGTGGCAAACGTGGTTTAAGTCTAGCACCACGGTGGGATAGTGGAGGAAGTTTTCTGACTGAAGGTGCTATATTTGGATGAAAATGTCTTCTGAAGGTCTCATGTATTTCAATGCTTGCCTTTAGAGGTGTCTAAGACCGTAATATATGAATACTTACATAATTTTATCTTTTAGTGTATTGATGGGAAACTAAAGATCCTGATATCTTGTCGAGCTGTGTTTGTGGGTGGTGGGAGGGGGGAATCAGGGGGGAGAGTGGGGTGTTTTAGATAGTAGGTCTTTGTTAGACAGGTTGAGGTCACGTTGACCTAGTATGGACGTTGTCCTAGTTGGCATGTCCAAATGTTGTATGATATGCTTATAAAACCAATAAATTTAAAAAAAAAAAAGACAAACGGCATGGGTACCCCCCCTTCCATTACCAGGCCCTTTGGGTCTTGTATGGATATTAAGGGGAACCCCGCACCCAAATTAAAAAAAGGAAAGGTGTGGGGCTCCCAGGCCCTATATACTCTGAACAGCAGTATACAGGTGGTGCAAACAAGACAGGGACTGTAGGTTTGTTGTTAAGTAGAATCTGTTTGTAATTTTGAACTGGCACATTTTTAACGTGTTTAGCTCCAGCCAAAAAATCTATTTTAAGCTTTTTGGAAAACATAGGGAAGGGTTATCACCCCTGTGACATTTGTTTTGCTGTCTGTGCTCCTCTTCAGAAGATTTCACCTCACTTTTTGTCCCAATGACAAATGTTTTTTGAAAATGTGGGGTTTTTAGTGAAACAAGGATTGGTGATAAAGCATCAGTGTAAAGGAGAAAAGTTTTTCCCATATTAACTCTAATGCCGCGTACACACGAGCGGACTTTACGGCAGACTTTGTCCTGCGGACTTTTCGACGGACTTTACGACGGACTTTCCGAATGAACGGACTTGCCTACACACGATCAACCAAACTCCGACGGATTCGTATGTGATGACGTACGACCGGACTAAAACAAGGAAGTTCATAGCCAGTAGCCAATAGCTGCCCTAGCGTCGGTTTTTGACCGTCGGACTAGCATACAGACGAGCGGACTTTTCGACCGGACTCCAGTCCGTCGAAAAGATTTGAAACATGTTTCATTTCTAGGTCCGTCGAACTTTTAGGGAAAAAAAGTCCGCTAGAGCCCACACACGATCGAATTGTCCGACGGACTCCGGTCCGCCGAACCAAGTATGCCGTAAAGTCCGAGCGTGTGTACGCGGCATTACAGGAGAGAATTTTCCTTCCTAGGGGTAGATTTCATCTCACTTCCTGTTGTCTCCTTCCATTTGCAAGTAGGAGTCATTTGTAAGTTGGATGTTTGAAAGTAGGGGCCTGCCCTATATACTCTGCAGAAATTTGGGCCTTAGGTGTTGGTGTTGCCACAACACTGTAAGCCCTCACAGGTGCTCTTGGTGGGCGCAGGAACGGGCCGTGCTGTGAAATATTAGATCAAGAATTGTAATTACATGCCCCTGTTGAACAGGGGATGAAAAATTGGGCCTTTGGTGGTGATGGTGCTGGTGCCACAACACTGTAAGTCCTCACAGTTACTCTTGGTGGGCGCAGAAACGGGCCCTGCTGTGAAATATTAGATCAAGAATTGTAATTACATGTCCCTGTTGAACAGGGGATGAAAAATTGGGCCTTAGGCACTGGTGCTGGTGCCACAACACTGCAACCCCTCACAAATACTCTAGCTGGAGCTCAGGAACTAGCCCTGCTGCGAAGAATTGCATCAAAAATTGTAATTACACGCCCCTGCTAAACAGGGGCTGAAAAATTGGGCCTTAGACACTGGTGACGGCGCTCAGAACCAAAAATGTTCTTACAAGCTATCAGCATGATCATTGAGGAGAAAGAGGATAATTACTCAGCATAACAGGATAGTCACTCAGCATCAGCATAGGCAGTCTTTGAAGGGATCTGACATTTCAAAAAAAAATATTCGGTTACATCAGCGTCAGGTGCTTGGTAGCTGGTGGTGATCCAAGACTGATTCATTTTTACGAAGGTCAGTCGATCGACCAAGTCGGTGGACAGACGCACCCTGTGATCGGTTACAAAGCCTCCAGCAGCACTGAATGTGCGTTCCGAAAGAACGCTGAATGCAGGACAGGCCAGTAGCTCAATGGAGCTACTGGCCTGTCCTGCATCCAGCGTTCTTTCATACTGTTCATACTGTGCAAGCTCTGGCCAGTGATCCATCCTCAAGACCCAGTAACCCAGAGGATTTTCAGTGGGAAAGGTGTCCAAGTCAGATCTTGCCCCTAGGTATCCCTGCACCATGTAAACCAGACGCTGGCAATGGTTGCTGGAACCGATCATACCTTGGGGCTGCGGACTAAAAAATTGTCTGAACGCATCAGTCAGACGGCCACCTTCTCCACCGCTCCTTCTTTGACTGACCGAAGCCTCAGCAACACGTTGTCCAGAAACAGGAGTTTGTAACCTCCCAGTCTCTGGGAACGCGTTGCACAGACCTTTCTGCAAGGCCTCCCGAAGATGTTTCATCCTCTGCTCCCTCTGCGACGGCAAGATAAGGTTCGCAACCTTACCCTTGTAACGTGGATCAAGGAGGGTTGCCAGCCAGTATTGTTCCTTCTCCTTGATACCACGAATACGAGGATCCTTCCACAGGCTTTGCAGGATCAGGGAGGCCATGCAGCGTAGGTTTGCTGACGCATTCGGTCTGGAGTCCTCTGGGTCACTAAGGACGACATGATCCACAGCCACCTCCTCCCAGCGACGTACAAGTCCATGTGTTTCTTGGGACTGTAAATGATCCCTTAAAGACTGCTGCTGATGCTGGGTGCCAGGCTCCAACCTCCATACTGACACAATCCTCCTCCTCCTCCTCCTCTTCCTGTGAGATCGGCAGGCACGCAGGAACACTGTCTGGATAAAGGGGGCCTTGAGAGCTAAGGAAGTCCTCCTCTTCCTGCCTCTGTTCTGCCTCAAGTGCCTTGTCCATTATTCCACGCAGCGTGTGCTCCAACAGGTAGACAAGGGGGACAGTGTCACTGATGCATGCACTGTCACTGCTCACCATCCTCGTGGCCTCCTCAAATAGTGACAGGCAGTGCATGCATCCCTGATCATGGCCCACTGGCGTGGGGAAAAAAAAACAAGCTCCCCTGACCCTGTCCTGGTGCCATAGTCGCACAGCTACTCATTGATGGCCCTCTGCTGCATGTGCAGCCGCTGCAGCATGGCTAACGTTGAGTTCCACCTGGTGGGCATGTCACAGATTAGGCGGTTCTTGGGCAGGTTAAATTCCTTTTGGAGGTCTGCCAGCCGAGCACTGGCATTATATGACTGGCGGAAATGCACACAGACTTTCCTGGCCTGCCTCAGGACATCCTGTAAGCCCGGGTACCTGCCCAAGAACCGCTGCACCACCAAGTTAAGGACGTGAGCCAAACAGGGCACATGGGTCATTTGTCCCTGTCGGAGGGCAGAGAGGAGGTTTGTGCCATTATTGCAAACCACCATTCCTGCCTTAAGTTGGCGTGGCGTCAACCACCTCTGAACCTACCCCTGCAGAGCTAACAGAACCTCTGCCCCAGTGTGGCTCCTGTCCCCCAAGCACACCAGCTCAAGCACCGCATGGCATCTTTTGGCCTGCGTACTTGCGTAGCCCCTTGAATGCCTACAGAGCACAGCTGGTTCCAAGGACAAAGCACAAGAAGAGGCCATGGAGGAAGAAGTAGAGGAGGGGGTGAAGGAGAGAGGTGTGTCAGAATCACTAGTAGTAGTATTTTGGAGGCGTGGTGGCGGAAAAACCACCAGCACTACTGCACCTTTTCCTGCATCCTTCCCAGCTGCCAGAAGAGTCAACCAATGTGCCGTGACACTTAAGTAACGTCCCTGTCCCCCGTCCCTGCTGGACCATGAGTCAGCGGTAATATGCAAATTACCGCTGACCGCCCTGTCCAGCGAGGCCAAGACATTGCCTTCCACATGCTGGTAGAGAGCCGGAATCGCCTTCCATGAGAAAAAGTGGCGTTTGGGAACCTGCCACTGAGGAATTGCACATTCCACAAAGGAGAGTCTACCAACTGAAAAGGTAGCAGTTGAAGTGCTAGCAATTTTGCCAAGCTAGCATTTAACCGCTGGGCATGTGGATGGCTGGGAGCGAACTTCTTTTTGCGGTGCAACAGCTGGGGCAGGGAAATTTGCCTGGTACAATCTGACGCCGGTGTACCGATAGCAGATTGCCCGCAAGTACTTGGCTGTGACACACCTAATTCTACACATTCATTCCTCTCAGTGCAGGTCTCAGAGAGAACTGAAGGTATAGTGGGGTTGGAGATCCCAGCTGATGAGGAGTAAGGAGAGGTCCTCTTTGTTTTTTGGTGTGGGTCTTTTAGGTACGCTTGCCAACGAACTACATTGCAGGTCACCATATTTCTGGTCAAGCATGTGATGCCCAAGCGGGAGAAGTTTTGGCCATGCGAGATACGCTTGAGACATATATTGCAAATGGCAGCGGTGCCATCTGATGCACTCATCTCAAAAAAGGCCCACACCAAAGAACTTTTGGAATAAACCGCAGAGACAGCAGCACCCTGCACATGCGGAGCTCTGAGGTGTGATGCAGTCAGTGTGCTGCCCTTAGGCTGGCCCCTGGAGGGCATCCTGCCTCATTGGTGATGTGCCTCCTCCTCCTCTCTCCTATCAGGCACCCACGTTGAGTCAGTGACCTCATCATCCCCTCCCTCCTCATCACTGGAGCAAACCTGGCAGTATGCTGCAGCAGGGGGAACATGACTGCGAGATTGCTGTCCTTCTTGGGCACCCCCTCTGTCCATGCTCACGTTACTGGCTTCATCAAGCTCAGTATCATCATCAGAGCCTTCTAAACGCTGGGCATCGTCCTGGAGCATGTACCCAACACTTTGGTCAAACAGTTTGAGGGACTCCTCAGGAGGACATGGTGGGGCTAGGGAAGGAGTCACTGATGCCATTGAGCCGTGGGAAGAGGCCGCGTTGGCAGCTGCTTTGCCAGACAAAGTACCCTGAGCATGGGTGAGAGAGGATGAGGAGGATGATGACGGCTTGGTCATCCACTCAACCAAGTCTTCCACATGTTGTGGCTCAACACGGCCAGCTGCCAAAAAAAAGGCCAAGCGTGTCCCACGGCCACGTGCTAATGAGGATGCACCGTGTCCACGACAGCACTGTTGCCTCTAGACACAGAGCCTGCTTGCCCTCTTTTATTGGCTTGTGACTGTCTGCCTCTCCTTGTTGGCCTTCCAGACATACTAATGGCCTGCAGTGAGATGTAGCTGCACTAAGCTGGTATATATATATATATATCTATATATCTATCTATATATAGATATAGATCTATATATAGATAGATATATAGATATATATAGATATATATATCTATATAGATATATATATATAGATATATATAGATATATATATCTATATATATCTATATAGATATATATATATATATATATACACACATATAGATACTGATATTGCAGCTAGCAAAATCAACTGCCTGCCTGTAGTATTATTAGTATGAGAACACCACCAATCTTCTAAAGATAGCTTTAGCTGAACACTGTGCAGAGGTCGCACTACACTAACTTGTAGCTTTAGCTGAACACTGTGCAGAGGTCGCACTACACTAACGTGTAAATAATGTAGCTGCCTGCGGTAGTGATAGGATCAGGAAAACACCACCAACCTTCTACAGGTAGCTTTAGCTGAACACTGTCCAGAGGTCGCACTACACTAACGTGTAAATAATATAGCTGCCTGCGGTAGTGATAGGATCAAGAAAAACACCACCAACCTTCTACAGGTAGCTTTAGCTGAACACTGTGCAGAGGTCGCACTACACTAACGTGTAAATAATGTAGCTGCCTGCGGTAGTGATAGGATCAGGAAAACAACAGCAACCTTCTACAGGTAGCTTTAGCTGAACACTGTGCAGAGGTCGCACTACACTAACGTGTAAATAATATAGCTGCCTGCGGTAGTGATAGGATCAGGAAAACACCCCCAACCTTCTACAGGTAGCTTTAGCTGAACACTGTGCAGAGGTTGCACTACACTAACGTGTAAATAATGTAGCTGCCTGCGGTAGTGATAGGATCAGGAAAACAACACCAACCTTCTAACAGGTAGCTTTAGCTGAACACTGTGCAGAGGTTGCACTACACTAACGTGTAAATAATGTAGCTGCCTGCGGTAGTGATAGGATCAGGAAAACAACACCAACCTTCTACAGGTAGCTTTCGCTGAACACTGTGCAGAGGTCGCACTACACTAACGTGTAAATAATGTAGCTGCCTGCGGTAGTGATAGGATCGGGAAAACAGCACCAACCTTCTGCAGGTAGCTTTAGCTGAACACTGTGCAGAGGTTGCACTACACTAACGTGTAAATAATGTAGCTGCCTGCGGTAGTGATAGGATCAGGAAAACAACACCAACCTTCTAACAGGTAGCTTTAGCTGAACACTGTGCAGAGGTCGCACTACACTAACGTGTAAATAGTGTAGCTGCCTGCGGTAGTGATAGGATCAGGAAAACAACACCAACCTTCTACAGGTAGCTTTAGCTGAACACTGTCCAGAGGTCGCACTACACTAACGTGTAAATAATATAGCTGCCTGCGGTAGTGATAGGATCAGGAAAACACTCCCAACCTTCTACAGGTAGCTTTAGCTGAACACTGTGCAGAGGTCGCATTACACTAATGTGTAAATAATGTAGCTGCCTGCAGTAGTGATAGGATCAGGAAAACAACAGCAACCTTCTACAGGTAGCTTTAGCTGAACACTGTGCAGAGGTCGCACTACACTAACGTGCAAATAATGTAGCTGCCTGTGGTAGTGATAGGATCAGGAAAACAACACCAACCTTCTACAGGTAGTTTTAGCTCAACACTGTGCAGAGGTCGCACTACACTAACGTGTAAATAATGTAGCTGCCTGCGGTAGTGATAGGATCAGGAAAACAACACTAACCTCCTACAGGTAGCTTTAGCTGAACACTGTCCAGAGGTTGCACTACACTAATGTGTAAATAATATAGCTGCCTGCGGTAGTGATAGGATCAGGAAAACACCACCAACCTTCTACAGGTAGCTTTAGCTGAACACTGTGCAGAGGTCGCATTACACTAACGTGTAAATAATGTAGCTGCCTGCAGTAGTGATAGGATCAGGAAAACAACAGCAACCTTCTACAGGTAGCTTTAGCTGAACACTGTGCAGAGGTCGCACTACACTAACGTGTAAATAATGTAGCTGCCTGCGGTAGTGATAGGATCAGGAAAACAACACCAACCTTCTACAGGTAGCTTTAGCTGAACACTGTGCAGAGGTCGCATTACACTAATGTGTAAATAATGTAGCTGCCTGCAGTAGTGATAGGATCAGGAAAACAACAGCAACCTTCTACAGGTAGCTTTAGCTGAACACTGTGCATAGGTCGCACTACACTAACGTGTAAATAATGTAGCTGCCTGCGGTAGTGATAGGATCAGGAAAACAACAGCAACCTTCTACAGGTAGCTTTAGCTGAACACTGTGCAGAGGTCGCACTACACTAACGTGCAAATAATGTAGCTGCCTGTGGTAGTGATAGGATCAGGAAAACAACACCAACCTTCTACAGGTAGTTTTAGCTCAACACTGTGCAGAGGTCGCACTACACTAACGTGTAAATAATGTAGCTGCCTGCGGTAGTGATAGGATCAGGAAAACAACACTAACCTCCTACAGGTAGCTTTAGCTGAACACTGTCCAGAGGTCGCACTACACTAATGTGTAAATAATATAGCTGCCTGCGGTAGTGATAGGATCAGGAAAACACCACCAACCTTCTACAGGTAGCTTTAGCTGAACACTGTGCAGAGGTCGCATTACACTAACGTGTAAATAATGTAGCTGCCTGCAGTAGTGATAGGATCAGGAAAACAACAGCAACCTTCTACAGGTAGCTTTAGCTGAACACTGTGCAGAGGTCGCACTACACTAACGTGTAAATAATGTAGCTGCCTGCGGTAGTGATAGGATCAGGAAAACAACACCAACCTTCTACAGGTAGCTTTAGCTGAACACTGTCCAGAGGTCGCACTACACTAACGTGTAAATAATATAGCTGCCTGCGGTAGTGATAGGATCAAGAAAAACACCACCAACCTTCTACAGGTAGCTTTAGCTGAACACTGTGCAGAGGTCGCATTACACTAACGTGTAAATAATGTAGCTGCCTGCGGTAGTGATAGGATCAGGAAAACAACAGCAACCTTCTACAGGTAGCTTTAGCTGAACACTGTGCAGAGGTCGCACTACACTAACGTGCAAATAATGTAGCTGCCTGCGGTAGTGATAGGATCAGGAAAACAACACCAACCTTCTACAGGTAGCTTTAGCTGAACACTGTCCAGAGGTCGCACTACACTAACGTGTAAATAATATAGCTGCCTGCGGTAGTGATAGGATCAAGAAAAACACCACCAACCTTCTACAGGTAGCTTTAGCTGAACACTGTGCAGAGGTCGCACTACACTAACATGTAAATAATGTAGCTGCCTGCGGTAGTGATAGGATCAGGAAAACAACAGCAACCTTCTACAGGTAGCTTTAGCTGAACACTGTGCAGAGGTCGCACTACACTAACGTGTAAATAATATAGCTGCCTGCGGTAGTGATAGGATCAGGAAAACACCCCCAACCTTCTACAGGTAGCTTTAGCTGAACACTGTGCAGAGGTTGCACTACACTAACGTGTAAATAATGTAGCTGCCTGCGGTAGTGATAGGATCAGGAAAACAACACCAACCTTCTAACAGGTAGCTTTAGCTGAACACTGTGCAGAGGTTGCACTACACTAACGTGTAAATAATGTAGCTGCCTGCGGTAGTGATAGGATCAGGAAAACAACACCAACCTTCTACAGGTAGCTTTCGCTGAACACTGTGCAGAGGTCGCACTACACTAACGTGTAAATAATGTAGCTGCCTGCGGTAGTGATAGGATCGGGAAAACAGCACCAACCTTCTACAGGTAGCTTTAGCTGAACACTGTGCAGAGGTTGCACTACACTAACGTGTAAATAATGTAGCTGCCTGCGGTAGTGATAGAATCAGGAAAACAACACCAACCTTCTAACAGGTAGCTTTAGCTGAACACTGTGCAGAGGTCGCACTACACTAACGTGTAAATAGTGTAGCTGCCTGCGGTAGTGATAGGATCAGGAAAACAACACCAACCTTCTACAGGTAGCTTTAGCTGAACACTGTGCAGAGGTCGCACTACACTAACGTGTAAATAATATAGCTGCCTACGGTAGTGATAGGATCAAGAAAAACACCACCAACCTTCTACAGGTAGCTTTAGCTGAACACTGTGCTGAGGTCGCACTACACTAACGTGTAAATAATGTAGCTGCCTGCGGTAGTGATAGGATCAGGAAAACAACAGCAACCTTCTACAGGTAGTTTTAGCTCAACACTGTGCAGAGGTCGCACTACACTAATGTGTAAATAATGTAGCTGCCTGCAGTAGTGATAGGATCAGGAAAACGGCAACAACCTTCTACAGGTAGCTTTAGCTTAACACTGTGCAGAGGTCGCACTACACTAACGTGTAAATAATGTAGCTGCCTGCGGTAGTGATAGGATCAGGAAAACAACACCAACCTTTTACAGGTAGCTTTAGCTGAACACTGTGCAGAGGTCGCACTACACTAACTTGTAGCTTTAGCTGAACACTGTGCAGAGGTCGCACTACACTAACTTTTAGCTTTAGCTGAACACTGTGCAGAGGACGCACTACACTAACATTTAAATAATGTAGCTGCCTGCGGTAGTGATAGGATCAGGAAAACAACACCAACCTTCTACAGGTAGCTTTAGCTGAACACTGTGCAGAGGTCGCACTACACTAACTTGTAGCTTCAGCTGAACACTGTGCAGAGGTCGCACTACACTAACTTGTAGCTTTAACTGAACACTGTGCAGAGGTTGCACTATACTAACATGTAAATAATGTAGCTGCCTGCGGTAGTGATAGGATCAGGAAAACGGCACCAACCTTCTACAGGTAGCTTTATCTGAACACTGTGCAGAGGTCACACTACACTAACGTGTAAATAATGTAGCTGCCTGCGGTAGTGATAGGATCAGGAAAACAACACCAACCTTCTACAGGTAGCTTTAGCTGAACACTGTGCAGAGGTCGCACTGCACTAACTTGTAGCTTTAGCTGAACACTGTGCAGAGGTCTCACTACACTAACTTGTAGCTTTAGCTGAACACTGTGCAGAGGACGCACTACACTAACGTTTAAATAATGTAGCTGCCTACAGTAGTGATAGGATCAGGAAAACAACACCAACCTTCTACAGGTAGCTTTAGCTGAACACTGTGCAGAGGTCGCACTACACTAACTTGTAGCTTTAGCTGAACACTGTGCAGAGGTCGCACTACACTAACTTGTAGCTTTAGCTGAACACTGTGCAGAGGTCGCACTACACTAACGTGTAAATAATGTAGCTGCCTGCGGTAGTGTTAGGATCAGGAAAACAACACCAACCTTCTACAGGTAGCTTTAGCTGAACACTGTGCAGAGGTCGCACTACACTAACTTGTAGCTTCAGCTGAACACTGTGCAGAGTTCGCACCACACTAACTTGTAGCTTTAGCTGAACACTGTGCAGAGGTCGCACTACACTAACTTGTAGCTTTAGCTGAACATTGTGCAGAGGTCACACTACACTAACTTGTAGCTTTAGCTGAACACTGTGCAGAGGTCGCACTACACTAAAAATGAATGTAGCTGCCTGCGGTAGTGATAGGATCAGTAAAACACCACCAATCTTCTACAGGTAGCTTTAGCTGAACACTGTGCAGGGGACGCACTACACTAACTGTAAATACTGTAGCTAATAGGACTAATAGGATCAGAAGAACACCAGCAATTTTCCTCAGGTAGCTGTAAATACTGTAACAACACCTGCCAGCCTGTCAGTAGGAAGATAATAACAGGAACGGATCTAGCTAAACTGAATACAGTGTAAATATATATATATATATATATATATACAAAACCTGGGATGTATATATACACACAATACACTGTTAGTGCAGCTAATTTACTGATTGTCATGCCTAATCTATCTAACTTAAATCAAATGACACTGTCTCTCTGTCTCTCAATGCTAGAACACACTACACAGGGCCGACGTGCAGGTGGCCTTATATAGTGTGGGGCGTGTACTAAACCCCCTGAGCCATAATTGGCTAAAGCCACCCTGGCTTTGGCCAATTACAGCTCTCTGTACAGACGGCGCTGTGATTGGCCAAGCATGCGGGTCATAGTGCATGCTTGGCTAATCATCAGCCAGTAATGCACTGCAATGCCGCAGTGAATTATGGGCCGTGACGGCCCATATCGTTCGCAATTCGGCGAACAATCGAACGTCTACTCAAACACTAAGCTCATCCCTACTCTTAATGAAGTGGAGAGGGTTACCTGTCCAAAACATCTAAACCCCCCACTATAAATATTTTCCAATGGGCCACACTAGAGGGGGTGAGGAATCTGATAAGTTGACCTTATACTTTTGTCTTTAAATAGTCATTTCAATACATGTTATACTTATGTTGGCCAAGAATGTTTGTCTAATCTGCTTGCAATGCTATGTGCAAAAGTATTAATTCTTTTTTTCTTGTTTGACGCCACAGTTTCCTTCCAACCCAGCAGAATGGCAGACTGTGGCTTCCCAGTTTCTCCACCAGTGGGACTTTCCCAATTGTGGTGGTGCTATCGATGGGAAGCATGTAAGGATCGTCCCACCACCCAACTCTGGGTCATACTATTATAATTATAAGGGGTTTAGTAGTATAGTGATGTTGGCGGTGGTGATGGACAATTATGAATTCATCTACCTGGACGTTGGGAAGAACGGCCGTAACCCTGACAGAGAAGTGATCACCCAGATGGGGTTTTACCAGTGTCTACAAAATGGCACCTTGGGGTTGCCAGCTCCGGAGGAGAATGTTGAGGGCCTAATTTCGTGTTTGTCGGGGATGAGGCCTTTGCTCTGGGGGAACATCTGATGAGGCCATTCCCCATGAGGAACATGATCCCAGAGCAGAGGGTTATTAATTACCAGCTGGCACGTGCCAGAAGAGTGGTGGAGAATGCCTTTGGCATAATGGCCAGCCGCTTCATCAGATGGGTTGAACTCACCCTCTAAAAGCCAAATTTTGAAGATGCACACAAATTGGCACTCAAAATTTGGATTTCCCTCATGATCCCAAGCCTAAAATGTGTGTCTTTTGCATACATCTATTTTGCTAAAGCCACAAAACACACAGTGGGGGTTATTTACTAGAGGAAATCCACTTTGCACTACAAGTGCACTGCAAGTGTACTTGAAAGTGCACTGAAAGTGCACTTGGAAGTGCAGTCACTGTAGATCCGAGGGGGACATGCAAGGAGAATAAAAAACAGCATTTTAGCTTGCACATGATTGGATGATAAAATCAGCAGAGCTTCCCCTCATTTCTTATCTACCCCTCAGATTTACAGTGACTGCACTTCCAAGTGCACTTTCAGTGCACTTTCAAGTGCACTTGCAGTGCATATGTAGTGCAAAGTGGATTTGCCTTTCGTAAATAACCCCCAGTGTGTGTCAACATGTGCTATCCCATCATGGGATATCAATGTACGTGTTTTGTGGGTGCAACCCCTTCCTCCAAACTAAAGTAGGTGAGAGGGAGGGGTTGCACCTCCAAAACACATCCATTGATCCCCCATGATGGGAGCTAGCACATGTTGACACACTGGGGCTTATTTCAGAAAGGACAATCCACTTTGCCCTACAAGTGCAGTTGCACTGCACTTGTAGGGCAAAGTGGTTTTGTCTTTTTGAACTAAGTCCTAGTGTGTCAACATGTGCTAGCTCCCATCATGAGGGATCAATAGACATGTTTCGGGGGTGCACCCCCTTCCTTTCACCTACTTTTGTATTGGAGGAAGGGGTTGCACCCACAAAACGCGTACATTGATATCCCATGATGAGAGATAGCACGTGTTGACACACTGTGTGCATCTTCAAAATGTGGCTTTACAAGTCATTTAAAACTGTTAAAACACGTACAACATAATGACAACTTTAAAATGTATTTTTTGTTTAGATTTTGCCTAAAATATCTATGATGTTGCTCAGTCTTTTTGAACATCATGTTTTGTGTCATCTTTTCCAAATCACAATTACAAACCATGATCTCACTGATCAGGATTTGTGCACTTGCACTGCTGAAGTGAGTTTCTTCTTCCACAACATCCACATCACCTAAAAATTAAAAAACACACCTTGTATTATAAATATGCAGGCATTCATCTATTACCTGAGGCTGTGGACTCAGACACTGACCTGTTGTCGACGCCATTTCTATCACTTCACCCAGCACTTCCTGAACATCTGCATCTTCAGGGTGTGTGGTGAGTTACCTTTCTTCATTCGGTGTGGGGTTAATGGTGTCCTCAGAAGTCCCTATTCTTTTCTCCCCTTTGTGAATACAAAAAAGGTATACTTAGCAGACAGATATGTTAGGCTAGAAATAGTAATATGAAACATTGCTTGGAAGTGTCTTCCAATTGTCTGTTTTGGCAGAGTTCCAAGCTGAATACATGATTTTTTTCCCTTTCAAAAGCTGGAATACTTACATGTTTTGTGCAAGTTTCACACATGGAGAGACCCCTAGTATCCACTGGAGCACCTGCGTGGGACACCATAACAAGGGTGTTATGGTGTCCCACACTAGTGCTCCTGCGTCCAGATGTGTAAACAGCTGCTGAGTGTCCTCTCCTGACACTGAATAAAGTTGTCATTTCATTATAGTTTCAAACACATCTAGACAACAATGTAATAAACTTATTTTAATCTAAATAGGCATGAAGAAAGGTAGTTAACCTGCATCAGCCAAAAACGACGTATTAGTGGTCGAATGAACGGTGTTTAATATGAATGATTCCTGTGTCCACAAACCTCAAACTTGGCATTTTAAACAGTACAACAGTAAAGAAAAGCACATGAACCAGCACAAAAGTATTAATAATAATAGGAACACATGACAAATACTTACTTTTTGGCAGCACTTTCCTTATCTTTCTATACTGATCTTGCTCCCTCAATTTTAGGTCTGACCAGCGTTTCTTAAATTGATCCTTAGATCGTCGTACCCCAAAATTCCTGTGCAGACTTCTGACAACTTTAGCCATGATCTTGGCCTTTCTCACATTAGGGTTTCTGTACGGCCCATGATTCCCATCATAGTCTGTCCTCTTTAAGTTGTCCACCATCTCTTCAAAGGACATATTTGAAGTCTAATATCTCCTCCTGGATCTGGAATTGCCTTGCTCCGGGCTTTCCTCCTTGCTGATAAAAGCACACACCTGTTGTGTCTCCGCCATATGCTCTCCCACTATCCTGAAAGAGAAGAGGCGGGGAATACGCTAGAAAGAAGGACAGGGGCAGAGTTTCACGCATACACAGTGTATATAAAGCATAATACTCGGGTGATGTAACGGACATACGTAGGATCTGTGAGTGGAGGACAGAGGAACATTATCGTCGATCGGTCCAACGAAGGTACAATTGTAAATTGGGGCATCAGTGGTCAGCAAACTCTCACAGCATAGACAAGTGCGGTGCCGGTTGGGGGTAATAAGACATGGATATCGTCATCAACTCCAAAGAACGGTACATGGAATAGAAGTAATAATATCTAGTGCTCTCTGATTGATCAAAGTAGTATTTATTATAAAAAGTTAAAATACACTCACAAGTCTCGCACTGTGCCCCAGTGCTAAGGATAAAGGCATCAGATATCAAAATATGTCCACGAGGATCAGCGTTGTGAGACGCAGGTGATGTCATGAACAAGGTCACGTGGTATCCGTACGTGTTACGTCCCTAAGAGGCGGGACTTCATCAGCGGCGACGGCATGACGTTCGCCACCCGCTTTATAAGCCTACTCAGCTGTTCGGTCTGGCCAATGGGAGTAAATGTGTACCGATCACCATGACAACCACCGGACAGTGGAACACTGACAATCAGGAAGTAAGTAAAAAAGAACTAAATCCCCATAAAGCACTGCGTTCAACAGTAACCAGAAAACAGTACGCAAAGACTGCCAATATGGATAGAGCATTGGTTATAGGTAAAAACGCAAAATTAAAACTAAAATGTGCACCTGCGTCCCTACTGATTCTCTTGGATGCCAATAATATGTAATATATTTCAATAAAAATATTAAAAATTTATATAGAAATATCCATTAAAATTAAAAACAAAAATATACAAACAAAAAAAAACAAAATTATCGGTCGGAAATAAAACAATTAACATCGAATTCAATGTTCAAGCCTCCAGGTGCAAGAACAAATAGGGTCATGCATCCAATAGGATTCCCTGCGGCTCAATTGGCGCAGGAAGTTACCACCTCTCCAGTGCTTGGCAACCCTCTCAATGCCTAAAATTGAAGGCATTTAGGATTTTTGTCATGAACCAATCTGTAATGCTTTGAAACATTGTGTGACTTGATCCCATTTTTGATATTGTATACATGCTCTCCTAATCCAACATGGAGAGGCCTGGATTTCCTCCCGTTATATTGGAGGCCACACCCACATTGGAGCATGTAAACAACACCAACTGTCGCACAAGTGATCAGTTGACCAATCTTGTACTCCTTATTTGTGGTGGCAGCCACAAAGTTTTCAGTTTTTTTTTTTTCCACTTCAGTGATCACTTTTGAGAGACTTATTTCAACTTGACGTTCAAACTATGTCCCTTCTCAAATTCATCATTGTGGCATCTTTAAAAAGCAAAGAAGAAAAAACATTTTTTATTTATACAAAAAACTATAAAATTTTTCCCGTTCTGCACCACCCACCCACTACCCCCCCTCTCTAACTTCCACCCACCCACCCCTGACTCACCGTTAAATTATTCCTTCCTTTCCCAAATGTTATCTCGCCTTAAGGCCCTATAGCTTCCAACATTTTCTGCCAATAGCTGTCTGAGGTATTTTTCCCACCCACTCCAGATAGTGTTGAATTTGTCTAGTTGCCCTTTATCCTTACAGCCTAATAATTACATTTCGCAATAGTAATCCACTTGTCTGAACCATTCTCTTAAGTCTGCTCTTTCACTCTTTAACCATTTTTTTGGGATCAATCCCTTTGCAGCATTTAATAGTTTTGACGTTACTTTTTTCATGTATTGCTTTTTAGGAGTGTTGGCATCGTGAAACAAACAAGTCAATCTGTTGTTTTCTATCTTCTCGCTCATTATTTCCTTTACATAATTGATTACTTTTTGCCAGAATACACTAATTTTCCGGCAATCCCACCATATCTGTAACATTGTGGCTTTTTTTCCACAATTTCTCCAACATAGTGGTGATCCGTCTTGGTTAATTTTATGGAGTCTCTCCAGGGTCATATACCACCTGACCGTTTTTTAACGTTACATTTAGAATGCCTGCAGGCTGTGCATCGCCCACAGGCATAGAAAACCGAAAGAAAAGAGAACAATCTGCTTTCAGATTGCATCGAAGGATCAACCACCCCAGGTGCAAGTCGATCTCGCAAGGACGGAGCTTTTTTATAAATAAAGGCAGGGCGGTGAGGTAACAAAGGGCCCAACACTCTATCTTGTTTCAAAATAAACCAGTTTTTTGCAATAATTTTCTTGAATTTTTTGTGCTGTATATTATAATCCAGTACCATTCTAAAATTGGAAACACTGGTACAGGTATCTATCACTTTATCAGCCACCAGTGTAGTCCTATCCATAGAGCGTACCAACTCTATGTCACTTTCTAAAGAAGCCTTGTCATATCCCTTTTCCTGAAATCTGGAGGATAAAACTTGCGACTGAGTGATAAAGTCATCCTCCCGTGTGCAATTTCGCCTCAACCTGATGAACTGACCCCTGGGGATGTTGCACAACCAAGATTTATGGTGACAACTCCCCAGTGGTATGTAGGAGTTTCGGTCAGTAGGCTTGAAATAATTGCACAACCAGAAGTTGTCACCATCCTTCCTGATTTCTAAGTCAAGAAACACTATTTTTTCGGTATTATAATTCCACGTGAGCTGGATGTTCTTGGTATTGGAGTTTAAGGTCTGCATAAAAATGTCCACACTACTCTGACCACCCTCCCAAATTATAAACAGGTCTTCTATATACCTCTTATAACAAACCAACTCAGGGGGGTGGCGTCTGAAGACAACGTCCTCCTCCCAGTGGGCCATAAAAAGGTTGGCCACACTGGGAGCAAAACGTGCCCCCATCGCAACCCCCCTAATTTGTAAGTAGAATTGTTGATTGTACCAAAAATAGTTTCTTGCCAGGCAGAAACTCAGGCTACTCAGAATTCATTTTTGATGTTTATCCATAAGGTCAGAAAATGATGACATCGCCCACTGTACAGAAGACAAAGCATCCTCATTTCTGATAATAGTGTACAGTGATCCGACGTCAGGTGTGACAAGGATACTGGATGAAGAACATTTGATTGATTCAATGATTTGAATAATGTGCTTGGTATCTTTAAGAAATGCCTGCGTCTTAGAGACCAATGGTTGGGTGAAGCCATCAATATACTGCCCTACCCTTGAGAAGATGGAATTAATTCCATTAACGATAGGCCTTTCTGGAGAGTTGGCACTATTCTTGTGGATTTTGGGAAGGCAGTATATGATAGGGGTCCTACAAAAAAGAGGGTCATGGTATGCCGCCTCCTTTTTGTTAAGGATATTGGTGTTCTTACCTTCCTCAATCAGCCAGTGGAGTTCATCCTTATAAGTCAACATTGGATCTTTGTTTAGTATCCTATATGTGGTCCTTGTCACTTAACAATTTATTCATTTCTGCCAGATATTTGGTCTTGTCTAAAATCACCAAACCGCCCCCCTTATCGGCGGGGCGGATGATGATTTCTTTTCTTTTCTCCAAAGATTCCATGCCCTGTCTAATAAAATGGGGATCAACTACCTTCCGTATCTTCATTTTATCCAAATCATTGAATACCACATTTTTGAACACCTCCAAATACTTATTATCAGCATTGAGGGGGTTAAAAGTGGATTTATTTCGAAGATTGGAGTGGGTGCCCTCTGGAACAGTAATATGTTTCATGGGATTAGATAAAAAATATTTTTTTCATATTTTTTCGACCGATAATTTTGGTTTTTATTTGTTTGTATATTTTTGTTTTTAATTTTATTTTTAATTGGATATTTCTATATAAATTGTTAATATGTTTATTGAAATATATTACATGTTATTGGCATCCAAGAGGATCAGTAGGGATGCAGGTGCATATTTTAGTTTTAATTTTGCGTTTTTACCTATAAGCAATGCTCTAGCCATATTGACAGTCTTTGCGTACTGTTTTCTGGTTACTGTTGAACGCAGTGCTTTATGGGGATTTAGTTCTTTTTTACTTACTTCCTGATTGTCAGTGTTCCGCTGTCCAGTGGTTGTCATGGGGATCGGTACACATTTACTCCCATTGGCCAGACCGAACAGCTGACTAGGCTTATAAAGCGTCATGCCGTCGCCGCTGATGAAGTCCCGCCCCTTACGGACGTAACGCGTATGGATACCACGTGACCTTGTTCGTGACGTCACCTGCGTCTCACAACGCTGATCCTCGTGGACATATTTTGATATCTGATGCCTTTATCCTTAGCACTGGGGCACAGTGCGAGACTTGTGAGTGTATTTTAACTTTTAATAAATACTACTTTCATCAATCAGAGAGCACTATATATTATTAATTCTATTCCATGTACCGTTCTTTGGAGTTGATGAGGATATCCACGTCTTATTACCCTCAACCGGCACCACACTTGTCTATGCTGTGAGAGTTTGCTGACCTAATTACCCATAAGGGAACTGCTGATTTGACCTGACTGATTCACTCAGGGGTCTACCGCATGAGGTGAGCGGCCAATTCGCTTGTTGGTGGAGGGTGTCACAACAGTCACCATACATGTCTGACTCATCACTCATCTCACTGGATACTTGCTAGTGCTCTTGCAAGCCACTTGCTTTATGAGGATCTTCATAGGACTATTTTTTTGCTGTTTTGTGCATATTTATTGTTTATTTTTTTTTGTCAGTTTTATTTTCTTTGCGCTGTACTGCCTTTTTTATATAAATAAATGAAAACAGATGGAGGAGGCCCGGCGCACTATATGCAAGGAAATAATTGTTCAGGCCCTAATCAAGGGGATGAGGGGTGAACTCACCCATCAAAAACACCTCTGTGAGTTGGACCATGCTCCTCCACCACCTCCACCAACAACACCCACCCCACCCACCACAGCAGCATGGAAGGAAGTCTGGAAGGAAGTGTTGAGAGTGATGGCCTGGGGTTGGTGTGGTCTGGCAAAAAACGCAGGCTGTTGGAAGAACACAGCCTCGAGACATATATGTCATCGGCTGCTGCTCCCGATCTCTCGGAGTCCTGGACCATATTGTGCTCCCTATTAAATGGACTCCTCAGGTTACCAATTTAAACAGTCAAATAATTGATGTCTGCCCTGGGGTACAAAGGCTCCACCAATCCCAACTGTTTCTCCATCGTTGCCTTCCTCTTTATTTTGATATGACCTTGTGCTCTCTATTAAATTAAAAAAAATTGTTTTGACAAATACTATGTGTTTATGGCTATGTGTTTTACTTTAAAAGAACAGTTTGTGAGTAGGCAGGTACATTTCAAAAATACAATGTCAAATTAAAAAGAGACACCAACATAGTTGTATCTTTGAGGTTAAAAAATACAAGATAATAATGATGTTGTGTTAACTTGACACACAAATCTAAAAAAAAAAAATATTCTGGAGATCACTAGAAAAAAAAAATATTATTCTGAAGATCACTAGAAAAAAAACACACAAAAAAAATATTATTCTGGAGATCACTAGAAAAAAAACACAAAAAAACATATTAGCAGTAAGAAGGGTCGCTGGTTCGAATCCCAATCACGACACTACCTGCCTGGAGTTTGCATGTTCTCCCTGTGCCTGCGTGGGTTTACCCCGGGTACTCCGGTTTCCTCCCACACTCCAAAGACATGCTGTTAGGTTAATTGGATCCTGTCTAAATTGTCCCTAGTATGTATGAATGTGAGTTAGGGACCTTAGATTGTAAGCTCCTTGAGGGTAGGGAATGATGTGAATGTACAATGTATATGTAAAGTGCTGCGTAAATTGACGGCGCCATATAAGTACCTGAAATAAATAAAAAATAAATAAAATATTATTCTGGATATCACTAGAAAAAAAAGAAATACGCTTCATTATTATACCATTATAAAGAAGAGAATGCACTGCATTGAGAAATTTCATAATTTGCTGCGTCATGAATGCGATATCTCCATTATATCTCCATTTTACAAGATTGAGCGCTTCAGGCTTGTCCTGGATTCCGAGCATGCGTGTTTGTACTTTGGACTTTTGTCCGACGGACTTGTGTACACACGATCGGAAAGTCCGACAACACACATTTGTTGGTGGAAAATTTGAGAGCATGCTAGCCAACATTTGTTGGTGGAAAGTCTGACAACAAATGTCCGATGGAGCATACACACGGTCTGACTTACCGCCAACAAGCTCACATCCAACATTTCCCGTTGGAAAATCCGATCGTGTGTATGCGGCATAAGGTAGTGAAACTGATCAAATCACCTGTGCAAAATAATGGAAAGCCTGGAAAAATGACCTGTTGGGGGTACTTGAGGACTGGAATTGAGAAACATTGCTGTAGGTAACGCACTGCTGAGCCCTGCATTCTTTATGTAAAGCGCTACTGAGCCCTGCATTCTTAATGTAGCGTGCTCCTGAGCTCTGCATTCTTTATGTAGTGCTCCTGAACTCTGCACTCTGTAAGTAGTGCACTCCTGAACTCTGCACTCTGTTTTTTCTCCATCTTATCTTCTTATAATTTGGTAGTCATATCCCAAAAAATTCTAAGAAATATCTTTTTTTGTGAGAAATAACATATATATCTTACAATCATTCCATAAACACATACCACATACACTGCATATATAATTTAAGGAAAATATGCTTAAAAAAAGTTTACAATTTGCCAATAAAAAAATGTAATACATTTTTAAAGGTTTTAAAAATCTGGTCACCTTATGCTAAGCAGGAACACAGATCTTCATATTCCCCCAGTCAAAGCTACCCCCCCCCACACACAGTTAGAAAGCACTCCCAGGGAACACATTTAACCCTTTGATTGCCCCTGATGTTAACTCCTTCCCAGCCAGTGTCATAGGTACAGTAACAGTCCATATTTCTTAGCACTGATCACTGTATTAGTGTCACTGGTCCCCAAAAAGAGTCAGTTAGGTGTCTGATTTGTCCTCCACAATATCGCAGTCCCGCTATAAGTGCCCCTGCCCTTAATAGTAAAGATGAAAAAATATATAAATATACCATAGTATGTAGACTTTTTTTTTACCAAAAATATGTAGCAGAATACTTATTGCCCTAAATCAATGAAGAAATTAGATTTTTTTGCATTTTTTTATTGGGAATGTTTTATAGCAGAAAGTAAAAAATATTGTTTTTTTTAAAAGTTGTCAGTATTTTTTTTGTGTTTACAAACGTTTTTTATTAAAGATTGACATAAATACAGAGTGTACAGGCACTGAGAAGACATAAGTTACAATCACAAAGCAGGATAAATCCTTCAACAAGTACATCTCTCAGGTGTCTATGAACAGAGTAATAAAGCAATCATTTATCCCATGAGTTGGGGAGGGAGAAAAAAAAATTAAAAAAAGAAGAAAATTATTGAGAAAGAAAACTAGAAACCTTGATATTTAGACCATACCATCATAAGGATTATAGTATCATGCGAGCACATTGCGAACTATAGCAATATAATGCACCCTCCAATGTGGGAATCATACTCGCTCCTGATATTGGTCTCGTCCAGTCACTCAATCTGACTGGGCAGCAACCACAGGGACCGAGAGATCCCCAAAGCTTGTACTGAGTAGGTGGGCCATCCATAAGCTCCATTTATGGTCAAAAATGTGCATGGAGTCCAGGAGAGTATGGTGAATCCTTTCCATCAACCTAATGGACTCCATGCGGAGAAGTATTTGTGACCATGACATAGAGGGGCACTTCCAGTTCAGTGCAACCGCCCGCTGGATGGCGCTAAAGAGTGTGTGGACTAATCTCTGTTGTGGAGGGAGAACTTCCGGAATTTCTGCGTATAATATGCACATCTGGTGAGTCAGAGTGACCGACACTCCAGTCAACTGAGTGATTAGAGTGGCGGTGCTATGCCATAAGGGTTCTAATACCTTACAATTCCAAATAAGAGTGTGCCCCTGTCCCGACATCCTCTAAAACATGTGTCAGGAACCAGTGGGTACATCCTATGTAAGCCACTGGTTCCTGAAACATGTCAGTTTGTATGTAGTAGGTATGTAGGTATGTAGTTTGAGGAGCGTTTCCTTAATGGATATAGAGGATATAGAGCGTGTGCATTTGTACATATTTTCAATCATATCTTGCCAGTCTTCCTCTGGGAATTCTTGAGTGGTCTCAGTCTCCCAACCAACCATTGCAGTAGATTTTGAAGAGGTATTATAATCATTGAGATATTTGTATAAAGCTGAAATAGTCCCTCTATCCCTGGAGGTCTCACCACATAAATACTCAAATGGTGTTTTAGACAGATCCACTCTTCCACTCATTGCAGTTGAATAAAAGTGCCTTATCTGTAGGTATTGGTAAAAGTCTAATCTGCCAAGGGCATAAGTTTGCTGCAAATGTGCGAATGAACAGAAGGATGTACCCTGTAGCAGAGATTCTTAGGATACCATCCCATGCTCATTCCAATTGTGAAACGATTCCCCGGTTCTAAAAGCTGGGGGGAATGAGGGTTCTCCCATAAAGGATTATAGGAGTGGAATGTCGGTTTTCAACTTGAATTTTTCTCCAGTAGAGAGACCAGATTGGCCCACAATGGCATTCAATGGGGCAACATCTGCGGGAGATATTGAGCCTGACCAAAGAAGACCTGGGAGGTAATATGGAGCCACTGAGATCTGCTCAAATTGCAGCCAAGGTATGGATGTGGGAGAAGCGTGCCATTGCGCCAGCTGAACAAAGCAGGACGCCAGGAAGTACTTCCATAGGTCCGGGCATCCCAAGCCACCTCTCACCCAAGCCCTATACATCATTGAGTGGCTCAATCGGGGCTTCTTATTTTGCCATATAAATTTGAGGAGATCTGATTGAGTTAACTGTAATGTGGAACGGGATACATATAGGGGTAGAGATCTAAAAAGGAACAAGAGCTTTGGGAGGATAAACATTTTAACTGCTTGGATGCGGCCTAGGAATGAAATACGGTATGTGGCCCATTGGTTAAGAAGGTGTTTAACATTAGAGAAGGCTTGAGGATAGTTTAATGAGTACATTTGTTTGTTTGAGGGAGCCAATTTTATTACTAAATATTGTAGTGAGCTATGGTTCCAAGAGAATTTAAATTTGTCCTTAAGGGTGGCCAATAAAGGATGGGGGAGGTGAATGGGCAACGCTGTGCATTTAGATGGGTTCACTCCAAGTCCTGTAAGATGATTGAAGGAAGTTAGGGAGGTCATAAGGTTAGGGAGGGAGATGAGTGGGTCAGAGATAAATAAGAGGACATCATCCGCATATAAGCTAATTTTGAATTCCTGATCACCTTTTTTGTATCCTTTTATGTTGGGGTTATTAGAAATGGACCGGGCCAGGGGTTCCATAGCGAGGGCAAATAAAAGGGGGCATCCCTGTCTAGTACCAAAGTAGTCAGAGTTACACCCTGGGAGTTTGATGCGTGTACAGGGGCGGTGGTACAGGGCTTTAAATCCGTGTATAAATTGGCCATTAAATCCAAATTTGGAAAGAACTAAGTCTAAATAGGGCCAGAGGACACTATCAAAGGCCTTGTTTATGTCCAGGCTCAGGAGTAGTACCTTCTTGGAGTGAGTATCAGTATCTTGTAGAATGTTTGTTGCTAAGCGAATGTTATCTGTGATTTGTCTTGAAGGTATAAAACCCATTTGGTCAGGTGATATCAGTGAGGTAATGGCTGAAGCTAGGCAATCTGCTAGTAGTCGTCCAAAGATCTTTAAGTCATTATTAATGACCGAAATGGTGCGGAAATTTTGGGGTAAAGTGTGGTCTTTTCCTGGTTTGCGTAAAAGGGAGATGTTGGCCAGTAGCATTTCTTCAGGGAAGTGTTTTCCTTTCAGGATAAAATTATAAAGTTGGTCAATTTGGGGATTAAGGCATCAGCAAATTTTTTGTAATAAGTGGCAGAGAATCCATCTGGGCCTGGGGTTTTAGAGGGTTTGAGGGAGGAGATTATGGAGGCTATTTCTTCCGATGTACACGGGGCGTTGAGGATTTGTGACTGCTCCTCTGTGAGCTGAGGAAGTGTAAGGGCATCCAGCCAAGTTGGAGAGGATGGAGGGAGCAGGGAACCAGGGTCAGAGAATAGTGTTTGATAGAAAGAGGAGAAGATGCTTAAGACGTCTTTGGGATGAGTGGTGAGGTTGCCATTGTGGTCTTCCAATTTGTAGAGGTGAGTCAGCTGTGTAGTCTGTTTCAGTCTCCACGCGAACATAGTGGATGCCGAATTGCTGTGGAGAAGGAAAATGGCCTTAGCCCATCTAAGAGACTTTTCTGTGTGTTCTGAAAGTAAGGTATCTAGGGTTCTTCTTATTTCGTTAATTTGGAGTAGTAAGTCATGCGACGGGCTCTGACTGTGTTTGTGGTAAAGTTTTTCGAGGTCAGCAGTAAGTCTTCGGGTTTCTAGTTGTTTTATGTGTTTTCTTGTGGTTGAGATTTTAATCAAGTGACCCCTCATTACAGCCTTATGAGCTGCCCAAAGGGACGTGGGGGATATTTTGTCAATGCCGTTGTGTCTAAAATAGTCTGCCAGGCGTTCAGATAGTTGGGTCAATGCTATGGGGTCTGTAAGTAGCGCGTCATTGAGTCACCAGGGTCTGGTTGTGTATGGGAGTCCTATGCAAGAAAGATGGCTGGAGACCATGTGGTGGTCTGACCACGGGCAAACATGTATGGTCTCTGAAGTAGAGTTTGCGAGTAGGGAGAGAGAGCAGAAAATATAGTCCAGGCGAGAGTAGCTGTCATGAGGGTGAGAGTAAAAAGTGTATTCCCGAGAACATACATTGTGTGCCCTCCAGGCATCTATCAATTGATGGAACTTAAGGGAGTGTTGAAGGGATTTGGGGAAGGCATTAGAGGAGGAGCCTGAGCTAGTTCTATCCATTACGGAGTGGGCAACTGAGTTGAAATCCCCCCTGATAAGCATATGGGGAGAGTGAAACTTATCTAGGACCTGGAAAAAGTTCTTTAAAAAAGTGGTTGGAGATGCATTAGGGGCGTGTACTGAGGCTAAAGTGATCAGTTTGTCTTGCATAGAGCCTTTGACTATGACAAAACGACTCTGCGGGTCTTTGTAGTCCTGCTAAACCTGAAACATCACCAAATTTTTAATGAGGATCGCCGCCCCTCTGGACCTGGACTCAAAGGTGGAAAAGTAACATTGTTTGAACAACTTGTCTATATAGGATGGGTGGTTACTGGTGGAGAAATGCGTCTCCTGTAGAAGGAGGCTGTCAGCACCCAATGATTTATACGCCCTAAAGGCCTTTCTCCGTTTATGTGGGGAGTTAAACCCCTTAATGTTGTGGGAGATTACCTTAAGACCCATGGTAGAATTTGAAATGGAGTTTGAAGAAGCGTGTAGAGTCCAGGCCGAGAGGGGCGCCCACATCACAGCACACAAAACCCTTAAGACTACATATCATAGGTATAATGAATATATGCGAGGTATCTCTCTTTTTAACAGACATATCTGGTACAACATCGCCATGTAAATCACAATCGTAGAAAAACATCAAGGGTAGTGGTCTAGGAAGGAGAAAAAAAAGGCAAAAAATTGAAGAAAAGTCAGCAACTTCAAAAATGGGCCAAAAAATGGCAATGCATAGTCTTGGGGAGCCAGGGGGGAAACCTCCCTCTGACCCAAAGAACAACATCAGTGTGGACCAAGGGGTCCAGTACTCTAAACCTGTTGGTCAATTAAATCAGCACATACCTTAAGTCCTTATGCAAAAGGACCTGTGGGGGGCCCACTAACCTGGACATCACCGAGCAGATGCAGGGCCAACAAGCCCCTACGGGAGTAGAGTAGGGGAACAAACAAGCTGACGCAATTGGAAATCAGCTTGGAGCCTGGAAAGATAAATAGCTGTGAAGCATAGTGGGAGTTCTCCTTTAAACTGAACCCTGAGCAAAAATAAATCAAAAAATCAAATAAAGGGAGAGTAAAAAGCAAAATTAAAGTTAGTTATAAAGTTAGTTCCGGCGATCTCTCCTGGGAGGTGGGGTGGCCCAAATGGCCAAATGGCGAGGAGTGGACGGCATCCTAGGTAAGACCGCTGCATCCAGGAGTTTCACCAGCAGTTCTTTGAGTGAGTGTGGTGACAGTGTAGGTTGTGCCATTATGGGGGACTTGAAGTTTAAAAGGGAATCCCCAACAATAACGGATGCTAGCAGACTGGAGGATAGACGTGGCTTCTTTAATCTTCCTGCACTTGTCCAGGGTGGTGGGGGAGATATCCAGATATATTTGGACTGGAGTACCCTCCAGACACAGGTTAGAGGTGTTTCTCGAGGCCCGAAGGATATCCTCTTTGATTAGGAAGTCCTTGAGACACAGCACTATGTCCCTGGGGGGCTTCTCAGGAGGGGGGGGGGGGTGGACGCAGGGCTCTGTGGATCCTGTGTCAGTATTTTTTTGTATATAGTGCAAAAAATAAAAACTGCAGAAGTGATCAAATACCACCAAAAGAAAGCTGTATTTGTGGGGAAAAAAAGGATATACATTTTTTTTGTACAGTGTCTCATGCCCACGCAATTGTCAGTTAAAGGCAGTGCCATATCACAAAAAATGGCCTTGTCATAAAGGGGGGTAAACATGAAGTGGTTAAAGTATATTTGGGTATAAAGTATATTTCTTTATCATACATCATGGGACACAGAGCCTTAAGTAATTACTTTATGGGTTATAGGCCACCTTCAGGTGTTGACACTGGTAAACCCAATCAAAGGAAGTTTACTCCCTATATAACCCCAGCAAGCATATCAGTTTTTTCGCCAGTGTCTTAGGTGTTGGTCATGAGTAAAGACGTGCTGTGCTGAGCTCCGCTGGAATATTCCTTTCCGGGGCAAGCCATGCATCCGGATCCATTCAAAGTGCCTTTTCCAGGCCGAATTGAATAGGACCCGGGCCTCGTGTCCGAAGAAATTAGGTTTTGTCTGTAACGCTTCTCTTTTTAGGGAACTGGACCCTGGGACCCAGTATTTGTTTTTTTCAACCATATTCCTGGCTTTACATGCCCAGGGCTGTGATCCCCCATTTAAAAAAAAAGAGGGCCCCAGTCCCTGAAGATTTTCTGAACGGAGCCCACCATGAGAGGTGAAGATTGGGTCCGTTACCACAGAACCCTCCAGCCTGATAAGGTAAGGGAGATTCCTAAGGAATTTTTCTAGTTTTTGTGGTTTTCTCCTTTAAGTAAATGTTTGCTATGCCTAAAGTCACCACCGGGGGCTGTCAAGAGCATGTACCTTTCCATGCTTGTCAGTCTCGTCTCTGTGTATAAGCTGCACGCTCCTCCGATCCTATGCTCCAGGTAGGATGTGGGAAGAGGGGGTTATCTTTTCAGGAATGTCCCCCCACAGCTTCCTTCAGGCTAGAGGCTATAGGGCAGTCGGCGGTATGCCGCACCGCCTTCCACTGCCGCCGCCATTATGGTGGCTCTTTATCCACCGGCCCTCCTCTCTCCTCCGCCCCAGCTTCCCCTCCATGTGCGACCTAATCAGGATCGAAGCCCTCTGCTCATGCGGGAAAAGCTGTCTTTTTTTTTAAAAAGACGGGGGGGGGCTGAAGGGGTGGTCGGAAGAGGGGGGGCAGAGCATTAGCCCGACGTCGGGCTATACAAGGCTATAAAGTGCACTCTTTTGCAGGTGCACACAGCTCAAGGAGGGACACAGAGCAGATGGATGGCATGTGAGTGTGGGTGACACAGGCATTCCCAGGCAACATTTACTTAGCATCAGACTGAGCCTTGATAGCAGTGGGTGCATTTCTGTTAGTACCTCTGCATTTGTGCTTGGTACTATGGGCAGAAGGGGAGGTACAAATACCCTGAGAAATAGGGGCTCAAAGGCATCTCCCTCAGGCTCTGAGGACCCCCCCTGCAGCACCATCTCCCCCTGAAAGACCTAGGGAGGCTGGTCAGAGTGAACCGTCAGGGTCAGGGGCCACGTCCGGGGCCACATCCTCTGCAGCGTTTCCTGGGCTTTGCCAACTATTATCAGAAGTTTATTCGCAACTTCTCGTCTCTGGTCAAGCCCCTGACTGATATGACCAGAAAGGACGGTAACCCACAGAGTTGGTCTCCGGAGTCCATTAAGGACTTTGAGAGTCTCAAGGCTGCCTTTGTTTCTGCTCCTGTGTTGGCACATCCTGATCCTACATTGCCTTTTATCCTAGAAGTTGATACTTCTGAGACTGTAGAAGGCGCACTTCTGTCTCAACGTCCTAACTGTGAGAGCGCTATGCATCCGTGTTGCTATTTTTCCAAGAAATTGTCACCTGCAGAACAGAGTGTAATTTCGAGATTGGCGAGCATTTTAGCCCTGAAAGAATGGAGATATCTCCTTGAAGGTACCACTGTGCCGGTTCTCATTCTTACTGACCATAAGAATCTCACATTCTTGTCTGAGGCTAAGCGCCTCTCTCCCATAAGGGCACGATGGGCTCTTTTCTTGTTGAGTTTTAATTACATTTGTCTCATTCTTACCTGGTACTAAGAATGTAATTGCTGACGCCTTGTCACAACAATTTTCCTCCACTTCCAAGTTGGAGTTGGTTTTGGTTCCTGTGATTCCTCCTGATCGTATTCTGGCTACGGTTTGCACCAGTCTTACTTCTCCTTTGGGTGAAAAAATTCTTGCTGCTCAGGTCCATGCTCCTTCTGAGAAACCTTGTGACCGCTGCTTTGTCCCAGAGAGTCTCCATACTGCCGTGCTCCAGACTTACCATTCTCCCAAGGCTGCTGGCCCTCCTGGGAAGAATCAACTCGTTTGGGCCACTTCCCAACAATTCTTGTGGCCTAGTCTATGGGCTGATGTAACTGCCTTCATAACTGTCTGTTCCGTGTGTGCTCAGAGTAAGACTCCACGACACCTTTCAGTGGGCCTCCTACAACCCATACCCAATGGAGAGAGGCCCTGGACCCACCTGTCTATGGATTTCATTGTGGAGTTACCCAAATCCCAAGGCAACACTGTTATCCTTATGATGGTTGACTGGTTCTCAAAGATGTGTCATTGTATTCCACTTAAGAAGTTGCCCACTTCTAAGGAACTGGCTTCCATTTTTGCTCGGGAGATCTTTCGCTTACATGGGCTACCCAAGGAGATTGTCTCAGACAGGGGTAGTCAGTTTGTCTCTCGGTTCTGGCGAGCCTTTTGTGCACAGTTGGGAATTCAGCTTGATTTCTCCTCTGTGTATCACCCGCAATCTAATGGGGCCGTAGAATGAGCCAATCAGTCCTTGGAGCAATTCTTACATTGCTATATTTCTGACCATCATAACAACTGGTCAGACCTATTACCATGGGCAGAGTTTTCTCACAACAGTGCCCTGAATTCTGCTTCCCGATTGTCCCTGTTTATGGCGAATTATGGTTTCCAACCTTCCATGTTGCCTGACTCGTTTGTTCCGCAGAGTATTCCTGCGTTAGAGGAGCATCTCCGTGGTCTTCATTCCATTGGGCACAAGTTCAGGAGGCTTTGCAACATGCTAACGATAGGTACAGACTCCATGCTGACCACAGACGCCTGCCTGCACCTCCCTACCAGGTTGGGGACAGAGTCTGGCTGTCGTCTCGCAACCTCCGACTTCATGTTCCTTCTTTGAAATTTGCACCTCGGTTTATTGGGCCTTTCCGTATCCTTTGCAGGATTAACTCAGTGGCTTACGCCTTGGACCTTTCGTTAGTATGCGCATCTCAAATGTGTTTTATGTCTCCTTATTGAAACCTTTTGTCTGAAATCGCTTTACCACCTCGGTGCAGGTTGAGAATCATGAGGAGTATGAAGTACAATCCATTAACTCCCATAGGTTCTGTGGGCGCATACAGTACCTGGTGCATTGGAAGGGGTACGGTCCAGAGGAACGCTCTTGGGTCTCATCCTCGGACGTACATGCCCCTGTCCTCCTCCGTGATTTCCATAGACGTTTTCCCTTCAAGCCCAGTGGTCCTCCGAGGAGGAGGGGTCATTGAGGAGAGGGTACTGTCAGGGCTGGGCTCAGCCCTTCCTTCTCTGTGCTGGCCACTCAGCTGTCTGCTAATTGCCAGCTTCCATCTCTCTCCACAGTTACCCAGCTGTTGTTGATTCTGCTCGTCAGTCCTGCCTACTTAAAGCCGTCCACTTGATCTCTGCCTTCGCCTTTGTAAACATCACAGAGACTTTCTCCTGCGTTCCTGTTTGAAGACTAGCTCGGCTGACGTCCCTTCTGGCTCCTGATCCTGCTTGCTGTACTACTACGTTTATCTCTGGCTCTCTGATATTGGCTTGGCTGACTACCAGATCCGGTTACTGAACTCTGGCTTGTTTTGACAACGCTTACTCTGTTTACCTTTTTATTATTATTATTATTATTAAACAAGTGTGATTTAACTATACTTCTGTCTCAGTCTGATTCATGGTTCCTGATAAGACCTCAAGGATCTAAACCAGTTCCTAAAAATTTGATCTTTTTTCATTGAATCAATCCGATCAGTAGTCTTCATCCTACAAGGAGGAGAACTTCTGGCATCAGTAGACATCAAAGATGCATACCTGCATGTACCTATTTTCCCCGCTCATCAGAAATATCTGCGCTTCGAAGTGGAAAGATGTAATTTTCAGGTTGTAGCTCTGCCTTTCGGTCTAGCTACTGCACCTCGGGTGTTCACAAAGGTCCTGGCTCCTCCTCTGGCCAGATTAAGGGCCCAGGGTATAACGGTTATAGCGTACCTAGATAGCCTGCTCTTAATAGACCGGTCGGTAGCCGCTTAGACCAAAGCTTGGTCACCATAGTCAACTACCTGGAATACCTAGGTTGGGTCCTCAACCTAGAGAAGTCTTCTTTAAAACCAAAAAGAAGACTTGAGTACTTGGGTTTGGTCATAGATACAATCCAGACTAGGGTGTTTTTACCCCAGGCAAAAATCAGTGCCATAAAGGAGCTTGTTCAGGTAGTCAGGGCAAAGCAGGGTCCTTCTATTCGACTTTGTATGAGATAGTTGGGAAAGATGGTGGCTTCATTCGAAGCAGTTCCCTATGCCCAGAATCTGCTGAAAGGAAAATCCTTCAGACCAGTCATCTGGAAAGTGATAACGTCCGATGCGAGCCTTTCAGGTTGGGGAGCAGTACTAGAAAAGACAACTGGACAAGGACAGTGGTCAAGAACTGAAAGAATCTTTTCCGGGTCAGTTATCTCTGCCCTGATTAATGCTAGGAAGCCAGCTTCCAGAACTATATATTATAGAGTCTGGAAGGCTTATGTTTCCTGGTGTGAATCCAAGGGTTGGCACCCTCGGAGATATATATTAGGCAGAATTCTTGCCTTTCTGCAATTAGGGGTAGAAATGAAATTGGCCTTAAAGTGGAGTTCCACCCAAATTTTGAACAATATCTGAATGTATTCTCTTCCTTGCCTAGATGCTGACATGCCGTTTAAAAAAATGTAAATCGCCGTAATTACCTTTTATTTTTCTATTCTTCTTTGCACTTCCTGGTTCTCCTCCCGTGGGAGAAGGCGTGTTTCTAGCCTCTCCCAGACTGCTGGGAGCTAGTCTCAGGCTTCCCAGGATGCCACTGAGCATGTGCGGGAACGAGCGGTGAATACTGGGAGCACAGCATTCACCACATCCAGGAAATAAATGCTTGTGGGCTTCAAATGTCCACAATGAAGATGGAAACCGCCTGCAGTAAATAATACAAGTTATTCTTTCCGACGAAATCTGACACAGGCGGACATATTACACACAATATGTGAGTATGTAATGCTGAGAAGAAAAGTTTGTGAATGAACTAAAAAAAAAAAAAAAACGATAGATAGGTGGACCCCCGCTTTAAGTACTATTAAAGGCCAAGTCTCAGCTTTAACGGTCTTATTTCAAAGACCACTTGCTACTCATTCTTTAGTCCAGGGCTTTATACAAGGGGTGATGCAGCCTAATCCGCCCCTCAAACCTCCCTTGAACCCTTGGGACTTAAACTTAGTTTTGTCTGTGTTACAAAAACAGCCATTTGAACCGATACAACATATTCCCCTAGTCCATCTGACATGGAAGTTGGTATTTTTGGTTGCTATATCCTCAGTAAGGAGGGTTTCAGAATAGGCTGCTTTTTCTTGTAAAGAGCCATATTTGATTTTTCATGAGGACAGAGTGGTGTCACGCCTTCATCCAGGCTTTTTGCTAAAAGTAATTTCAGATTTTCACCTGAACCAAGATGTTGTCCTGCCATCGTTTTTTCCAAAACCATGTTCCAGGGAAGAAAAGTCACTACATGGTCTTGATGTGGTGAGAGCAGTGAAAATCTATTTAAAGAAAACTGCTCAGATTCATAAGACTGATGTCTTATTTATTCTGCTGGAGGGTCCTAAGAAAGAGCAGGCAGCGTCGAAATCCACTGTCGCTAAGTGGATTCGGCAAGTGATAGTTCAAACTTATTATTTAAGTGATAAGATTCCCCTGTTTCAAGTTAAGGCGCATTCTACCAAGTCGGTTAGCGCTTCTTGGGCAATGCGTCATCAGGCCTCCATAGCTCAAATCTGTAAGGCCGCAACTTGGTCTTTAGTGTATACATTCACAAAATTTTATCAGGTGGATGTAAGTAGGTATAAGGATATCGCCTTCGGGCGCAGTGTGCTGCAAGCAGCAGTATAGATCCTTAAGTCTGGGTGTACCCTGCGGGTTCTTCCTCCCACCCCTCAAGTGGCATTGCTATGGCACATTCCATTAAGTAATTACTTAAGGCTCTGTGTCCCATGATGTACGATAAAGAAAATAAGATTTTTTCTACAGCTTACCTGTAAAATCCTTTTCTTGGAGTACATCATGGGACACAGAGGTCCCTCCTCTCTTTTTTGGGATTGCTTTGCTACAAAAACTGATGTGCTCCTGGAAGGAGGAGGGGTTATATAGTGAGTAAACTTCCTTTGATTGGGTTTACCAGTGTCAACACCTGAAGGTGGCCTATAACCCATTAAGTAATTACTTAAGGCTCTGTGTTCCATGATGTACTCCAAAAAAAGGATTTTACAGGTAAGCTGTAATAAAAATCCTATTTTCCAGCCAAATTCGGATAACACCAACTTTATATTTGTTACATGCTCTCATTTACATAGCATCACTTAAACAATATGTAAACAAGTGGTTTGTAAACTCTTGCATATGCCCAGTGACGTGACTAGCCTCAGGTAGCAAGGCTAAAACAAATCCTCCTACATAAGTTGTACCTGTTTATCTGCAGTCATATGTCCTCTATAGCCGTTCAAAGTGCTCAGTTTACACAGAATCTCTCAGCTCTGAAAGGCTGGGGGTGGGAATCTGAGGTCTCACAGTGCCAATCTCAGTGAGAAGAGCTCTGAATCCTGAACAGACACCCCCCCCCCCCAGTACACAGAGAACAAGCATAGCTGTGGCTGTCTATTGCAGGCTATGTGCTGGAGCATTCCTTCCCATCACCTTTTTTCTCTTGGTCCTGACCTTGTTTCTGACTTGTCAGAAGTGGCTCATGCCAGGGGCGGATCCAGGGGGGGCAACAGGGCAATTGCCCCCTCCGAAAATACCACACTGACATGTCTCTGCCTCTGCCCGAGTCTCTCTCTCACATCAGCCAATCAGCGGTGCCGAGAGAGAGTTATTACGGCTACCCGCACTGACCAGGAGCCGGAGAAGGTGGGTGGAGCCTCTTCCCTGCACTTGTTGTTAGCGCCTGGGCCGCCTGGCATCTGGCAACGAGTGACGTCAGAGTCATGTCGGACTCGATTCTCAGACAAGTGACGCTAATGAGTCACGTCGGACTCAAGTCTCAGAGCCGAGGTGACAGGAGCTGGAGCCATAAATAGGGGAACAGTTGTTGCTGCAGTTTAGAGTTTAGACAGATAGATAGAGTTAGATATAGTTTAGATAGACAGACTAGTTAAAATGTCCAGCATCCACTGTCAGTGGCAGAGCGCCAGCATTATTCCTTCTCCGCCCCCAACTTGTGGCAAGTGACGTGGCAAGTGGACAATCTGTAACGTGTGGCAGGTGACGTGGCAAGTGCACAATCCGCAACATGTGGCAGGTGACGTGGCAAGTGGACAATCCGCAACGTGTGGCAGGTGACGTGGAAAGTGACAATCCATCATGTGTGGCAGGTGATGTGGCGAGTGCACAATCCGCAACATGTGGCAGGTGACGTGGCAAGTGATAATCGGCAACATGTGGCAAGTGACGTGGCAAGTGCACAATCCACAACGTGTGGCAGGTGACGTGGCAAGTGGACAATCCGCAACTTGTGGCAGGTGATGTGGCAAGTGACAATCCGCAACGTGTGGCAGGTGACGTGGCAAGTGACAATCCACAATGTGTGGCAGGTGATGTGGCAAGTGGACAATCCGCAATGTGTGGCAGGTGACGTGGTAAGTGACACACTCAGGGCTCCCACTGATTCTGCATTATGGTGAGTTGAACCATTTCATTTTATATTACAATGTAATAATATAAATAATGCTCTTCAATCATCCTGACACCATAACAACCATGGTGCCGTAATGATTGAAGCGCCAACACCAGCCATTTCCCCGATAAATTGCCTGCAAAAAAAAATATTTTCTGGCAGTGCCCCTCCCGAGACTGGACTCTGGATCCGCCCCTGGCTCATGCAGATGAGTCACTCATTCAGAGGAATCACACTCCGTGCTTTTAAGGCAAATACACATATAGAAGAATGTGCTTTGTTCATTCTTCATGTCTAAGGTTTACAATCACTAATCACTTGAAGCTTGACTGCACTATATTTTAAGTATGCTGTGTGAATGGAAACACATAACAAACATAGTTTTTTTCTCAAATTTGACAGCAAAAGTGAAAACACTTTAGGATCACAGGGCCATCATCTACAGTATGGTACACCTAGTAGTGAGTTGTACAAGAAAACTTTTATAAGGGGTTTAAACAATATAAATGTTACTTTATTTAGTAAGGTTGACCATAAGGAAACATTATAGAATGTGAATAAAGATTACAATACTGATTTACACCACACAAAAAAACAAAAAAGAATCAATCACAGGCCATTTCAAACTTTTTTATCCTGCTCAAAATGATACCAAATTTCTATACATAAGAAAATGTTTACCTGCAATGGCTCATTTAGGGTTCATACAGACTTGTTTTGTTCTTTAAAGAGCAATCTGCATTTGGATTGCTGTTTAGACAGCATTTGACAGGCGGTGAGGTGGCATTGGATCATCTTCTCACTGTCTAACCTTAAAACTGTTCTCACCTATGCAAAATTCACCTGCGTAAGAAAGATGCATATACTATACTTATCTATTTTCCAGGCTCGGGTCACGTGATCTGGCTCCCTTGGGTCAGCCAGCACGGCTGCAGGGAAGGAGAGAACACTGACAATGGGATAGGTTATTTAAGTCTATGGGTGATGTCACCGCTCTGGACTTTACCACCTGTTGTTGAAGTGCTCTCCCCTTTCCCCTGCATCCACCGCTGGCTAACACATTGGGAACCAGACCAGAGTGGTCTGAAAATAGGTAAGTATATACATCTTTTTTTTACACAGGTTAATTAGCATTGATGTTAAGAAAGGGAGGGGACAGTTTTAAGGCTAGTTAAGTGTAAGCTAGAATTCCACTTTAACCCCCTGAACCCTGCACTAGCACACTGCAACCATGTGTTTTGCACAAGGTTGGGGGAACTTGCAGAGCAGCCTCATTCACTTAAAAGCAACAGGCTGAAAGTGACAAGGAGTATAATTTCTGCTGCAGTCACAAAGCAAAGCATTGTGGCTGTGGCATGTGTACACCCCCAGCTGCTGTCTCTGCAGATAAAGGGGAAGTGGTTGGGGGTAGGGTTGCCACCTGTCCGGGATTCTCCCTGACAGTCCGGTTTTTACATCCTCTGCCCGGGTTTCTCATTGCTTGACACCCGGACAGCAGTCACCAGGGCACCCCCAAAAACTCTTCCAACACCCCCATAGCAACCCCATAAAAGCTTAATTGGAATCTTGCTTCCATAACATGTATCAGATGTTCACTTATCTTCACATATTTGTAATTATCAGGATGGAAACAGCCCTAATTACAAGGGATTTGTTTCTCTCCGTGCAGGGATACAGAACCTCCTGGCTGCATTTTCCGATGCTTTACTTCTGTTCCGGCTACTGGAGCCCTCTCAGAACTGTTCACTCTGACAGACCAATGTATTGGAGAGAAGCTGTGAGTGTGTGTGGGTGGGCAGAGGAAGGGGCTGCACGGAGTGTGAGGGGCAAGGCCGCTGATAAGACAGTACAGCCAGCCCTCCTGTACTGGGCCCGAGCACCATCAGTTCAAAAGGGGGCTGGGGCTATACTTATTGCAGCCATTGATCTTCTTCTGCCTCCCCCTGCAGCGCTGTCAGCCTCTCTTCCTCTTTCTCCCTCCGGCTGCACTGCAGGGGGATTGGTCCTAGCACATGAGCCCCTTCCATTTACTGTCCAGGCCACCCCCCCCAGTTTGCCCCTTCCCCCGCAGCACTTCTGGCTTCCCTTCTCTCCCACTGGCTGCCACTGTAGGCACAAAGGTAGATGTTTGAGGATTGAGAGTGGCGGAAGAGGCTGATAAATATGTCATTTCCTGGCTCATTTACTGGCTCCTTCCTTTCCTGAATGAACACAGTGAGCGATCGGTACCAATCACTGCGGTGTCCATTCATGATTGAAGCATAGCAAACTGTGTTTACTATTCTTCAGTTTGTGAATGAGCAGGAAGCCTCAGAGTGTTTCCTATTCATTAATCTGTGCTGCTAAGGCTACAAAAAAGGGAATGATATATCTATGTCCTCAGTCAGGTAGGCTGTATGGGGCCCCGTGATTTCTAGCAGTAGCCCTGGAGAGGGGACAGCAGGACAGAGAGGGGAGGAGAGAAGCTGGCTGCCCATTACCAGGCTACATATGTAAGTATTCATCTCACTGTTGTGGTTGTCTAGTGTATTTATACCTGTGTGTGTGTATCTGAGTGCATGTATCTGTATATATCTGAGTGTGTATGCAGGTATCTGTATATATCTGAGGGTGTATGCATGTATCTGTATATATCTGAGTGTGTATGCATGTATCTGTATATACAGTGCTTTGCAAAAGTATTCACCCCCTTGGCTTTTTACCTATTTTGTTCAATGTTTTTTTAATCTGAATTATATGTGATGGGTCAGAACACAATAGTCTAAGTTGGTGAAGTAAAGTTAGAAAAATATATACATAAAACTATTTTTCAGAAATAAAAAACTGATAATTGGCATGTGCATATGTATTCACCCCCTTTGGTATTAAGCCCATAAAAAGCTCTGGTGCAACCAATTACCTTAGAAGTAACATAATTAGTGAAATGATGTCCACCTGTGTGCAATCTAAGTGTCACATGATCTGTCTTTACATATACACACCTTTTTGAAAGGCCCCAGAGGCTGCAACACCTAAGTAAGAGGCACCACTAACCAAACACTGCCATGAAGACCAAGAAACTCTCCAAAACAAGTAAGGGACAATGTTGTTGAGAAATACAAGTCAGGGTTAGGTTATAAAAAAATATCCAAATCTTTGATATAATCTTGATATAAAATATCCAAATCTAGGAGCATCATCAAATCTATCATAACCAAATGGAAAGAACATGGCACAACAGCAAACCTGCTAATAGACGGCTGCACACCAAGACTCACGGATCGGACAAGGAGGGCATTAATCAGAGAGGCAGCACAGAGACCTAAGGTAACCCTGGAGGAGCTGCAGAGTTCCACAGCAGAGACTGGAGTATCTGTACATAGGACGACAATAAGCCGTACGCTCCATAGAGTTGGGCTTTATGGCAGAGTGGCCAAAAGAAAGCCATTATTTTCAGCAAAAAACAAAATGGCACATTTTGAGTTTGCGAAAAGGCATGTGGGAGACTCACAAAATGTATGGAGGATTGTGCTCTGGTCTGATGAGACTAAAATTTAACTTTTTGGCCATCAAAAAAAACACTATGTCGGGCGCAAACCCAACACATCACATCACCCAAAGAACACCATCCCCACAGTGAAACATGGTGGTGGTAGCATCATGCTATGGGGATGTTTTTCAGCAGTCAGGACTGGGAAACTGGTCAAAGTTGAGGGAAAGATGGATGGTGCTAAATACAGGGATATTCTTGAGCAAAACCTGTACCACTCTGTGTGTGATTTGAGGCTGGGATGGAGGTTCACCTTCCAGCAGGACAATGACCCCAAACACACTGCTAAAGCAACACTTGAGTGGTTTAAGGGGAAACATGTAAATGTGTTGGAAAGGCCTAGTAAAGCCCAGACCTCAATCCAATAGAAAATCTGTGGTCAGACTTAAAGATTGCTGTTCACAAGTGCAAACCATCCAACTTGAGGGAGCTGGAGCAGTTTTGCAAGGAGGAATGGGCAAAAATTCCAGTGGTAAGATGTGGCAAGCTTATAGAGACTTATCCAAAGCGACTTGGAGCTGTGATAGCTGCAAAAGGTGGCTCTACAAAGTATGGAACTTTAGGGGGGTGAATAGTTATGCACATTGACTTTTTCTGTTATTTTGTCCTATTTGTTGTTTGCTTCACAATAAAAAAAAAAAAAAAAAAATCTTCAAAGTTGTGGGCATGTTCCGTAAATTAAATGATGCAAATCCTCAAACAATCCATGGTAATTCCAGGTTGTGAGGCAACAAAGCACGAAAAATGCCAAGGGGGTGAATACTTTTGCAAAGCACCATATCTGAGTGTGTATGCATGTATCTGATTGTGTATATATCTGAGTGTGTATGCATGTATCTGATTGTGTATATATCTGAGTGTGTATGCATGTATCTGATTGTATATATCTGAGTGTGTATGCATGTATCTGATTGTATATATCTGAGTGTGTGTATTCATGTATCTGTATATATCAGAGTGTGTTTTTGCATGTATCTGTATATATCTGAGTGTGTGTATGCATGTATCTGATTGTATATATATCTGATTGTGTATATGCATGTATCTGTATATATCTGAGTGTGTATGCATGTATCTGTATATATCTGAGTTTGTATGCATGTATATTATTGTGTATATATCTGAGTGTGTGTATGCATGTATCTGTATATATCTGAGTGTGTATGCATGTATTTGATTGTATATATCTAAGTGTGTATGCATGTATCCGATTGTGTATATATCTGAGTGTGTGTATGCATGTATCTGTATATACCTGTGTGTGTATGCATGTATCTATATATATATATCTGTTTGTGTATGCATGTATCTGTATATATCTGAGTGTGTATATGCATGTATCTGTATATATCTGAGTGTGTATGCATGTATCTGTATATATCTGAGTGTGTATGCATGTATTTGATTCTGTTTACATCTGAGTGTGTGTATGCATTAAGGATGAGCTCTGGTGTGTTCACACAGCCCACGTGCAGAGCCCGCCAGGAAGTCGGCACTGCGCTGCGCTAATCACAGGCAGTGAGACATTTACCCGATGCATGGCTGCAGAGATCGGGAAATGTCTTACTGCCTGTGATTAGCGCAGCGCCGACTTCCTGACGGTCTCTGCACGTGGGCTGTGCGAACATGCCGGAGCTCATCCTTAGTATGCATGTATCTGTATATATCGGAGTGTGTATGCATGTATCTGAGTGTGTGTATATATGTGTGTGTGCATGTACTGTATGTAATTGAGCATATGTATATATCTCAGTATCTGTATGCATTTAAGTGTGTGTTTATGCATGTGATTAACTCAACATTTATATATCTGAGTACGTAATTTATTATCCTCCATTGATGTGAACATCTGATAATTCATACAATTAATTACTGTATTTATTGGCGTATAACACGCACAGGCGTATAACACGCACCCTAATTTTACGAGGGACATTTCAGGAAAAAAAACATATTTTTTAAATAAATAACTTTGAAGCAAATTAAGGGTCAATGCCCATCAATGTCCATCTGCAGCCTGAATAATGCCCATCTGCAGCCTGATTAATGTCCTCAATGCAGCCTGAATAAAATTCTCATTGCAGCCTGATTAATGTCCTCAATGCAGCCTAAATAAAGTCCTCAATGCAGCCTGATTAATGTCCTCAAAGCAACCAGATTAATGTCCTCAATGCAGCCTGATCAATGTAAATGTAAAGGAAATCACTGAGCCGTCATCTCCTCTCCACTCAGCTCTCACGTCACACACACACAGTCCCGCCTCCACCATCGGCATTGGACCAGCTCCTGTGATAAGCAGAACACTGGTCCAGTGCTGGTGGTGGAGGCGGGACTGTGTGTGTGTGTGACTTGAGAGCCGAGTGAAAGCCGAGTGAGAGCCGAGTGGAGAGGAGAGAACAGCGCTCGTCCCCCTCCGAGGTACGCTCTCGGGCCCCTATTTTCAGGGAAAAAAGTGCTTGTTATACGGCGATAGATACGGTACTAATAATTTCCCTATATACAGGCCCCATATTGCACCAGGAGACATCCCCCACCCCCCTAAATTACACTGGGAGGCTCCCCTCCAAACATTACACACTACATATACACTATATTGTACATTACACACGCCTGCTGTATATACACTACAGTATATTGTACATCACACACGCCTGCACTATATACATTATATTGTACATTACACAGGCCTTCACTATATACACTATATTGTACATTACACGCGCCTGCACTATATACACTATATTGTACATCACACATGCCTGCACTGTATACACTATATTGCACATTACACACACCTGCACTATATGCAATTGGCTACACCCACTGTTCATCGCTGAGCGTGCCGCATTACTACTCCCCTAGGGCACACAGAGGTGTCCAGATATTTTACAATCTCATAATGTATGCTACAAAAAAAATGCCAATCCCCACTGAAGTGTCCGGGTTTGGCTAGAAGAAAAGGTGGCAACCCTAGTTGGGGGGCAGGAAAAACTCAGTTCAACCACAGAGTTTTACCACCCATCAATCGCTAGTGTGAATGAGCCATTATAGTTCACAGCTTTATGGTCTACAACCGAATATTTTAAGAAACTGTAGTTATTACTTATTGATGGATGGCAGGATATTAACAAATTGAAAACCTAAATAATCTAAAAGCTTCAATTTGACATTTGCTTGACTGCTAACTAACTACTGTAAAAAACTAGGAAAACACATATGCGAGAGTACACGGGGCTGCACAACCCAAAAGTAGGATACAAAAGAATTGAAAATTTCCCCAAGGGGTTTTTAAAGCAGCAAAACATTAATTAATAATGTAGAAATAGAGTAGATCAGATATTCAAGATAAATTCAAATATGCAATACATTTATTGTAAAATACAAACTCTGGTTCATGTTTAACAATCAACAGCATAAAACATCACTCATAGCCGAGAGGCCCCCAGGTGAACATATTGTAGCGTAGAACAGTAGCGTATACAAAATTGATATCCACATGAATACCCCAATGCATTTAGACCCATTCTGGTCTTCTTCAGGTGGATTTAGATTCTAGGCAGATATATCAAAATTAAATTTGGACTTAGGACTTTGATCAATATACAAAACATTTATAGAACATTTAAATTATGCAGAAAAATGTCTCATCGTATTTATGAAGATATATTTACCATTAGGTGGATGATAAGATGAAGGTGTATCGCACAAACCAGGTTGTTTAAAAACATGAAAGTTCAGAGATCCCAAGGACCACACATACCCCATCCGCGCCCTCCAGGCGCATCCATAGTCCATCGGACTTACAAGGAGCCACATGCTTGGACCTGGAGGAGAGGATGGGGGGCAAGGCACCTGCCATTAGGTATAAAAAACCTTATTAGTAGGTATTATGAAAGTATCTAGTGCAGTTGGGCGATTGCAAAGTGGCCCTCGCTGCAGCAAGTGTTTATTTGTAATAATTGGACCTATTAATTTGGTGTATAACTTAATAATTTAGTTAATCTAGGAACAGTGTGATAAGAGAAGTGAATTTATATTAAATAGGGTATAATACCCAATTGGGTCAAAATGAAAAAATAAAAAAATAAATGTGCTGGATGTGCCACATGTGATAATGATGGGTGTAGAAATAATAGTGTTACAAAACACTATAAGATATATAGTGTGGGGAAAAAAAAAATTAGTGTAAATGATAAACCAAAAGTGATATAAACTTGAAAATGCATATTAAGTGCCTATAACAGTGAAAAATCCATAAATCAATTAAAAAAATCAATGTATCAATTAAATTAAACAAAATGAAAAGTGTATTGGGAAGAAGTAGCAAGTGTTGAAGTATTGACACAAACATAAGTGTTGTAGTGATGGGGAAGTGGGGTGGGTGTGCTAAATTAGGAATACAGAGAGCCCAAGGGGGGGAAGGGGTGGATTAATGATAAATTCATTGAAAGGAATACCAATGTCAGCCAATCTTATATATTCATTATTCCAAACGCTGCACTTATCTAGTGCTGCCTGTATGTAATGGTGGTATGCCCGAGATCAACTGGAGATCATCTGGGAACTGTCAATTTATGTTGCCTCAAAAGGCTAACCTACAACTTCCAGGTGCCAAACTCCTCCCTGTCACACCCTCCCCCACACGTCCACACCGCTATCTAGCGGCATCTGAGTGGCCCCCCGGCATTCCAGAAGACACAAGCCCCGGCAATCCCCATCACCTCTGTCGTAATTGCGTGACGTCACGACGTCACACACATGCGAAGATAAACCCGCACGCATGTGATGTCACCGACAGTCCGGCGGTGATCACTGGACGCCGTCGGCACGAGGGAAGCTCCCCACAGTGCCCCTGGTGAAAGGGCCCATCTGTGGGAAACACCAGGGGGAGAACCGCAAAGTAAAAAGGGTCTCACCTCACGTGTTGGGAAGCCAGGTGGAATTGGGAATGCTAGCACATTGACACGGAGTGAAACGCGATGACCCAAGGGGAATGAGCGCTGCATGCCCAAACATGATGTTACAAAAACATAAAAATTAAATATTTAAAAATGTTCATTGATCTAGTCATATGTATATGTATTAAATAATTTATTTATTAGAGAAGCCAGGGGCATATTCCTTGAACCAATTGGATGAAAAATGGGGTGGGAAAAATGATTGTTTTCCTTCATCCCAGGAGTATTGTTCTCCTATGCCTAAATGGTAGATGCAATCTATACCGGGCAACATTTTCAAACAATTGGAATATGCCTTGGCTTATGTTGGGTCTCTCATGTGTTGGAAGGGGAAGTGGGTGTTTAATCACCCAAATAGACAGAAAAAACTAGGAAAACACATATGCGAGAGTACCCGGGGCTGCACAATCCAAAAGTAAGATACAAAAGAATCGAAAATTTCTCCAAGGGGTTTTTAAAGCAGCAAAACATTAATTAATAATGTAGAAATAGAGTAGATCAGATATTCAAGATAAATTCAAATATGCGATAAATTTATTGTAAAATACAAACTCTGGTTCATGTTTAACAATCAACAGCATAAAACATCACTCATGGCCGAGAGGCCCCCAGGTGAACACATTGTACCGTAGAACAGTAGTGTATACAAAATTGATATCCACATGAATACCCCAATGCATTTCAACCCATTCTGGTCTTTTTCAGGGGGATTTAGATTCTAGGGAGATATATCAAAATTAAATTTGGACTTAGGACTTTGATCAATATACAAAACATTTATACAACATTAAAATTATGCAGAAAAATGTCTCATCGTATTTATGAAGGTATATTTACCATTAGGTGGATGATAAGATTGAAGGTGTATCACACAAACCAGGTTGCAGGACCGCCATACTGAAAAAAAAAAAAAGGTGCAGCGCTAACTTACTGATCAATAACTTAACAATAATGGTGGAACCCTCCAATATATGGAAATCTCAATAATCTTCAATGTTACCACAGTACCGATCTCTGTGATATGTAACATCACATATAATACACACCAAACTGAAAATAAGACATACTGTATAAAATGAAACTTAGCTAAAGGCAATATTTCGATGGGCGGATTCTCCCCAGCATTGTACATCACAATTTTATAAAGCTTTGCTGTCTTTCCAAGAGTCTGGATTTCCAGCATATCTAACCCGTTGGGAAACAGACCTACAGTCCAGTCTTGATAATACACAAAGAGATAAGATTCTGATACTTTCTCAAGTTACCTCCCTTTCTTACAGAATAGAGGAAATTAACTATAAATTGCTTGTTAGGTGGTACTGTACGCCTGTTAAGTTGCATTTGATGTTCTCTTATAATTCCCAATGCTGGAGAGAATGTGGAGGCCGTGCTACTCACGGTCATATCTGGTGGTCCTGCCCTTTCATTCAAAAATATTGGCAGACAGTTATTAATATGGCGTCTATAATACAAAAAGATATAATCCAGTTTGATCCTTGGGTTATTCTATTTCACTTTACTTCACAATCAATATCTAGATATAAAAACTTAATAAGCCAGCATTTGTTAAACACAGCAAAATCCTTAATACCTATGTACTGGAAGCAAAAGTCTACACCATACTTAGCTCAATGGTTACCAAAAATAGATAATATATGCTAGAAAGAAGAATTTAGGTTCAATACCAAGGGCATGGTTGACAAACATTTAAAGATATGGGCATGTTGGTTTGATTTTAAAACAACTTTGTTATATTATAATACGATATTAGATCCCTTAAGAGTTCCCTTCACTGGAACTAAGAGGCCAAGCCCAACCCCTAAAAAACAACCCCACACCATAATCTCCCACTAACAATTGATTTGGGACCAGTGCACAAAACAAGGTCCATAAAGACATGGATGAGCGAGTTTGGGGTGGAGGAACTTGACTAGCCTTCGCAGAGTCCTGACCTTAACCCGATAGAACACCTTTGGGATGATTAGAGTGGAGACTGCGAGCCAGGCCTTCTCGTTCAACATCAGTGCCTAACCTCACAATTGTGCTTCTGGAAGAATGGTCAAACATTTCCATAGACACACTCTTAAACCTTGTGGACAGCCTTCTCAGAAGAGTTGAATCTGTTCTACGGCGGGCCAATGTAATATTGAACCCTACGGATTAAGACTAAGTGCCACTGAAGTTCATGTGCGTTTAAAGGCAGGCATCCCAATACTTTTGACAATAGAGTATACAGTATCTCACAAAAGTGAGTACACCCCTCACATTTTTGTAAATATTTTATTATATCTTTTTATGTGACAACACTGAAGAAATGACACTTTGCTACAATGTAAAGTAATGAGTGTACAGCTTGTATAACAGTGTAAATTTGCTGTCCCCTCAAAATAACTCAACACACAGCCATTAATGTCTAAACCACTGGCAACAAAAGTGAGTACACCCTAAGTGAAAATGTCCAAATTGGGCCCAATTCACCATTTTCCCTCCCCAGTGTCATGTGACTCATTAGTGTTTACAAGGTCTCAGGTGTCAATGGGGAGCAGGTGTGTTAAATTTGGTGTTATCGCTCTCACTCTCTCATACTGGTCACTGGAAGTTCAACATGGCACCTCATGGCAAAGAATTCTCTGAGGATATGAAAAAAAATTGTTGCTCTACATAAAGATGGCCTAGGCTATAAGAAGTTTTTCAAGACCCTGAAACTGAGCTGCAGCATGGTGGCCAAGACCATACAGCGGTTTAACAGGACAGGTTCCACTCAGAACAGGCCTCACCATGGTCGACCAAAGAAGTTGAGTGCACATGCTCAGTGTCATATCCATAGTTGCCAACAGTCCCGATTTTCCCAGGACAATCCTGATTTTGGGACCCTCGTCCCGATCGGAGGCTGTCCCGAATCGGGATTTTGCCCAGGGAAATCGGGAATGTTTGTATTTTAATTTTTTGGGCAGCTGGCTTCAGCAAAATGGCCGCTGCCGCCGCTACATCGTTCCCCCTTGTGTTCAGTGGAGGGAGGAAGGGGGCTCGATCCCTGCAGCCAATGAATTGGCTTCTCTCTTCACACTGAAGCCGGGGTTAGCTACACGGATCGGCCCCTCCCCTCTCCACTGAACACACGGTGCCGGCGGCCGCTCATTCCATGTATGATGTTCCTTCTGCTGTAATGGACGTGCTGGGGGGCGTTATGAGAGGGAAGGGTCTGCACTGAGGGGGGGTCTGCACTGAGGGGGGTCTGCACTGAGGGGGTCTGCACTGAGGGGGGTCTGCACTGAGGGGGTCTGCACTGAGGGGGTCTGCACTGAGGGGGCTCTGCACTGAGGGGGTCTGCACTGAGAGGGGTCTGCACTGAGGGGGTCTGCACTGAGGGGGGTCTGCACTGAGAGGGGTCTGCACTGAGGGGGGTCTGCACTGAAGGGGGTCTGCACTGAGGGGGTCTGCACTGATGGAGGGGGGTCTGCACTGAGGGGGGTCTGCACTGATGGAGGGGGGTCTGCACTGAGGGAGGTCTGCACTGATGGGGTCTGCACTGAGAGGAGTCTGCACTGAGGGGGGTCTGCACTGAGGGGGTCTGCACTGATGGAGGGGGGTCTGCACTGAGGGAGTCTGCACTGATGGGGTCTATACTGATAGATGGTGGACCACACTGAGGGGGGTCTGTATTGAGGGAGAGGGGTCTGTACTGAGGGGGTCTATACTGATGAGGGGGTCTACACTGAGGGGGTCTAAACTGATGGAGGGGGTCTGTACTTAGAGAGGGTCTGTACTGAGGGAGGAGGATCTATACTGCTGGAGGGGCGGTCTGTATTTAGTGGGGAGGTCTTTACTGAGGGAGGGGGTCTGTACTGAAGGGGGACCATAGTTGGTGGAGGGGGGGTGACACCAATTTTTTTCCGCACCAGGTGACACCAGCTGTAGTGACGCCACTGGCTCTTGTCTCTGCAGCAATTTAACTTTAATGTACAGGAGGGGGGTTAACTATATACAGGAGGAGGAAGGAAACTATATGCAGGACGAGGGGGGGTTACGTATATACAGGAGGGGGGGTTAGCTATATACAGGAGGAGGGGGGTTAACTATATACAGGAGGGGGAGGGTTAACTATATAAAGGAGGTGGAGGGTTAACTATATACAGGAGAGGGGTTAACTATATACAGGAGGGGGGGTTAACTATATACAGGAGGGGGTTAACTATTTACAGGAGGGAGGTTAACTATGTACAGGGGGGTAACTATGCACGGGGGGGTAACTATGCACAGGGGGGTAACTATGTACAGGGGGGTAACTAGGGTGGGGGGGTCTGTACTGAGGGAGGAGGATCTATACTGCTGGAGGGATGGTCTGCACTTAGTGGGGGGTCTTTACTGAGGGAGGGGGGTCTGTACTGAAGGGGGACCATAGTTGGTGGAGGGGGGTGACACCAATTTTTTTCCGCACCAGATGACACCAGTTGTAGTGACGCCACTGGCTCTTGTCTCTGCAGCAATTTAACTTTAATGTACAGGAGGGGGGTTAACTATATACAGGAGGAGGGGGTTACGTATATACAGGAGGTAACAAATAAAACTCATAAATAATTGCGCTATTACAGAGAATGAAAATAATAAGCTGCCAGCATCAAACAGTGTGGTACACCGTGCAGTAAAGATATATAAATGGTAAGTAGATGCAGCGCTAGATATAATGGTGACAGGATGACGTGCTCACATCCTATATAAAATTTATATGGTGGTTATTGCAGGTGATGTTTATAAACTAAAAGTAGACAAAATAAACAAAATAAACAGACAGACCCAAATAACTAAGAAATGTCCATGGTGATTTAAAAATCCGTTGACATGTGCAGTACAGTGTTCTTAAAGTGAAATCAGGACAAAGAGTGAGTGCCGATGATGATTTAAATTTAGGAAAAAATCCTCATGCATTCGGATCAACATATAAGTGGCAGAAGTGGATACTCTTACCGGAGGAGATGGACACAATCACTGTACGGTGGAGTGTCATGCGAGCTTTGGGGATCAAACGATCCCAGGGGTACTGTGTTGGAAAACACTGGTGGTAGGTTCCATCCAGGACAGCCGTAGTTACAGGATGATGTGTGGATCCACAGCCGATGGGGAGATGATTTTCACAGGAAGCAGGCTGCTGGGGAAGACGACTTCTGTCCCATATGAGTTCAATTCATGAGAAGGAAGGAAAATCTCCACATGCGATATAAAAAGTTGTTTTATTTAAAAAAGTGCCAGAAAATTCTTAACAAGCACTAGATAAAAAGTGATCACAAAATGGTTATAAAATTGCGTGGTAGCAGAACATCGAAAGCTTCAGCAACCCAAGGAGGGGGGGGTTAGCTATTTACAGGAGGAGGGGGTTAACTATATACAGGAGGGGGAGGGTTAACTATATACAGGAGGGGAGGGTTAACTATATACAGGAGAGGGGTTAACTATATACAGGAGGGGGTTAACTATATACAGGAGGGGGGAGGGTTAACTATGTACAGGAGCGGGGAGGGTTAACTATATACAGGAGGGGGGGTTAACTATATACAGGAGAGGGTTAACTATTTACAGGAGGGGGTTAACTATTTACAGGAGATGGGTTAACTATGTACAGGGGGGGTTACTATGTACAGGGGGGAACTATGTACAGGGGGATACTATGTACAGGGGGGTAACTATGCACAGGGAGGTAACTATGCACAGGGGGTATCTATGTACAGGGGGGTAACTAGGGGGAGAGGGGAAACTATGTACAGGGGGAGGGGGTAACTATGTACAGGGGGGTAACAATGGCTCTGCCTGGGACACTGATTTAAGGACTGAGGCTGGGAACACTAGTGTAAAGACTGACTGTGCTAGGGGCACCTGATGCAAGGAGGGACTCTGCTGGGGGCACCTGATGCAAAGAAGGACTCTGCTGGGGGCACCTGATGCAAGGAGCGACTCTGCTGGGTGCACCTGATGCAAGGAGGGACTCTGCTGGGGGCACCTGATGCAAGGAGGGACTCTGCTGGGGGCACCTGATGCGAGGACGGACTCTGCTGGGGGCACCCGATCAAAGGAGGGACTCTGCCGGGGGCACCTGATATGAGGACAGACTCTGCTGGGGACACCTGATGCAAGGACGGACTCTGCTGGGGGCACCTGATGCAAGGACGGACTCTGCTGGGGGCACCTGATGCGAGGACGGACTCTGCTGGGGGCACCTAATGCAAGGAGGGACTCTGCTGAGGGCACCTGATACGAGGACGGACTCTGCTGGGGACACCTGATACAAGGACAGACTCTGCTGGGGGCACCTGAAGCAAGGACTGACTCTGCTGGGGCACCTGATGCAAGGACGGACTCTGCTGGGGCTCCTGATGCAAGGATGGACTCTGCTGGGGGCACCTGATGCAAGGATGGACTCTGCTGGGGACACCTGATGCAAGGAAAGACTCTGCTGGGGACACCTGATGCAAGGACAGACTCTGCTGGGGACACCTGATGCAAGGCAGACTCTGCTGGTGACACCTGATGCTTGGACAGACTCTGCTGGGGACACCTGATACAAGGACAGACTCTGCTGGGGACACCTGATGCAAGGACAGACTCTGCTGGGGACACCTGATGCAAGGACAGACTCTGCTGGGGACACCTGATGCAAGGACAGACTCTGCTGGGGGCACCTGATGCAAGGAAGGACTCTGCTGGTGGCAGGCGACGTGGCTAGTGACACGCTCAGGGATCCCACTGATTCGGCATTATGGTGAGTTGAATGATTTCATTTTATATTACAATGTAATAATAGAAATAATCCTGACACCATAACAATTATGGTGCCAGGATGATTTAAGCGCTAACACCAGGTGTTTGGAGTATCTTTATCTGCTGATTGTTAAACTTTCTAGAATACACATATTTCTATTGTTGTGTAGGATCTGGGGCTGCTGTCCATTCATTCTTCTCTCCCTCTTTCCCTCTCCATCCCTCATTCATCTCAGACTCTAACCACACCCCCTTTGAGCCATGCCCATTTAAGCCATGCCCACTATTTCACGTAAACCACGCCTGTTTTTGCAGTGGTGAGCTGTGCACGCCGCAGTTTTCTTTTTTATTGCTATGCCACGCCTACAAACGCACCCCCTAATTATTATACGGCTCCGCCTATAGCCAAAAAAGTGTCCCACAAATTTTTTTTTGTAATGTTGGCAACTATGCATATCCAGAGGTTGTCTTTGGAAAATGGACGTATGAGTGCTGCCAGCGTTGCTGCAGAGGTTGAAGGTGTGGGGGGTCAGCCTGTCAGTAAGACCATACGCCGCACACTGCATCAAATTGGTCTGCATGGCTGTTGTCCCAGAAGGATGCACAAGAAAGCCCACAAACAGTTTGCTGAAGACAAGCAGACTAAGGACATGGATTACTGGAACCATGTCCTGTGGTCTGATGAGACCAAGATAAACATGTTTGGTTCAGATGGTATCAAGCGTGTGTGGCGGCAACCAGGTAAGGAGTACAAAGACAAGTGTGTCTTGCCTACAGTCAAGCATGGTGGTGGGAGTGTCATGGTCCTGGGGCTGCATGAGTGCTGCCGGAACTGGAGAGCTACAGTTCATTGAGGAAACCATGAATGCCAACATGTACTGTGACATAATGAAACAGAGCATGATCCCCTTTCTTCTGAGACTGGGCTGCAGGGCAGTATTCCAACATGATAACGACCCCAAACACACCTCCAAGACGACCACTGCCTTGCTAAAGAAGCTGAGGGTAAAAGTGATGGACTGGCCAAGTATGTCTCCAGACCTAAACCCTATTGAGTATCTGTGGGGCATCATCAAAGGGAAGGTGGAGGAGCGCAAGATCTCTAACCTCCACTGGCTCCGTGATGTCGTCATGGAGGAGTGGAAGAGGACTCCAGTGGCAACCTGTGATGCTCTGGTGAACTACATGTCCAAGAGGGTTAAGGCAGTGGAAAATAATGATGGCCACACAAAATATTGATAGTTCCGGCCCAGTTTGGACATTTTCACTTAGGGGTGTACTCATTTTTGTTGCCAGTGGTTTAGACATTATTGGCTGTGTGTTGAGTTATTTTGAGGGGACAGCAAATTTACATTGTTATACAAGCTGTACACTCACTACTTTAGATTGTAGCAAAGTGTCATTTCTTCAGTGTTGTCATATGAAAAGATATAATAAAATATTTACAAAAATGTGAGGGGTGTACTCATTTTTGTGAGATACTGTATATATATACAAACATGTGTGTTTGAGCTTTGGGGTGCAAACCCTAATGCAATAGGCTGCGCACGCCTATGGGTGGAGGACACTGAGGTGGATGAGTCTTGCAGCAGCATTCATTATGGACTGAAGAGGGTATAGTGTATGTAAAGGGTAATCCAATGAGGAGTGAGTTGCAGTAGTCGAGGCAAGAGATAACCAGAGAGTGAATTAAAAGCTTGGTGGTGTCATTGGTTAAAAAGGGGCATATTCTAGAGATGTTGGGGAGGCTAAGGCGGCATGATTTGGACAGGGTTAGGATGTTGGCCTGAAAGGACAGTTCAGAGTCTAGGGTTACCCCTAGTACTCTGGCATGTGGGGGATGGACTGATAGTTGTGCCATTGATCTTGACAGAGAAGTCAGAGGAAGGGGCATGTGGGGGAGGAAATATTATGAGCTTGGTCTTAGATAGATTCACTTTGTGGTGTGACTTCCAGGCTAATATGTCTGTTAATACATCATGATAGTTAAAACATGATGAAATTAATAATAATAATAATAATAATAATAATAATAACATTTTATGTTTATCTGTAGATCTTCCCTTTTAAGACATGATGATACTTCCTACTCTCTCTGTGGTTGTCCTGATAGTGGGAGTCAATTTTGGAGAGATGGCTGATGGGTCTGTCTATACCTCCAAGGTTACAGGTAAACTTGCACATAAATACATTGTATCCATTTTATAGGAAAGACTATTAAGGCACTTAATGCAATATTGCAATATTTATCATTTAAAGTGTATGCTTGGGCAATATAAAAAAAACCTATTCAGTTCATTGAGGGAACCATGAATGCCAACATGTACTGTGGCATACTGAAGCAGAGCATGATCCCCTTTCTTCTGAGACTGGGCCGCAGGGCAGTATTCCAACATGATAATAACCCCAAACACACCTCCAAGACGGCCACTGCCTTGCTGAAGAAGATGAGGGTAAAGGTAATGGACTGGCCAAGTATGTCTCCAGTCCAGACCTAAACCCTATTGAGTATCTGTGGGGCATCCTGAAAGGGAAGGTGGAGTAGCACAAGATCTCTAACATCCACCGGCTCCGTGATGTCGTCATGGAGGAGTGGAAGAGGACTCCAGTGGCAACCTCTGATGCTCTGGTGAACTCCATGTCCAAGAGGGTTAAGGCAGTGCTGGAAAATATAAAAAAAACTATTCAGTACATCTCTTCAGTACTTGCAAATGTCCCCATATGTTGTCTCTTAAAAAATGTTGCAAGAGAAAAATACCTGTTCATTCTGCCAGAAATATACCAAGCTTCTAACTTAGTGTTTGAATTGATGACTCTGCCTCTACTGCACTTAAATTATTAGCCCCCCGTGAGTTGTATTACAAAACAACTTTCCTTTAAAATGCAAGGCCACTACGAGGTGGTATCAAAAAGTTTCAAGACTAATTTTGTAACAGATGGTTGCACACGCAGTCAAAGGGAGCATTGACCTTCATAAGTCAGTGTGCCAAAAGACATTGTTCTGTGTACATCGGGAGCTGTGCAACTGGTGCTTACCTGAGCATGTGCGTTAGCACTTATGCTATTTCATCATGGACAGCAAGTTAGAACAAAGAGCGAGTGTGAAATTCTGCATGAAACTGGGCAAATTTGCCACAGAGACGTTTGACATGATTAGGCAAGTTTACGGCGATGCTGCAATGAGTTGAAGATTCAAAGGTCATCCTTTTAACACTAATGCAGAGATCTAACGGGAATAGCAGGTTGTGCCTGACACGCTTTGAAAAGAAGACTACCAGGGCACATTCCAGAGGGGGCAGCTCTCAGTGCACTGTATTTATGTGAAAGGGGACTATTTTGAAGGTGATAGTTTGTAACCATAGAAAAATAAAGTACTTTCTTGCAAACCTAGCTAGTCTTGAAACTTTTTGAGACTACCTTGTATATGACAGTCTAAACACGTAGGAAATCACATTACTACATGTTACAGAGACCTCATCATATCTGGCAGGCTGACAGGGAAAGGCTGGGCAGCTATAAGGGGGTGAGCAACCTCTGTAGCCATGGGACCAAGTGGTGGTCAAAGATGTGGTGCATCATCTGCATTCAGGGCCTTTTTTTCATTTCTTTCTGGCATTAGGCATACTATACAGCCAGAGAATGTGGAGGAGGTGGTGGAGTGGCTTACTAAGCCTCCACTGTCACCCAGGTACAGACTAGCCCACAGTCCATCGCAGTTGCCAAAGCGCCCCATTCTGCCCCCTCATCTACAGCTATTCCTGTCATTACCCCACCAACTGTGAAGGAGGAGTCTGCTGAAATAATTGAGCATAGAGTGAGCCACTTGCTGCAAGAGGATGCACAGCAATTAATGGTCTTCGAGGGTGAGGAAGACAGTAATGGGAGTCTAAAGGGAGGGGACACCAGGCAGGGTGAACCAAATCGCAATGCTGTTCATGCAGATGCAGCATACTACCAGTGATGAGGAAGGAGGGGATGATGATGAGGTCTCTGACCATATAGAACAGAGGAGGAAAGAAAGGCAGAAGCACATCCCTAGTGAAGCAGGATGTCATCTAGGGGTAGCTCTCAGAGAATTGGAGGGAGAGGCTGCTGCGTTCCACCGGATTGCAGAGCTTCACAGGTGCAGGGTACTGTTGTCTCCTGGTCTGCTCCTCAAGCTCACCTGTGTGGGCCTTTTTTAACAAGTGTGTAGCATGCTGCACCATTGTTTTTCATTGTTTCTGCCTCCAGTGTATCGAGCATGGCAATACCATCGCCCATTTGGTTACCATGTGTGTGAAGAGCTCAGTGGGAACAGCACCAGAACAGCACCTTTGACAGGAAATGGGCCACACTCCTCCTTTTTCCAGCTCCTCCCTTTCCACCTCTGCCCCCAGTATACATGATTCTCTTTCAGCAACCTCCAGCAGATGATATATCCTCCAGATGATGGTATATCAAGAGTCGTCAAAGGTCTACCCCATGGCTACTCCAGTGGGGAAGAGCGTCTACATGCAGAGTGGCCATGTAGGCTGCAACCATCCTCTGATTCTGACAACCCCAAATGACAAAAATAAATAAAAAATGCTACAACCACCCCCATTCCCTGTGCCTAAATGCCATCTTGGCCTGATTACTGGTTTAGAACTTCTGTTTTTCCAGCTGGTGGATTCCTACTAGGGATGAGCTTCGAGCCATGTTCGACTCGAACATCGCATTTTCGACCGTTCGTCGAATTTCGAACGTTATGGGCACCAAATTCGAGTGGCGTGTCACGGCCCATAAATCACTGCGGCATCGCAGTGCATTGCTGGCTGATGATTGGCCAAGCATGCACTATGACCCGTGTGCTTGACCAATCACAGCGCCGTCTGTAAAGAGAGCCGTAATTGGCCAAAGCCAGGGTGGCTTTGGCCAATTATGGCTCAGGGGGTTTAGTACACTCCCCACACTATATAAGGCCGCCTGCATGGAGGCCTTGTGTAGTGTGTTGCTGCGGTGGCGGAGAGATAGACAGAGAAACAGTGTCATTTGATTTAAGTTGGATAGAGTAGGCAGGCAAGTCAGTTAACTGCACTTACAGTGTATTGTGTATATATATTTGCATCCTAGGTGTTGTGTGTATATATATATACACTGTATTCAGTTTAGCTAGATCCATTCCTGTTATTCTCTTCCTATTGACAGGCAGACAGGATGTTTTTATTATTATTATACAGTATTTATATAGCGCCAACAGTTTACGTAGCGCTTTACAACTTGAGGGTAGACAGTACAAATACAATACACTTTGATACAGTAGGAATCAGAGGGCCCTGCTCCTTAGAGCTTACAATCTAAGAGGGAAGGTCAAGAGATACAAGAGGTAATAACTATGGGTGATGTGCTGATTGAGAAGATAAATGTACAGTTGTTAGGTGGGGGCCAGATAGGCTTCTCTGAAGAGATGAGTTTTCAGGGATCGTCTGAAAGTGGATAAAGTAGGAGAAAATCGGACGGATTGGGGTAGAGCATTCCAGAGGATGGGAGAGTCTCTGGAGAAGTCCTGAAGGCGAGCATGAGATGAGGTGACAAGGGAGTTTGAGAGCAGGAGGTCTTGGGAGGAGCGAAGAGAACGATTAGGTTGGTATTTTGTGACTAGGTTAGAGATGTAGCTGGGGGCCAGGTTGTGGATGGCTTTGTAAGTTATAGTTAGTATCTTGAATTTAATTCGGTGACTGAGTGGCAGCCAATGGAGGGATTGGCAGAGGGGTGTGGCAGACGCTGAGCGGTTTGTGTGGTGGATGTTTTTACAGTATTTACAGCTACCGGAAGAAAATTGCTGGTGTTCTTCTGTTCCTATTAGTCCTATTAGCTACAGTATTTACAGTTAGTGTAGTACGTCCTCTGCACAATGTGCACCTAAAGCTACCTGAAGAAAATGGGTGGTTCTTCTGTTCCTATTAGTACCGAAGGCAGCTGCAGTATTTACAGTTAGTGTAGTGCGTCCTCTGCACAGTGTGCACCTAAAGCTACCTGATGAAAATTGGTGGTGTTCTTCTGATCCTATTAGTACTGCAGGCAGCTGCAGTATTTACAGTTATGCCCTGTACACACGGTTGGACATTGATCGGACATTCTGACAACAAAATCCATGGATTTTTTCTGACGGATGTTGGCTCAAACTTGTCTTGCATACACACGGTCACACAAAGTTGTCGGAATTTCCGAATGTCAAGAACGCGGTGACTTACACCACGTACGACGAGACTATAAAAGGGCAGTTCAATACCAAGCGCGGCACCCTTTGGGCTCCTTTTGCTAATCTCGTGTTAGTAAAAGTTTGGTGAGAGACGATTCGCGCTTTTTCAGACTCGTGGTTTTCAGATCGTATTTCTGCTGTTCAGTTTGTGCTTGTGGGTTTGTATCTGGTCTTCAGTGCGTGCAGCGAGTTCCCATTGATTTGTCATTGTGTTCTTGTCTGTTCGTTACTGATTTTCAGGTCGCTCTTCGCAGGCCTTGCTGTTCTTCATTGTGTTTAGTTACTTCGTTCTGACCAGCCAACCGTTTTCTATCCATGTTGCATGTACCTGCTCATCGTAGAGTTCATGCTGTGCGGGGGCTTGGTGTTGAGGTTCACAAGCCCAGTCCATGAACAGGGCGAGGAGGAGTTACTTACATAGTAGGTGAGGTTGAAAAAAGACACAAGTCCATCAAGTCCAACCTATGTGTGTGATTATGTGTCAGTATTACATTACATATCCCTGTATATTGCGGTCATTCAGGTGATTATCTAATAGTTTCTTGAAGCTATCAATGCTCCCCGCTGAGACCACCGCCTGTGGAAGGGAATTCCACATCCTTGCCGCTCTTACAGTAAAGAACTCTCTACGTAGTTTAAGGTTAAACCTCTTTTCTTCTAATTGTAATGAGTGGCCACGAGTCTTATTAAACTCTCTTCTGCGAAGAAGTTTTATCCCTATTGTGGGTTCACCAGTACAGTATTTGTAAATTGAAATCATATCCCCTCTCAAGCGTCTCTTCTCCAGAGAGAATAAGTTCAGTGCTCGCAACCTTTCCTCATAACTAAGATCCTCCAGACCCTTTATTAGCTTTGTTGCCCTTCTTTGTACTCGCTCCATTTCCAGTACGTCCCTCCTGAGGACTGGTGCCCAGAACTGGACAGGTGCGGGCGGACCAGAGTCTTGTAGAGCGGGAGAATTATCGTAGTTCATGGACCAAGAATTGGTTGCTTCAGCGTGACCAATTCTGTCACATGCCTTTGCTCCGTTGATATCCGTGAGAATAATGCTGACAATTTCAGGAACTTTCTCCGGATGACGGACCCCGTATTTCACCGTTTGTTGGCTTTGCTGACCCCTTATATCAGCAGGCAGGATACCTGCATGAGGCAAGCCATCACTCCAGAGCAGAGGCTAGTCGCCACCCTTGGCTTGGCGATGGGGAAAAGCCTGCAGGACCTCAAGTTCTCGACAGGCTCTGGGGATCATTATCCCAGAGACCTGTTCTGCCATCATCCAGGTCCTGCAGAAGGACTATATTAAGGTAAGATTTTTATCCTTTAACATCACATTGTATTGTATTTAATGTTTGCTAATGTAATGTATTTCTTTCCTTATTCCCTAATTATCATGATTGTAATATGCTGTGAATGTCCCTTTTGTCCTCATGCATGCTGGTTTTATTTGACTTTTTTGTCCTTTATACATATTTTCCTTCACTTACCTCCCCAGCATGCTCTCCTGGGCCTATATCCACCTTGCCTAGTCACTTAACAATGTATTTTGTCAGCTCCATAGTAGTGCTTTACCCTAAGCACCCCCTAAAATGTGTAAAAATGTTTTTTTGTGCTTTAAATTCTGGCAGAGTGCCAGAGGCTTTTTTTTGAGGTCCCAAAATCATTTGGAACCCTCCCTCCCCCCCAACTGCTAAGTCAGCTGATACCAATCCTCGATCTGCTGATTTTGCCAAACCCATACACACTATATACCTACCTCTTTTGTGGTCAGATTTATGGATGAATTCACCAAAGCATGTAGTGCAAGGGCCTGCCTGAATACTTTCAAATGGTACTGTTTCAAGTTTTTGTATCCTATTATTATCTTGATAGGTAATAGCAAGATAATATATCTTTGTATTATGACACTTCTTACCTGTCCAGTGGGCTGCCAATAGTGTAAGTGAGGAGGGGCTGGCCAAAGTAATACACATTATTTAGGCATTCATCTCTCAATGAAGTGGAGAGGGTTACCTGTCCAAAACATCTCCCCCCCTAAAATTTTTAAATCACCCATGAAAGGGGGGGAGGAATCTGATAGGTGGAACTTATACCTTTGTCTTTAAATACTCCCTAAAATAAATATTATACTGATGTTGGCCAAGAATGTTTGTGTCTAATTTGCTTTCAATGTTTATGTGCAAAATGATTAATTTTTGGTTCTTGTTTGACTCCACAGATTCCTTCCAACCCACAGGAATGACATAGTGTGGCCTCCCACTTTGCCCAGCGGTGGGACTTTCCTAACTGCGTAGGGGCAATTGATGGGAAACACGTCCACATCGTCCCACCCCCCAATTCGGGGTCATACTATTATAATTACAAGGGGTTCAATAGTATTGTGATGTTGGCGGTGGTGTCGGCTACTTACGAGTTCCTGTATGTGGACATGGGAAAGAATGGCCGGATGTCAGATGGTGAGTCATCGCCCACACAGAGTTCTACAGGCATTTCCAGAATGGCAGCTTGGGCTTGCCACCTCCAAAACACAATGCAGAAGGACTCCCATTCGTCTTTGTTGCGGATGAAGCATTTGCGCTGGGGGACCATCTTATGCGGCCATTCCCTATTAAGGACCCTCACCCCGGATCAGAGGGTTTTTAATTACCGGCTGGCCAGAGCCAGAAGAGTGGTGGAGAACATGTTTGGAATAATGGCCAGCCAGTTCCGCCTATTTCTTACACCCATACACATGGCGGAATATAAACTGAATCACATCATCCTGTGTTGCTGTGTTCTCCGCAAATTTTTAAGGAGAAATTCTTGGAATTATGCTGCCTCAGTTGGGCCTGAGGCCGGAATTAATATTAATGAACCAACCCTGACGGCGCTTGAAGCTGGCCGTCCTATCTTGCCCCCCCAGAGTGCCCGCGAGGTCCACATAAGATACATGGAATACTTTGCGGGTAGGGGGGCCATCGATATGCCAGACAATGTCTGAAACATTTTTAAAATAAAAATATATTTTAAACTGAACAAATATTTGCTTTGATTTCCTGCGTGGCTTTCTTTTAGCTGTCTCCTTGGTTATCTTTTATTAATGGTCTAATTTTTTGGGCTTTTTCTTCAACAGCGCAAACGAAATTTCATTGACAAATGAGGTGACAACCTCTTCTTCGGCTAACTATTAATTATCATGTTGTGGGTGTGCTACACACACACCTTGTTTTTATTGTGAATGTATGTAATGCATTACTGACAAAAATAATAATCATTTTCAACACCATGCCCTAAATTTTTGGAGTCCTGAAAATGGTGTGATTGTGTAAAATTAGAAAGCACTGTTGGATGTTATTTACTAAAGGAAAGTACACTTTGCACTACAAGTGCACTTGAGACTGCACTGAAACTGCACTTGTAGTGCAAAGTGGATTTGCCTTTAGTAAATAACCCCCATTGCCACTGAAAACAACAACTTTACTCCAAAAAATGCTTTTAAGCATTGAAAGAAGAAGCCACGCATTGTTGATTATCAATATTGTTAATCAAAGCAAAATCACATGTGCATTTCTGAAAGGTTTTTTGAACAAACCAACATGTTTGTTGTATAACAATTTTTTGGGTCACATTAAAATAAGTAGAAATTGCCTTTTATTAAGGTAAAACAGGCAGGTTTAAAACCATAAAAAATAAACAGCTCTGGAACTTACAAAGTTCAACTTTTCAAGAAAGTGAAGGCAATATCAGACATGAGTATTTATAAACTGTGTTTGATATTGCGTTCAGCAGATGGGGTGAAGTCCCCCCCTGGAAAAGCCAAATTTTGAAGATGCACACAAATTGCCTAATGTCAATATGTGCTAGCTGCCATCATGGGGGATCAAGGAACATGTTTTGTGGGTGCAACCCCTTCCTCTCAGCTACTTTATTATTGAGGAAGGGTAACTTGATCTCCCGTGATGGCAGATAGCACATGTTGAGAGATGTGTGCAGATGTGTGCATCTTCAAAATTTGGCTTTTCTATAATGTGTAAAAAATTTGTCATAAAAATAACAATAATAAAGCTGCAATAAGTTAGGGATTTCTGGGTGTTTTAAATTCTCCCTAAAACATCAATGATGTTCTTCATTTTGTTTTGAACATCATTGATGTTTTGCTTGATGTTTTTTCTAAATGCCTATTACACCCCATTATCTCCCTGATGAGGATCTGGGCACTTTCACTGGTGAAATGACATTCCTCTTCCACAACATCACAATCACCTAAAAGAAAAAAAAATAACACACCATGTATTATAAATATGCCGGCATCCATCTCTTACCTGAAGCTATGGTCACAGACACTCACCTGTGGTGGTGCCAATTTCCACAATGTCTCCCTCCTCCTCCTCTGGTTGAGTTTGGGGGATTTCCCCTTCTTCCTGAGGTGGGGGGGTGCATGGTCTCCTCTGGTGAGTGGTGTCCTCCGAGTCTTTTCTCCCCTATGTGATAGAGCTGCGTTAATCGATGAGCTCTCCTGCAGAGTTTGCTGATTTTTTCATATAAACAAGTGGAGAGACTTTATCTGCTCACTCAGCTGTCAAAAGAAAGCATCTGGGCATTCTGCCAAGTGTTTTACTTGAAACATTGTAACTAAGCTTCCTTCTTAGGTCAAAGGGATAGAACTTCTGTGTAAATAAATAATCTGGGCAGTCTGCCAAGTTTTCAACAATGTGTAAATGCAGGAAGTTTAAAGTCTAAATCTTTTTCTGACACTTCTTTCTTAAAGTGTAGGTAAACCCCCTCATCGTTTTCAGCCATGGAAGCTGCCATCTTTGCCTCTGTTTATTCTACAAATGCCATGATGCTGCACATGTAATCAGTTATGACACCAGTCATTGGATGGTTCGACAGTTTGGTTGAGAGCACAACCAATGGGAGTGTTTAATTTCCGGCATGTGCCGGAATTGAAACTGTTTTATGGATGGGTTTACTTCCACTTTAAGTTAAAATCAATATTTTTTTTCTAGAAAATTACTTGGAACCCCTAAACATTGTATATATTTTAGCAGAGACCCTAGGGAATAAAATGGCAAATGGCAATTTTTTTTATGTCACACTGTATTTGCCCAGCGGTCTTTTAAATGCAATTTTTTTTGGAAAAAATACACTTCAATGAATAAAAAAAAAATGAAACAGTAAAGTTAGCCCAATTTTTTTTTTGTTTTAATGTGAAAGATGATGTTACGCCGTGAGAATCATGAGAGAATCATGATCTATCTTCTAAGCAAAAAAATTGTGATTCTCATTTTAGCCAGAACCGTGCAGCTCTACTATGTGAACAAAAATAGGTATACTTAGCACACAGATATTTGATGGCAGAAATAGGAATATGAAACATTGCTTGGAAGTGGGGTACAATTGTCTGTTCTGGCAGAGTAACAAGATGAAGAAATATAGTTGTCCTTTGTCAAGCTTGAATACTTACCTGTTTGTTTTGTACAAGCTTCACAGATGGAGACACCCCTATAGTATACACTTTTTTAATAAAAAGGGTGTTCTTTTTTTCCCACACTAGTGCTCCAGCGTCCAGATGTGTAAACAGCTGCTGAGTGTCCTCTCCTTACACAGAATCTAGTTTGCATTTCATTCTAGTTACAAACCCATCTAGACAAAAACATATTTTAAGAGAAGTAGGGCATAAAAAATGTATTGATTTATGCATCTGGACAAAACATGGTGTTTTATTGGCCGAACGAACAATGTTTCCCACAAACGAATAATGTGTCCATGAACATGAAAGTTGCCATTTTAAAATGTACAGCAGTAATGAAAAGCACATGGAGCAGCACGAACGTTAGAAAAATAAAGAATAGGAACACAGGACAACTACTTACTTTTTTGCAGCACTCTTCTGATCTCCTAAAGCTACCTGAAGAAAATTGGTGGTGTTCTTCTGATCCTATTAGTACCGCAGGCGGCTGCAGTATTTACAGTTAGTGTACTGCGTCCTCTGCATTGTGCACCTAAAGCTACCTGAAGAAAATTGGTGGTGTTCTTCTGAACCTTTTAGTACCGTAGGCAGCTGCAATATTTACAGTTAGTGTAGTGCGTCCTCTGCACAATGTGCACCTAAAGCTACCTGAAGAAAATTGGTGGAGTTCTTCTGATCCTATTAGTACCGCAGGCAACTGCAGTATTTACAGTTAGTGTACTGCGTCCTCTGCACAGTGTGCACCTAAAGCTACCTGAAGAAAATTGGCGGTGTTCTTCTGATCCTATTAGTACCACAGGCAGCTGCAGTATTTACAGTTAGTGTAGTGCGTCCTCTGCACAGTGTGCACCTAAAGCTACCTGAAGAAAATTGGTGGTGTTCTTCTGATCCTATTAGTACCGCAGACAGCTGCCGTATTTACAGTTAATGTAGTGTGTCCTCTGCACAGTGTGCACCTAAAGCTACCTGAAGAAAATTGGTGGTGTTCTTCTGATCCTATTAGTACCGCAGGCAGCTGCCGTATTTACAGTTAATGTACTGCGTCCTCTGCACAGTGTGCACCTAAAGCTACCTGAAGAAAATTGGTGGTGTTCTTCTGATCCTATTAGTACCGCAGGCAGCTGCCGTATTTACAGTTAATGTACTGCGTCCTCTGCAGTGTGCACCTAAAGCTACCTGAAGAAAATTGGTGGTGTTCTTCTGATCCTATTAGTACCGCAGGCAGCTGCAGTATTTACAGTTAGTGTACTGCGTCTTCTGCACAGTGTGCACCTAAAGCTACCTGAAGACAATTGCTGTTGTTCTGATCCTATTAATACCACAGGAATACAGCTACAGTATTTACAGTTAATGTACTGTGTCCTCTGCACAGTGTGCACCTAAAGCTACCTGAAGAAAATTGGTGGTATTCTTCTGATTCTATTAGTACCACAAGCAGGCAGCTGCAGTATTTACAGTTAGTGTACTGCGTCTTTTGCACAGTGTGCACCTAAAGCTACCTGAAGAAAATTGGTGGTGTTCTTCTGATCCTGTTAGTACTGCAGGCAGCTGCAGTATTTACAGTTAGTGTACTGCGTCCTCTGCACAGTGTGCACCTAAAGCTACCTGAAAACAATTGCTGTTGTTCTGATCCTATCAATACCACAGGCAGGCAGCTACAGTATTTACAGTTAGTGTACTGTGTCCTCTGCACAGTGTGCACCTAAAGCTACCTGAAGAAAATTGGTGGTGTTCTTCTGATCCTATTAGTACCACAGGCAGGCAGCTGCAGTATTTACAGTATTTACAGTCAGTGTACTGCATCCTCTGCACAGTGTGCACCTAAAGATACCTGAAGACAATTGCTGTTGTTCTGATCCTATTAATACCACAGGCAGCTACAGTATTTACAGTTAGTGTACTGTGTCCTCTGCACAGTGTGCACCCAAAGCTACCTGAAGGTAATTGCTGGTGTTCTCATACTAACAATACTACAGGCAGGCAGTTGATTCTGCTAGCTGCAGTATCAGTATATATATACAGTCAGGTCCATAAATATTGGGACATTGACACAATTCTAATCTTTTTGGCTCTATACACCACCACAATAGATTTGAAATGAAACTAACAAGATGTGCTTTAACTGCAGACTTTCAGCTTTAATTTGAGGGTATTTACATCCAAATCAGGTGAACGGTGTAGGAATTACAACAGTTTGTATATGTGCCTCCCAGTTTTTAAGGGACCAAAAGTAATGGGACAGTTTAACAATCATCCATCAAACTTTCATTTTTTAATACTTGGTTGCAAATTCTTTGCAGTCAATTACAGCCTGAAGTCTGGAACACATAGACCTCATCAGACACTGGGTTTCATCCCTGGTGAGGCTCTGCCAGGCGTCTACTGCAACTGTCTTCAGTTCCTGCTTGTTCTTGAGGCATTTCCCCTTCAGTTTTATCTTCAGCAAGTGAAATGCATGCTCAATCGGATTCAGGTCAGGTGATTGACTTGGCCATTGCATAACATTCCACTTCTTTCCCTTAAAAAACTCTTTGGTTGCTTTCGCAGTATGCTTTGGGTCATTGTCCATCTGCACTGTGAAGCGTCGTCCCATGAGTTCTGAAGCATTTTGCTGAATATGAGCAGATAATATTGCCCCAAACACTTCAGAATTCATCCTGCTGCTTTTGTCAGTAGTCACATTATCAATAAATACAATTGAACCAGTTCCATTGCCAGCCATACATGCCCACACCATGACACTACCACCACCATGCTTCACTGATGAGGTGGTATGCTTTGGATCATGAGCAGTTCCTTTCCTTCTCCATACTCTTCTCTTCCCATCACTCTGGTACAAGTTGATCTTGGTCTCATCTGTCCATAGGATGTTGTTCCAGAACTGTTAAGGCTTTTTTAAATGTTGTTTGGCAAACTCTAATCTGGCCTTCCTGTTTTTGAGGCTCACCAAAGGTTTACATATTGTGGTGAGCCCTCTGTATTCACTCTGGTGAAGTCTTTTGTTGATTATTGACTTTGACACACATACACTTACCTCCTGGAGAGTGTTCTTGATCTGGCCAACTGTTGTGAAGGGTGTTTTCTTCACCAGGGAAAGAATTCTTCAGTCATCCACCACAGTTGTTTTCCGTGGTCTTCCGGGTCTTTTGGTGTTGCTGAGCTCACTGGTGCGTTCTTTCTTTTTAAGGATGTTCCAAACAGTTGATTTGGCCACACCTAATGTTTTTGCTATCTCTATGATGGGTTTGTTTTATTTTTTCAGCCTAATGATGGCTTGCTTCACTGATAGTGACAGCTCTTTGGATCTCATATTGAGAGTTGACAGCAACAGATTCCAAATGCAAATAGCACACTTAAAATGAACTCTGGACCTTTTATCTGCTCCTTTTAAATGGTATAATGAGGGAATAACACACACCTGGCCATGGAACAGCTGAGCAGCCAATTGTCCCATTACTTTTGGTCCCTTAAAAAATGGGAGGCACATATACAAACTGTTGTAATTCCTACACTGTTCACCTGATTTGGATGTAAATACCCTCAAATTAAAGCTGAAAGTCTGCAGTTAAAGCACATTTTGTTCGTTTCATTTCAAATCCATTGTGGTGGTGTATAGAGCCAAAAAGATTAGAATTGTGTCAATGTCCCAATATTTATGGTCCTGACTGTACATCCCAGCTTTGTGCAGCTACATCTCACTGCAGGCCATTAGTATGTCTGGAAAGCCAACAAGGAGAGGCAGACAGTTACAAGCCAATAAAAGAGGGCAAGCAGGCTCTGTGTCTAGAGGCAACAGTGCTGGTCATGGAGACGGTGCATCCTCATCAGCACGTGGCTGTGGGACACTCTTTTCCTTTTTTTCAGCGGTTGACTTGCAACATGCGGAAGACTTGGTCGAGTGGATGACCAAGCCGTCCTCATCCTCTCTCACCCAGACTCAGGGTACTTTGTCTGGCAAAGCAGCTGCCAACGCTGCCTCTTCCCTCGGCTCAATGGCATCAGTCACTCCTTCCCTAGCCCCACCATGTCCTCCTGAGGAGTCCCCCGAACTGTTTGGCCACAGTGTTGGGTACATGCTCCAGGAGGATGCCCAGCATTTTGAAGGCTCTGATGATGGTACCCAGCTAGAGGAAGGTAGTAACGTGAGCCCAGAGAGAGGGGGTGTCACATGCTTGACCAGACATATGTCGACCTGCCATGCAGTTCGTTAGCAAGCGTACCTAAAAGACCCACACCAAAGAACAAAGAGGACCTCTCCTTACTCCTCATTAGCTGGGATCTCCTACCCCACTATACCTTCAGTCCTCTCTGAAACCTGCACTGAGAGGAATGAATGTGTAAAATTAGGTGTGTCACAGCCAAGTACTTGCAGGCAATCTGTTTTCGGTACACTGACGTCAGATTGTACCAGGCAAATTTCCCTGCCCCAGCTGCTGCACCGCCAAAATAAGTTCACTCCCAGCCATCCACATGCCCAGCGGTTGAATGCTAGCTTGGCTAAATTGCTAGCACTTCAACTGCTGCCTTTGGTAGACTCTGCCCCCTTCCGTGAGTTTTTGGAATGTGCGGTTCCTCAGTGGCAGGTTCCCAAACGCCACTTTTTCTCACGGAAGGCGATTCCGGCTTTCTACCGGCATGTGGAAGGCAATGTCTTGGCCTCGCTGGACAGGGTGGTCAGCGGTAAGGTGCATATTACCACTGACTCATGGTCCAGCAGGCATTAACAGGGATGTTACCTATCTTTCACCGCACACTGGGTGACTCTTCTGGCAGCTGGGAAGGATGCAGGACAGGGTGCAGTAATGTTGGAGATTGTTCCGCCACCACTCCTCCAAAATTCTACTAGTGGTGATTCTGCAGTGGTGATTCTGCCTCTCTTCTTCTCTCTCCTCCACCCCCTCCTCTTCTTCTTCCTCCATGGCCTCTTCCTGTGCTGATTTGTCCTCGGAACCAGCGGTGCTCCGTAGGCGTTCAAGGGGCTACGCAAGCACGCAGGCAAAAAGATGCCATGCGGTGCTTGAGCTGGTGTGCTTGGGGGACAGGAGCCACACTGGGGCAGAGATTCTGTCAGCTCTGCAGGGGCAGGTTCAGAGGTGGTTGATGCCACGCCAGCTTAAGGCAGGTATGGTGGTTTGCTACAATGGCACCAACCTCCTCTCCGCCCTCCAACAGGGACAACTGACCCATGTGCCCTGTATGGCTCATGTCCTTAACTTGGTGGTGCAGTGGTTCTTGGGCAGGTACCCAGGCTTACAGTTTGTCCTAAGGCAGGCCAGGAAACTCTGTGTGCATTTCGGCAGGTCATATAATGCCAGTGTTCGGCTGGCTGACCTCCAAAAGGAATTTAACCTGCCCAAGAACCGCCTAATCTGTGACATGCTCACCAGGTGGAACTCAACGTTGGCCATGCTGCAGCAGCTGCACACTCAGCAGAGGGCCATCAATGAGTACCTATACTACTATGGCACCAGGACAGGGTCAGGGGAGCTTTTTTTTTTCCCCCACGCCAGTGGGCTATGATCACGGATGCATGCACTGTCCTGTCACCATTTGCGGAGGCCACGAGGATGGTGAGCCGTGAAAGTGCATGCATCAGTGACACTGTCCCTCTTGTCCACCTGTTGGAGCACAAGCTGTGTGGAATAATGGACAGGGCACTTGAGGCAGAACAGAGGGAGGAAGAGGAGGACTTCCTTACCTCTCAAGGCCCCCTTTATCCAGACAGTGTTCCTGCATGCCCGTCGATCACTCAGGAAGAGGACGAGGAGGAGGAGGATTGTGTCAGCATGGAGGTGGAGCCTGGCACTCAGCATCAGCAGCAGTCTTCAAGGAATCATTTACGGTCTGAAGAAACCCATGGACTTGTACATGGCTGGGAGGAGGTGGCTGCGGATCATGTCATCCTTAGTGACCCAGAGGACTCTGGACCGAATGCTTCAGCAAACCTACGCAGCATGGTCTCCCTGATCCTGCAAAGCCTTTGGAAGGATCCTCGTATTCGTGGTATCAAGGGGAGGGATGATTATTGGCTGGCAACCCTCCTTGATCCATGTTGCAGACCTTATCTTGCCATTGCAGAGGGAGCAGAGGATGAAACATCTTCGGGAGGCCTTGCAGAAAGGTTTGTGCAACGCGTTTCCAGAGCCTGGGAGGTTACAATTTGCTTCTAACAAAAAAATAAAATATTCAATGGGCTCAACATGCCTCTCAGCAATTTCCTTGGGGTGTCTGGTCCTCCTTGACAATGTGTTGCTGAGGCTTTGGTCAGTCACAGAAGGAGTGGTGGGGAAGGTGGCCGTCTGACCGATGCGTTAAGACAATTTTTTAGTCCGCAGCCCCAAGGTCTGATCAGTTCCAGCAACCATCGCCAGCATCTGATTCACATGGTACAGGATTACCTAGGGGCAAGATCAGACTTGGACACCTTTCCCACCGAAAATCCTCAGGGTTACTGGGTCTTGAGGATGGATCACTGGCCAGAGCTTGCACAGCATGCAATTGAGCTACTAGCCTGTCCTGCATCCAGCGTTTTTTCGGAATGCACATTCAGTGCTGCTGGAGGCTTTGTAACTGATCACAGGGTGCGCCTGTCCACCGAATCGTTCGATCGGCTGACCTTCATAAAAATGAATCAGTCATGGATCACCAGCTACCAAGCACCTGATGCTGATGTAGCCAATTGATTTTTTTTTTTAATGTGAGATCCCTTCAAGACTGCCTATGCTGATGCTGAGTGACTATCCTGTTATGCTGAGTCACAATCCTCTTCCTCCTCAATTTTCATGCTAATAGCTTGTAAGAACATTTTTGGTTCTGGGAACCGCCACCAGTGCCCAAGTCCCAATTTTTAAGCCCCTGTTTAACAGGGGCGTATAATTACAATTTTTGATGCAATGCTTCCCAGCAGGGCTCATTCCTGCGCTCCAACTATAGCATCTGTGAGGGGTTGCAGTGTTATGGCAATTTTTCTGCTCCTGTTTAACAGGGGCTTGTAATTACAATTTTTGATGCAATACTTTGCAGCAGGGCTCATTCCTGCGCTCCAACTAGAGTATCTGTGAGGGGTTGCAGTGTTGTGGCACCAGCACCAGTGCCCAAGGCCCAATTTTTCAGCCCCTGTTTAACAGGGGCGTATAATTACAATTTTTGATGCAATACTTTGCAACAGGGTTCATTCCTGCACGCCAACTATAGCATCTGTAAGGGGTTGCAGTGTTGTGGCACCAGTGCCTAAGGCCCAATTTTTCTGCCCCTGTTCAACAGGGACATGTAATTACAATTCTTGATCTAATATTTTACAGCAGGCCCATTCCTGCGCCCACCAAGAGTAACTGTGAGGGCTTACAGTGTTGTGGCAACACCACCACCACCACCAAAGGCCCAATCTTTCTGCCCCTATTCATGCATGTAATTACAATTCTTGATAATATATTTCACAGCAGGGCCCGTTCCAGCACCCACCAAGAGTAACTGTGAGGACTTACAGTGTTGTGGCACCAGCACCACCACCACCACCATAGGCCCAATTTTTCTACCACTGTTCAACAATTGCATGTAATTACAATTCTCGATCTAATATTTCACAGCAGGGCCCGTTCCTTCGCCCACCAAGAGTAACTGTGAGGGCTTACAGTGTTGTGGCAACACCAACACCTAAGGCCCCAATTTCTGCAGAGTATATAGGGCAGGCCCGTACATTCAAGCATCCAACTTACAAACGACTCCTACTTGCAAACGGAAGGAGACAACAGGAAGTGAGATGAAATCTACCCCTAGGAAGGGAAATTCTCTCCTGTAAGAGTTAATATGGAAAAAACGTGTCTCCTCTTCACTGATGCTTTATCACCAATCCTTGTTTCACTAAAAACCCCAAATTTTCAAAAAACATTTGTCATTGGGACAGCAAGTGAGGAAAAATCTTCTGAAGAGGTGCGCAGACAGCAAAACAAATGTTACAGGTGTGATAACCCTTCCCTATGTTTTCCAAAAAGCTTAAAAATAGATTTTTTGGCTGGCGCTACACTTTTAAAAATGTACCAGTTCAAAATTACAAACAGATTCTACTTAACAGCAAACCTACAGTCCCTGTCTTGTTTGTACCGCCTGTATACTGCTGTTCAGAGTATATAGGGCCTGGGGGCCCCACGCCATTCCTTTTTTTAATTTGGGTGCGGGGTTCCCCTTAATATCCATACAAAACCCAAAGGGCCTGGTAATGGACTGGGGGGGGGTACCCATGCCGTTTGTCTCACTGATTTTCATCCATATTTCCGGGACCCGACATTACATTAAAGCCGCAAGCAGTTTTAGATGACTTTTATTCCTTTACAAATGTCATTTTGTGCAGGCACTGTTCTAAGCACGGGAAACACACACCACTTTACAGGCATACTATGGTATGCCTGGTATGCCAGGTACAATATTTAAAGGAATATTTTACTTTTTTTTTCACTTTAAGCATAATTAAAATCACTGCTCCTGAAAAATTTTTAAAACTTTTTTTGCATTGATACATGTCCCCTGGGGCAGGACCTGGGTCCCCAAACCCTTTTTAGGACAAAAACTTGCATATTAGCCTTTAAAATTAGCACTTTTGATTTTGAATGTTGGAGTCCCATAGACTTTAATGGGGTTCTAAAGTTTGCGTGAACTTTCGGTCCGTTCGCAGGTTCTGCTGCGAACCGAACCGGGGGTTTTCGGCTCATCCCTAATTCCTACCCACTTTTTGGAATTTTCAGTCTGTGTACCACAGTGACAGGTTCCCAGCCACCATTTCTTTACCTGTAAGGCCATCTATGCCCTTCACCATCACTTGGAAAGCAATGTTTCCACACTGCTGGACCACAGTCAGCAGCAAGGTCCACATGATCACAGAGAAGCATGTGCAAGTCCAGCAAGTATAGGCAGGGGCACTATATATTATTTATGGTCCACTCCGTGAGTCTGCTGATAGTCGGGAAGGATGCAGGACAGGGCACACCACTGGAACTTGTTTAGCCGCCCTGCATCCTTACAGCTGCTGGTGATGCTGCCGGAACTTTTCCCTCCTCCTTCTCAATGACCCTGCTTCCACTGAGTCATCCTATGATGCAGTAGTGCCTCTTAAGCATTCACAAAGCTATTCTAGGGCTCTGGATGGCAACCCTCCTTGATCCACCTCCTGTGATCTTCAGGTGTAGTTGGCGTAGTCAAAGCTCCTTGATCCACGTTACATGGGGAAAAAAGCAGAGGATGAAACCTCTGTAGGATGCACTATGGTGTCACTCATTTCTAGAGGCTGGCTGGCAGGATAAAGTCTCATGGATAAGATGCCTCAGAGCCTCCTGTCAGTGAAAGAAGGAGCAGCGGTTGGGGTGGGTTCCTGAATTAAGCCTTTAAAAAAGTATTTAGTCCTCATGGCTCAGGGCTGTCTGTTGTCAGCACCTAAAGTGTGTGAAAAAGTGATTTCTACATTGAAATATCTTTAAAAGTCTGAGAAGAGATATATTCCCCGTATCTTTACAACTAGGTGCCAGCACAACTGAGCATGCTCAGACATGAAAACTACTCTCATTTTAACTCGCATGGCTTTTTTTTAAAGGGAACTATATAGTTCCCTTTAAAAAAAAGCCATGCGAGTTAAAATGAGAGTAGTTTTCATTAGTGCTGGATTAAAGAGCATTTTTGGGAGTGAAAATTAGTTATGTAGCCCAATGGAAGTTTTAGCCATTGATTCTAATGGCACACATTACAACTTCCCCAAATAAATCCTTTTCATGTTGGGATGGAATGTATCTTTTTCTCAAAGAAATTGTCCTTGCAACAATATTGCTTCTTCTTCATCTATTTTGTTTTTATGAAATCTAGAATGTGTAATGTTTTCATGTTTTGGTAAAATATTTTTTTCTCTGTCACTTTCACTTGTTGCTGTCCATCTCACAAAAATCTTTACCCAAACTCACACAGGTGTCTTTACAAATCACAAACAATACCATTGCTGATGTAACTTTAAAATGAGTCACAAGTTTGTGTGCTTTTTCTTATTTCCAAATTATCCTAATTTGAGCCCAAAAAATGTGATGTGTACCAACATCAGAAAGAAAAATGTAATTCACACACTAAGAACCACCAAATATAACAGAATAAATCAAGACTAATAACTCCTGTCTAATGTAATTCCACCACCTATATGTCCAAAGAAATGCAGTATATGTGTATTTTTGTGTAGGAGGGCTCCACATGTAGCAGCTCAGTGGCTAATGGGTTAGCACTTCTGCTTAGCAGCCTTGAGGATCTGTGTTCCAATCCCAAACATGCCACTTCATGTAGAGAAGTTGTCCAATTTCCCTATGTTGTTAAACATAACTCCTGACTCACGTCTTTACTTAAATGTAGTATTTATGTGTAGGAGTGTACCACCACCATTGCAAATTGTGTAACATGGAAAAGGACTCTAATCAGCCTTATAATTTCTCCACCAGCAGCCTCTTACCAAACCGAAACCCCTAAAATGACAGCTGTCAGCATGCTGACAGTAATCAGCCATAACCAAGCCTTCAAAACAGATGGCATATGCCAGAAACAGATTGTTCACTGGCTCTCTGGCTTTCCACAGTACATCTGCATTGATTAACTTCTTGCACCCCTGGGACTTAGGACAGTTTGACACCACAGAGATGCAGCCTAAAAACATGTCACGGCACAGTGGCTAAAAGGTTAGTACTTTTGCCTAGCAGCCCTGAGTTTCTGGATTCGAATCCCAATCCTGCTACCTGGCTAGAGGTTTGTATGTTGTGATGTTAAAGTTTCTTTTTCACCAGTGCTAACATTTTTGATGGCTTTCATATAAAGGAACACCAAGAAATCACATTATAAATCAAGCAAGTGTGGGTTTGCACCGAATCTAGAACTGGGGCATTTTGGCCCAGATATGGATGTCTAAGTCTGTGATGCTGCTCAAATATTTTAATTTTGTATGCTTATGATTTCCTGTTTTGGACCCTCCATATGCCCAAAAACGTATACGTTTGATTTGGAGATTTTTGGGCTCACTGATCATGGCCAGAGCCTTGGACATTTTGTTATTTGGAGCCTCACCCTGCACAGATATCTATGCCAAGGCATTTTTTAATTTGTTAAGAGTGTGTACAGGCGGTCCCCGGGTTACAAACAAGATAGGGTCTGTAGGTTTGTACTTAAGTTGAATCTGTTTGTAAGTCGGAACAGGTAAATTATTTAAGTGTAGCTGCAGCCCAAAAAACTAGCTTTTTGGATAGCATAGGGAAGGGTTAACACCCCTGTAATATTTGTTTTGCTGTCTGTGCCCATGTTCAGAAGATTTCACCTCACTTTCTGTCCCAATGACAATTGGATTTTGAAAATTTTGGGTTGTTGTGGAAACAAGCCTTGGCGATAAAGCATTAGTGGAGGTACCTTTTTCCCATAATAACACTTACAGGAGTGAATTTCCCTTCCTAGGGGTAGATTTCCTCTCACTTCCTGTTGTGTCCCTCCGTTTGTAAGTAGGAGTCGTTTGTAAGCCGGATGTTTGTAACTAGGGGACCGCCTGTATTCCTAATGAACTGGTGTGAGTACTTGAGGCTTACCTCAAGAGACAGAAACAATTACACTGGTGGGTGTGTCCTTTACTGGGTGGGTGAGCAATCTTAGCTAGGTTATTTAAAGGCCTGCATTTGTGGCGGGTGTTTGGCCTAAGAACAGAGCTGAATTTATCTTTGCAGTGTGTACACATAGTTACAAATAGATATGGTTTTTGGGGGTTTGGAGGGGTGTGCATAATTCCTGACCCACACTCCATTACAATTGTTGTTTGATGATTGCTTCTAAATCTCACGTTAGACTTACAACTGCTACGTAATAGTTGAGATGCAAAGGAAGGTCCCTGCTAATTCATTCCTTCTGTGTGTGTCAATATAGTTTGTGCGCTGCCCTTTTGGCTTTTGTATTGATTTTGTCTGTTTTTGCTTATGATAATTCTGCCATGTAACTTTTTTGGGGTTTGGGGCGAGGACTTCTGATCACAAAAAAGGTTAATCATTCTTGTTGTTAGCTTGATTTGTATCCCTGCTTTTCTAATGTGATTTGTTTAACCACTTCAGCCCCGGGGGATTTGGCTGTTCAATGACCAGAGCACTTTTTACAACTTTCTTTTGATGGTGTTTCTTTTTAACAAACAACAAAGAAGAGAGCAGCTCCATCTAAGTGCAGCGTGATAAAAACATTTTAATATAGGACAGACGATTTTAAACTCACAAGATTGTAGAGATTACAGCGCATGTGAAATGGTATAGGAAGTTCATCCACTCCTGGGGGAAGGTGGTCGGCTCACAGGTGGAGAGGCAGCTGATGTTCCCGGCTGCGCTGGTGGCTCCCAAAGCTTCCTAGTTCTCAGATTCGGCTCAGGGGCAGCTGGACATGTCACTTCCAGATGGTGAGAGAGTGGGGAGGAGCGCACGTTCGGAGCATGCATGCTCCTTCATTAGGCAATCTTTTGATGGTATTTGAGTGCCTCTGCTATTTTTATTTTTTTGCGATATAAACGGAAAAAGACCAAAAATTTTTAAAAAATTATATTTTCTAATTTTTGTTATAAAAAAATTCAATAAACTCAATTTTAGTCATACATTTAGGCCAAAATTTATTCAGCCACATGTCTTTGGTAAAAAAAATGTCAATAAGTGTATATTTATTGGTTTGCACAAAAGTTATAGCGTCTATAAACTAGGGTACATTCTTTGGAATTTACGCAGCTTTTAGTTTATGACTGCCTATCTCATTTCTTGAGGTGCTAAAATAGCAGGGCAGTACAACCCCCCTCCCCCCAAATAACCCCATTTTGGAAAGAAGACACTTCAAGCTATTTGATGAGAGGCATGTTGAGTCCATGGAATATTTTATATTTTGCCACAAGTTTCGGGAAAATTTACAATTTTTTTTTTTTTTTTTTTACAAAAAGTTGTCACTAAATGATATATTGTTCAAACATGGCATGGTTATATGTGGAATTACACCCCCAAATTCATTCTGATGCTTCTCCTGAGTATGGGGATACCTCATGTGTGGGACTTTTTGGCAGTCTAACCACGTACAGGACCCCGAAAACAAATGACTGCCTTCAGGCTTTCTAAGGGCGTACATTTTTTATTTCACTCCTCACTGCTCAGTTTCGGAGGCCATGAAATGCCCAGATAGCACAACCTCCCCCCCCCCCCCGAAATTACCTAATTTTGGAAAGTAGACACCCCAAGCTATTTGCTGAGAGTCATGTTGAGTATTTTGCAGATCTCGCTTTTTGTCACAAAGTTTTGAAAATTGAAAAAAGAAAAAAACATTTTCTTTCTTTTCTTTCTTCATTTTCAAAAATAAATGAGATCTGAAAAATGCTCACCATGCCTCTTAGCAAATACCTTGGGGTGTCTACTTTCCAAAATGGGGTCATTTGGGGGGGGGGGGGTTGTGCTATCTGGACATTTCAGGGCCTCCGTAGCTGTGATAGGTAGTGAGGAGTAAAATCACAATTTTACGCCTTTAGAAAGCCTTTGGGGTCCTGTACACGGCTCGGCTCCCAAAAAGTCTCACGCATGTGGTATCCCCGTACTCAGGAGAAGCAGCAGAATGTATTTTGGGGTGTAATTTCACATATGCCCATGGCATGTTTGAGCAATAGATCATTTAGTGACAACTTTGTGCAAAAAAATGTTAAAAAATTGTAATTTTCCCGCAACTTGTGGCAAAATATAAAATATTCCATGGGCTCAACATGCCTCTCATCAAATAGCTTGGGGTGTCTACTTTCCAAAGGGGTCATTTGGGGGGTTTGTGCTATCTTAGCATTTTATGGCCTTCAAAACTGTGATAGGTAGGGATGAGCTTCGAGTTCGAGTCAAACTCATGTTCGACTCGAACATTGGCTGTTCGCAAGTTCGTCGAACAGCGAACAATTTGGGGTGTTCGCGGCAAATTCGAATGCCGCAGAACACCCTTTAAAAGTCTATGGGAGAAATCAAAAGTGCTAATTTTAAAGGCTTATATGCAAGTTATTGTCATAAAAAGTGTTTGGGGACCCAGGTCCTGCCCCAGGGGACATGGATCAATGCAAAAAAAAGTTTTAAAAACTGACGTTTTTTCAGGAGCAGTGATTTTAATAATGCTTAAAGTCAAACAATAAAAGTGTAATATCCCTTTAAATTTCGTACCTGGGGGGTGTCTATAGTATGCCTGTAAAGGGGCGCATGTTTCCCGTGTTTAGAACAGTCTGACAGCAAAATGACATTTCAAAGGAAAAATTCCATTTAAAACTACCCGCGGCTATTGCATTGCTGACAATACACATAGAAGTTCATTGATAAAAACGGCATGGGAATTCAACACAGGGAAACCCCGAACCAAAATTTAAAAAAAAAATGACGTGGGAGTCCCCCTAAATTCCATACCAGGCCCTTCAGGTCTGATATGGATATTAAGGGGAACCTCGGCCAAAATTAAAAAAAAAAATGACGTGGGGTTCCCCCTAAATTCCATACCAGACCCTTCAGGTCTGGTATGGATTTTAAGGGGAACCCCGCGCCAAAAAAAAAAAAAAAAAACGGCGTGGGGTCCCCCCAAAAATCCATACCAGACCCTTATCCGAGCACGCAACCTGGCAGGCCGCAGGAAAAGAGGGGGGGACAAGAGTGCACCCCCCCTCCTGAACCGTACCAGGCCACATGCCCTCAACATTGGGAGGGTGCTTTGGGGTAGCCCCCCAAAACACCTTGTCCCCATGTTAATGAGGACAAGGGCCTCATCCCCACAACCCTGGCCGGTGGTTGTGGTGGTCTGCGGGCGGGGGGCTTATCGGAATCTGGAAGCCCCCTTTAACAAGGGAACCCCCAGATCTCGCCCCCCCCTGTGTGAAATGGTAAGGGGGTACTTACCCCTACCATTTCACTAAAAAACTGTCAAAAATGTTAAAAATGACAAGAGACAGTTTTTGACAATTCCTTTATTTAAATGCTTCTTCTTTCTTCTTCTTCTAGTTCTTCTGGCTCTTCTGGTTCTTCCTCCGGCGTTCTCGTCCAGCATCTCCTCCGCGGCGTCTTCTATCTTCTTCTCCTCGGGCCGCTCCGCACCTATGGCATGGGGGGAGGCTCCCGCTCTTCTCTTCATCTTCTTCTTCATCCTCTTCTCTTCTTCCTTCTTCTCTTCTTTTCTTCTTCATTTTCTTCTCCGGGCCGCTCCGCATCCATGCTGGCATGGAGGGAGGCTCCCGCTGTGTGACGGCGTCTCCTCGTCTGACGGTTCTTAAATAACGGGGGCGGGGCCACCCGGTGACCCCGCCCCCTCTGACGCATGGGACATGACGGGACTCCCCTGTGGTATTCCCCATGACGTCACAGGGAAGTCCCGTCAAGTCACCGTGCGTCAGAGGGGGGCGGGGTCACCAGGTGGCCCCGCCCCCCCGTTATTTAAGAACCTTCAGATGAGGAGACTCCGTCACACAGCGGGAGCCTCCCTCCATGCCAGCATGGGTGCGGAGCGGCCCGGAGAAGAAAATGAAGAAGAGAAGAAGGAAGAAGAGAAGAGGATGAAGAAGAAGATGAAGAGAAGAGCGGGAGCCTCCCCCCATGCCATGGGTGCGGAGCGGCCCGAGGAGAAGAAGGTAGAAGACTCCGCGGAGGAGATGCTGGACAAGAACGCTGGAGGAAGAACCAGAAGTGCCAGAAGAACCAGAAGAAGATGAAGGAAGATAGAAGAAAGAAGAAGCATTTAAATAAAGGAATTGTCAAAAACTGTCTCTTGTCATTTTTAACATTTTTGACAGTTTTTTAGTGAAATGGTAGGGGTAAGTACCCCCTTACCATTTCACACAGGGGGGGCGGGATCTGGGGGTCCCCTTGTTAAAGAGGGCTTCCAGATTCCGATAAGCCCCCCACCCGCAGACCCCCACAACCACCGGCCAGGGTTGTGGGGATGAGGCCCTTGTCCTCATCAACATGGGGACAAGGTGTTTTGGGGGGCTACCCCAAAGCACCCTCCCAATGTTGAGGGCATGTGGCCTGGTACGGTTCAGGAGGGGGGGGCCGCACTCTCGTCCCCCCCTCTTTTCCTGCGGCCTGCCAGGTTGCGTGCTCGGATAAGGGTCTGGTATGGATTTTTGGGGGGACCCCACGCCGTTTTTTTTTTTTTTTTTTTGGCGTGGGGTTCCCCTTAAAATCCATACCAGACCTGAAGGGTCTGGTATGGAATTTAGGGGGAACCCCACGTCATTTTTTTTTAAAATTTTGGCCGGGGTTCCCCTTAATATCCATACCAGACCTGAGGGGCCTGGTATGGAATTTAGGGGGACTTCCACGTCATTTTTTTTTTTTTTAATTTTGGTTCGGGGTTTCCCTGTGTTGAATTCCCATGCCGTTTTTATCAATGAACTTCTATGTGTATTGTCGGCAATGCAATAGCCGCGGGTAGTTTTAGATGGAATTTTTCCTTCGAAATGTCATTTTGCTGTCAGACTGTTCTAAACACGGGAAACATGCGCCCCTTTACAGGCATACTATAAACACCCCCCCAGGTACGGAATTTAAAGGGATATTACACTTTTATTGTTTGACTTTCAGCATTATTAAAATCACTGCTCCTGAAAAAAAAAACTTTTTTTTGCATTGATCCATGTCCCCTGGGGCAGGACCCAGTTCCCCAAACACTTTATGACAATAACTTGCATATAAGCCTTTAAAATTAGCACTTTTGATTATTCATGTTCATGTCCCATAGACTTTAACGGTGTTCGCGTGTTCAAGCAAACTTTTTTCCTGTTCGCATGTTCTGGTGCGAACCGAACAGAGGGGTGTTCGGCTCATCCCTAGTGATAGGTAGTGAGGAGTGAAATCAAAAATTTACACCCTTAGAAAACCTGAAGGCGGTGCTTGGATAGATAGATAGATGAACACTTGAAGACCTTTCTGACACTTTTTGTTACATGAAAAAATATTATTTTTTAGCAAGAAAATTACTTTGAACCCCCAAACATTATATATTTTTTTAAAGCAAAGGCCCTACAGTTTAAAATGGTGGGTATTGCCATTTTCCTTTTTCACACAGTATTTGCGCAGCGTCTTTTCAAACGCAATTTTTTGGAAAAAAACACAGTTTTTTAAATTTTAATGCACTAAAACACACTATATTGCCTAAATGTTTGATGAAATAAAAAGATGATCTTATGCCGAGTACATGGATACCAAACACGACATGCTTTGAAATTGCGCACAAACGTGCAGTGGTGACAAACTACATACATTTTTAAAAGCCTTTACAGGTTATGATTTTAGATTTATAGAGGAGGGCTACTGCTAAAATTACTGCACTCAATCTGACCTTCGTGGTGATACCTCACATGCATGGTGCAATTATATAAAAATAAGTGTGGCGCTAAAAGATGTCCTTTATATGGGCAAAGCCAAACAGAATGGTTTCTGGAGGGCGATATGCGCAACAAAGAATATTAATGAAAATAGGTCCTATGAGGACTGTTAGTTGACACCAACAGAAACAGATAAATAATCCGAACCGCAAGGTATATGGATAAGCTATATAAGTGAATCATATATAAACTATTGTGGCACCTGAAGTGAACCAGTAGACAAAACAATACATGTGCATATATTCAAAAAAAGGAAACAATATAGGAAGAACCACAAATTCCAACAATAGGGAGAAGTAGTTCTATACATGAGAACCGAAAAAATGTGAGGGTTTTGCACGTCACAAAAGTGTATTGCACACAAATAAAATTAATCGTGTAGAAAGAATGGACTGAAAAATAAAATAACTTAAAAATACTAGACTGCTAATACAACAGAAAGTCCATCCGGAACTCATATATAAATAAAATTGATGACTCAAAGTCCAAATAATGCAATAGAGAACGATCAACAGCCACCAAGATCAGTGATGGAGGACCAATGGATCCAAGGATGGCATCCACAAGATACGGTAATAAACATCTGTGTGAAAGGTGTAGGCATAAATACCCTTACCGGAGATGGTGGACTCCCAGTCAACGACTTGAGAGTCAGACGGGCTTGTATTGGAGCAGGGGGAGTAGCTCCTGGTTCCCAGCGGCTGAAGATGATGGAGGAATGGCAACACTCACCGACTCGATCACTCTGATCTCACCGACCTATCACATCAAAGATGTCAGTGGTAGGTGCTTGTGCAATTGCTGTTTACATATGACACCAGACCGATACTTGCGTTTTTTTGCTTTTTTATTTTATTTTTAAACTGTTCCTTTCATTTTTTTTAAATCATTTTTATAGTTTTCTCAGGAAACGTAAATATCCCCTATGATAGCAATAGGTAGTGACAGGTACTCTTTTCTGAAAACATTGGGGTCTATTAGACCCTAGATCTCTCCTCTGCCCTCAAAGCATCTGACCACACCAAGATCGGTGTGATAAAATGCTTTGCCAATTTCCAATGGCCCTTTTTTTATCCGGCGAAACCTAAGTCATTAAATGCTCATAGATTCCAGTTTCTTAGGCCATAGAGATGATTGGAGCCATTCCGATTAGTTCTATGGTCAGCTGGTGGAACCACCGGCTGCATTCTTGGGTTCCCTGTTGGGACAGGAGAGCCCGAGAAAACCATGGAAGACGGTGGGGGGGGAACGTTCCCTCCCACTGCTTGTAAAAGCAGTCTAGGGGCTAATTAGCCGTTAGGATTGCTTTTACATGAAAGCCGACCACTGGCGTAAAAGAATGATACCAAGATGATTCCTAAACCTGCAGGCATCATTCTGGTATAACCACTCAAAGTCCAGCAACATACCAGTATGTTGCTGGTCCTTGTTGGGCATACATTGTAATGTTCTCTTTTTCATGCAGCCTGTGGGCTGAACGAAAAAAAGAGATTGATCGGTGGGTATGCCCACCATTAGAATACCGCCCTTCATCCACCCACTTCTAATGATCTGCATACATGCACCATTTTTTTTAAACTGTGGTGGTGAAATCATCTCCTACAGTGCTGGAGTCGCTGATTTACACATCGTGGGAGCAAGTGCTGTTGCTGTCAAGATAAATAAATCAGTGCTGCAGCTGAATGGTGTACCTGCTAAGCAAATGATGGTTAACAATAAAACAAAGTAACATTACAGTATAACAGTAATGCCCCGTACACACAATCGGATTTTCTGACGGAAAATGAGTGATAGGACCTTGTTTCGGAAATTCCGACCGTGTGTTTTCTCCATCACACATTTTCCATCGGATTTTCCGACACAAAGTTTGAGAGCAGGCTATAAAATTTTCTGACAACAAAATCCGTTGTCGGAATTTCCGATCGTGTGTACACAAATCCGACGCACAAAGTGCCATGCATGCTCAGAATAAATAAAGAGATGAAAGCTATTGGCTACTGCCCCATTTATAGTCCCAACGTACGTGTTTTACGTCACCGCGTTCAGAACGATCAGATTTTCCGACAACTTTGTGTGACCGTGTGTATGCAAGACAAGTTTGAGCCAACATCCATCAGAAAAAATCCTAGGATTTTGTTGTCGGAATGTCCGATCAATGTCCGATCGTGTGTACGGGGCATAAGACTTACCATACCTGCAAAGCAAATACAATAAAACATAGTAAAGATAAAAAAAAATTCAGCGCAATCTGTGCCTAAAAAATATATGCCGAATCATGGGGGCAATCCACCGCTAATATTAGGAGCAAATCGCTCCTCCACTCCTACCCCTATGCTTTGGCATATATGATCTTTTTTTAACTGTGGTGGTGAAATCACCTCCGAAAGTGCTGGAGTCACGGTTTTACATATCGTGGGCGCAAATGCTGTTGCTGTCAGAATAAATAATCCCATGCTGCAGCTGAATGGCGTACCTGCTAAGCAAATGATGGTTAACAAAATAAAGTAACATTACAGTATAATGTTGCGTACACACGATCGGACTTTCCCACAATAAAACCGTCGATTTTTGTTCGAAGGTTGTTGGCTCCAACTTGTCTTGCATACACACGGTCAAACAAATGTTGGCCAACAATTATGAACGTGGGAACGTGGTGACGTACAAGACATATGACAGGCCGATAAAAAGGAACTTCAATAGTCATGTGATATCTCCATTACGAACGCTAGTTTTACAAGACCAAGCGTTTCCGGCTCGTACTCGATTCCGAGCATGCGTGGAATTTGTGTGACGGACTTGTGTATGAACGATCGGAAATTCCGACAACAAAGTTTTGTTGGGGAAAATTTGAGAACCTGCTAGCCAACATTTGTTGGCGGAAAGTCTGACAACAAATGTTCGATGGAGCATACACACGGTCGGACTTTCCGCCAACAAGCTCACATCCAACATTTCCCGTCGGAAAATCCGACCGTGTGTACGCGGCATAACAGTAAGACATATCATACCTGCAAAGCAAATACAATAAAACATAATAAAAATAGAAATAGAGTTCTAAAATACAGTAACAACAGAGAGAGAACAATAGATATAGAACAATAGTGAGCGAACAATAGAGCGAACAGTAGAGAGCGAACATAAGAGAGAGAACAATAGAGAGAGAGAAGAAAAATAAAACCACAACGATTTTTTGCTGCTTTATTTTATATTTTTTGCGTTTTTGTGTGTGTGTGTGGTTTTTTTTTTTTTTTAACTGCAAACTGTGAATGTTTCAGATTAGGGTCTCCCAAAATGTGATAGCCATCTCAGCTTTCAAGACCCTGTGTTAGTGTGCCCTATAGGACTGTGTAGTGCTATACCCTACGCTAATACTCCACTAGTGTGTGGTAGCGTTTGAAACAGTCACCGATGCAGAGACCAGGTTGGTCAGGACAGGACAATAAAAGCGGGTGTCACACCTAAATCCGCATTTTCTGCAGATACGACATCTTCTTTGGGGTGTCCTTTGGGTAGGGGTACCTCGTGCCTCTCGTGCAGCCGGCTCACTGCATTTGCGTTGGGAAGGTGGGCCGTAGCACTGTCTGGAAACAGAAGGGCTGTGACGATCTCTTCCTGGAGATTTAGGAAGGATCCAGTTCGTCCTGAAGCTTTGTGTAGCACAAAAGCATTCAGCAGAGCCAATTGAAATAAGTATACAGACACTTTTTTGTACCAGCGTCTGGCCTTAGGGGCAATTATGTACAGCGCCAACAACTGGTCGTTGAGGTCCACCCCTCCCATGTTAAGGTTGTATGCATGGACACAGAGGGGTTTCTCCACAACACCAGTCGCCTTAGGACTTTGGACTGTTGTATCTGCGTGAAGGGAGCACAGAACGAAAACATTCCGTGAATCCCTACACTTCACTGCTAACAAATCATTACACTTCAAGCATGCTCTCTCCCCCGTCTAAGTCTGGATTCTACAAGCTGTTGGGGGAAGCCCCGGCGATTAGTTTGCACGGTGCCACATGCGCCAATTCCATAATCAAAAAGGTGACTAAAAAGTGTCACGCTCGTGTAATAATTGTCCACGTACAAGTGGTAACCCTTTCCGAATAAGGGTGATGCCAAGTCCCACACAATTTTACCAGAGCTCCCTATGACCACAACTCACTCTTTTTAGTTGTGCCCATGAGGGGGGATAGGCTCAGGGAGGTCTTAAATTCAGAGACCATAATAGGTCTCCAATCTCTGGCAAGGGTCAACTGGGGATTGACTACATACATGCTTTGGTCCACAATAGTTCTATAGAGATCTTCCATGAAAAACAACGAATAAAAATCAAGTGACATAAAATCAACTGTTTCCACCCGGGTTGGCCAGTGAATGGGGGAAGTACGCTGCCCCCCTCAAGCTGCTAAAAAAAAAAAATTGTCACTTTAAGAGTGACCTGCCACCAGACATGCGCCTTACCATTCTCCCAGGTTTCCTACCAGGGCCGAATTTGCCACAAGGCCACCGAGGCCAGGCCTCGGGGCGGCAGTGGTGCAGGGGCGGCGCTGCTCCTGCGGTGACTTCGCGGCCGCCCCCCCCTTTCAGGCTGCACGTTAAAGTCGATTAAGGGCACCAGATCGAGAAGTAATGTCAGTGGTGCGGCGGCGGGGGGGAGAGAGATGACATCTCTCATTGCCCGCACCGCTGTTCCACCGTCCTCCATCTGGTGGCAGCCAGGCAGCGTGGCAAGTAACATCTCCATCTGGTGGCAGCGTGGCAAGTGACATCTCCATCTGGTGGCAGCGTGGCAAGTGACATCTCCATCTGGTGGCAGCCAGGCAGTGTGGCAAGTGACATTTCCATCTGGTGGCAGGCAGGCAGTGTGGCAAGTGACATCTCCATCTGGTGGCAGGCAGTGTGGCAAGTGACATCTCCATCTGGTGGCAGGCAGCGTGGCTAGTGACATCTCCATCTGGTGGCAGGCAGCGTGGCAAGTGACATCTCCATCTGGTGGCAGCGTGGCAAGTGACATCTCCATCTGGTGGCAGCATGGCAAGTGACATCCCCATCTGGTGGCAGGCAGCGTGGCAAGTGACATCTCCATCTGGTGGCAGCGTGGCAAGTGACATCTCCATCTGGTGACAGCATGGCAAGTGACATCTCCATCTGGTGGCAGACATAGTGGCAAGTGACATCTCCATCTGGTGGCAGGCAGCGTGGCAAGTGACATCTCCATCTGGTGGCAGGCATAGTGGCAAGTGACATGCTCAGGGCTCCCAATGATTCTGCATTATGGTGGGTTGAACTATTTCATTTTACATTACAATATAATGATAAAAGTAATGTGTTTCAATCATCCTGACACCATAACAGCCAGGGTGCCGGGGATGATTGAAGCACTAACACCAGCCATTGCCCTAAAAAATTGCCTGCAAAAAATCCTTACCCCTCGCGCGCTTACCCTGAAGTATTTTTAGTCTGTACAATTAAAGCCAGTTATTTTCAGTGTTCTCATGTGTGGAAATATGTTTTTAATTGATCTATTGTAGCAGTCATCGATAACGGACAAGAATGGTGGTGGTGTGTGTGTGTGTGTGTGTGGGGGGCGGCATTAAAGGACCCGGCCTTGGGGCAGCAAAGGGAGTAAATCCGGGCCTGCTTCCTACATCTGCTTTTTACCACATACAACTTCTGGAAGACCCACTACATTTATCCCCTACATACCATTTTCAGGATCCACATCTGCACCCCCATACCACTCCATCCTGCCATCCGTCCCCATGTACCAGGATCCCACATCTGCACCCCCATACCACTTCATCCTGCTACACCGCACAGCACACCTCCACTGCACCGCACAGCACACCTCCACTGCACCGCACAGCACACCTCCACTGCACCGCACAGCACACCTCCACTGCACCGCACAGCACACCTCCACTACACTGCATAGCACACCTCCACTACACTGCATAGCACACCTCCTTTACACAGCACACCTCCATTACACTGCACTGCACAGCACACCTCCACTACAAGGCAGGGGGGTGTCATTGGAAGGCGCCACAAAAATCTTCACCCCCCCACCACCTCCACCGTATAGTCAAGGGCAGAGCCAATGGGGGGGCGGCAAAATTAGGTTTCACCTATGGTGTCAAAAATCCTTGCACCAGCCCTGCCTGCCATCTACCAGGATCCCCCATGAACCAGGATCCCACATCTGAACTCCTATGCCATCTGTCTTGACAGGATCCACATCTGCACCCATATACCATGCCTTCCTGCCATCTGTCCCTCATGTAGCAGGATCCCACATCTGCACTCATATGCTATACTGCCATCTATCCCCATTTACTAGGCTCTGGCATCTGCACTCATAATGCCATCTGTCTGTGACAGGATCCCACATCTGCACCCATATATCCTGCCAGCTGTTTGTGTACAAGGACCACACTTTTTCACCTATATACCATGATCTTCCTCCCCCCCCATACCTGGTTCTTACATCAGCACCTATATGCCATTCTGCCCTGACATTTGTCTCTATGCACCAAGATCCATCAACATCTGCACCCATATACCATAACATCCTGCCATCTGTCCCCTTGTACTAGGATCCCACATCTTTGCTTATATGCCATACCATCCTACCATCTGTCAGGATTTAGGGGTACAAATGTGATGCCTTGTAAGATGGCATATGGGTACAAATGTGGTATTCTAGTACATGGTGATAGATGGCAGTATGGTATGTGGGTGCAGATGTTGGATCTCGGCAGTGGCGGCCCATCCATAGGGGGTGCTCGGGCGCCGCCCCCCCCCCCCCCCCCCCCACCAAGCTGTTTAAAAAAAATTGTCACTTTAAGAGTGACCAGGCGCCGGACATACGGCGGTCTATGGGAAGCTTCCCAGCCTGCAATCAGCTGATTGCAGGCTGGGAAGCTGATTTGCCCGTGTTTAGGGTGTGGTTGGGGCGCACGCAATGCGCCCGCAAACACCCACACTCTACTCTGATTTGTTAATATGCCATTTTAACTGGCTAGGATTGGCGCAGCAGGGACCGGAGGAGAGGACAGTTTGCAGCGTTTTTCGTCACTGACACAAGTGGCATGTGGGGGTGGAGACTTGTTGAGTCTCAGTTCTGCTGCTACTTGTAGTTCTCTTCCCAAAACTCCAATTCTTGTGTATTCATTGGATCTCAGTTCTGCTGGTGCTTGTAGTTCAGTGGCTCACAACTAAGATTCTTCTGCAATAGTTAGTCTCAGTTCTGCTTCTTGTAGTTATCCAAGGCTGAAATATGTGTGTAATAGTTGAGCCTCGGTTCTGCTGCTACTTGTAGTCCTTTTCCCTAAACTGTAATGCTTGTGTTTAAATTATGTCTCATTTTTTGCTGGTAGTTCAGTTGCCCACAACTAAGATTCTTCTGCAGTAGTTGCGTCTCAGTTCTGTCATTTGTAGTTAAGATACCCAAGTCTGTAATAGTTGAGTCTCAGTTCTGCTGCTACGTGTAGTCCTCTTGCCCAAACCTGCAGTGCCTATGTATTAGTTGGGTCCCAGTTCTGCTGTACTTGTAGCTTAGTTATCCAAGGTTCTATGCATGTGTAATAGTTGGGTCTCAGTTCTGCTGCTCTTATTGGATCAGCTTCCCAAGACTTCAAAACTTTTGTTCTGCTTCTACTTGCAGTTCAGTTCCCCAGGGCTGCAATGCCTGTGTAATAGTGAGTCCCAGTTCTGCTGCTACTTGTAGTTCAGCTTCCCAAGAATCCAGTACCTAATACCATTCTGTTGCTACTTGTTCTTCTGTTACCCGAGACTAAAACATGTATTATTCAGGATTGTGAGACATGCTTTACACCAGGATTTGTGAGACATGCTATATACCAGGATTTGGGAGACATGCTATATACCAGGATTTGTGAGACATGTTATATACCAGGATTTGTGAGACATGCTATATACCAGGATTGTGAGAAATGCTATATACCAGGCTAGTGAGACATGCTATATACCAGGATTTCTGAGAAATGCTATATTCCAGGATTGTGAGACATGCAATATACCAGGATTTGTGAGAAATGCTATATACCAGGATTTGAGGTCTGATGGGGCAGTATTTGGGACTGATCTGAGGGATGAAGAGACAGGAATTGGATTGATGGGCACAGTAAGACTGAATTTAATGGGCACAGTGAGGCCACATTTGATTGGCACATCTTGATGAAACAGACACTTGCATTTGGCAGTGCCTTACCTATCTCTCTTTTAAAAACTTACTCAGATTGTCATTTGACTCATAGGTACTGAATTGATCATTGTGGAAGGAAACACAATTTCTCAACATCATGAAGTAAAATTTGGTTTTATCATTGAAACAATTACCCTTCACAAGGCATCCTGATGAAGAGAAAAAGAGAATAAAGGAGCTTGGTCCAGATCGACCCAACTTGCAGATTAATCAGCAGTCGAGTGATTATGGTCGAATTTACACTCTGAGCTTTTCCCCCGCAAATTACTCAACACTCTGAAGCTCCATTTTTTTGGGAAGCATAGTATTGTTGAACAGTTAGATGCAAGTTACAGAATTGGAATTAGAAGGCACAATGAAGAGGTCACAAAAGAATCGACACATCCTGTCTAGAATAATAGACTGTGTAAAATTTTGTAGTTGCCCATAGACTACCAACATCAAGCAGTATAAGATGGAACTTTCACAGCCGTGCCATCAATACAGTGTTTGAGCACAGAGAGGACCTCATCCACTGTTTTGAAACTATGTGAGACTCAGGTGACTTTGACCCTATTACCGTCATGCCGCATGTGGACCTCCTCTATGCCAAACTACAGAAGAAGGACATAGATTCAGTCCACATTAAGGGGAGCATTGAGCAGTTCCAGCAGGACATACAAAAGATCAGGTAGCAGCTGTATTCCTCCTTTTCCATGTGTTGTTGCTTTTATTATTATTATTATTTTTTATTATTATTACTCATACATTTTGCAGAGATTCTTTCCCATCCCTGGATGACAAAAGCAGTGACGATGGTTCTCAACCGAAGAGGCAGTGCTCGCTTGATTCAGAAGGCCATAAACACATTGCAGCCGAGGTGAGTTTTTATTTGTTGCAATATTTGTCTTTTTTGATGGCTCCCTCTTATAGATATGAATATTGAAAAGAAAAATATTTTTCTTGCAATATTAATCTAAAAATGATGATGATTTGTTATTCCCTCTAGTGGATAACATTAGTATTACGACCTTCATCTCTGTTAGCTCCCTGAGCATCAAAAATGCATGAAACTTGATATATTTACTAATGGGGCATACACACGGTCGGACTTTTCGGCTACAAAAGTCCGATGGACGCTGATGGACCAAATCCGGCGGACAATCCGATCGTGTGTGGGCTTCCCCGGACTTTCAGCAGACTTTTCCAGTCGCAAATCTGACGAACTTTAGATTTGGAACTTGCTTCAAATATTTACGTCGTAACTCCGCCGGACCCAGAAATCCGCTCGTCTGTATGCTAGTCCGATGGACAAAAACCGACGCTAGGGCAGCTATTGGCTACTGGCTATCAACTTCCTTATTTTAGTCCGGTGTACGTCATCACGTACGAATCCATCGGACTTTGGTGTCCGACCAAAAAGACATGCAATCTTTTTCATGTTTAAATACAACAACTTGTGTGTCCCCAAGTTCAGACAAGTACACACTGTCACAATGTCCTAGTGTGTAGTGTGTAGGCAAGTCCGGTCGTTAGAAAGTCCGCCAAAAGTCTGTCGAAAGTCTGTTGGACACGCTGTTGGACTTTTGTAGCTGAAAAGTCCGACCGTGTGTACACCCCATCAGAATGTTTTGTCCATGTGTATGAAGTTCTGAGAAATTATGCATTCAAAAAGACTGAATCTGATCTCCCTTTATAACTTAAAACTGAACATTTTAAAGGTTGCAGTCTGCAACCTTTAAAATGACCAGTTTTAAGTTATGAAGGGAGATCAGTTTCAGTGTTTTTGAAATCATAATTTCTCAGAACTCTATACACATGGACAAGATATTATGAGTAAATATGTCAAGTTTCATGCATTTCTGATGCTCAGGAAGCTAACAGATGAAAATTGACATTTTGTCATCATTACCACATTTTTGTTTTTCATTCTATAGGTCTGTGACACCATATTGGTACACACCAAGGAACGCTTCTCCTTCACAAACCACCTTGTTAGTGCCACCTTGCTTCAAGCAGACAGGTTTCAACACTACACAGTGACGTTTCCTGAGGATGCACTGAGCAAGACTTTGCAGGCCTATCCAGTGCTCAGTGGGAGTAAGTTGTAGACAGAGCTTAGTTTCATCTACAGTGAAGAAGATTTCAGAAAGTGTGGTGGTGCTGTGGACCTATTCCAGCTATTTATGGAAAACAATCTTGAAGAAATCTTTGGAGAGATTGTCACTCTGCTAGAAATACTCATCACCACACCCATTACCACAGCAGAAGCTGAGAGGTGCTTCTCAACATTGAATAGAATAAAGACTTTTCTGAGAAATAGCATGACCCAGGAGAGGGTAAATGCATTGCCCATGCTGTCAATGGAAAAGAGAGTGGTGATTGAGATGACTGACTTCAATCAGAAGGTCATTGAAAAATTTACAAGCCAGAAAGAAAGGAGAGCAAAATGTATTTTCAAATAGTACTACTGCTGGCATGAATGGGAATGTGTCATGCATTTGTGTTCGGTTACCTTTACTTTAATTCAGAGTTTTTTTGTTGTTGTTTGTTGTACAAAAAAGTTTGTTTACTGTTTTAAAAAAATTACTGATTCATGGTACATTTGTTGCATTCTTTAACAGTTGACTTAAACATTAACGTTTTCAATAGTTTATCTAGCAGTAATGATACATAATCACCTGATAAATGGCTATTTATAGTTCTGCATTACTAACAGTTTAATTTTTTAGTTTGTTTGCGCCCCCCAAAAAATTTTGAGCACCAGCCGCCACTGCTTCCCACAATGGTAGTTGTGGTAGTTGGGGAACCAAACCCACCTGATGACACAGGTTACCAAGGGAGGTTTCAAAGGACATTGTGGTTACCGGATACTCTCAAGTGTCCCCATGTACACAAATGACCACCATTTTCCTAGGGTGCAAGGTTTTTCCCACCACCAGTTCAGTTTTTACCAAGGTAACCAGGCTACCTCAATCCAAAAATACAACCATATTTTTACCATCTTGCATAAAGGGTTCTCATCTCCCTTTACTGCAGTGCATGTAGTTGCAAATAGGGACTGCTGTCTCTCTGTAAGAAAGTCACAGTGCATTGGTTCATCAATAGCTGGGCAAACTGCTGCTACATGTCCCTCTTTCTATCAGCGGTAACAAATTAACTTTCTAGTCACCGCCTGTGGGATTGGCCTACCAGGTCGCTCTTGCCAGACATTAGAAGCAGTCCCAAAAATACCTTTAGTTCCCCTTTTTTCACTCTCTTCACCCCCATCCCTTGGTGCAGTCTTACTCATAGCTTGGGATGATCTTATCTTGGGGTGCAAAGTCATTGAGGGAAGATGTAAGATTCTCAGTTGTTAGGTACCTTTCCACAAGGTCCACACGTTTGTGTGCAGTTTCCAGATCTCCATGGCTCACCCATTTCTGCAAGGTGGTAAAGAGAGACTTCAGAAATTTTTCCATGACCATCTGCTCCACAATGTTTGATCCAGACACAGTTTCTGGCTAATGGACAAGGTCATACATTTGTTACCGGGGTGGCTTTCCCAGCTGATAACTCCAATTGTGGACACACTAAACACGGACAGCCAGGGTTACAACCAGTCGGGGTAATATTTCCACTTTCAAACGATCATAGTTCTCTGCATCCTCAGGCTCCAAGTCAAAATAATCATTTTGGGATTCTCCAGATAAGAGAGGGGCCACTAGTCCAGCCTATTGTTCTTTAGGCCAACTTATTTAAACGTCTGTGGTTACAAAGTGCAGGTATCAAAAAAGGTACAATAAAACAAAACAGAAAATTAACCCTTGCCACTTTGGGCGTCTAACTAAAAAAATACGGCAACCTGACTACTTGTTTTGCCACAGCCTACCACTACCCTGACACTTGACAGTCACACAGAACTAAACAGAGGCTTTTAGTCACACAGACTTTATTTACCCAGCTGTATTTCTGCTCCCCAGTCTGCCATGCACAGAGATCTAGTTCCAGGGTGGAGCACCTTCCCCAAGCATCTTGGGAGTTTTATAGAGCCCTGAATGCTTTATCTGTTACACCTGAGCTCATTAACCCTCATTGAGCCCAAACAGACTCACTACAAAGCACAAACACAAAAGCAATCAGTGTACATCATGAACCTGGGACAAATATATACCACAAATTGTCATATTGGGTTGCTGATGCTGTATGTAAGCCAAACAATTATATCAAAGCAAAGTAAATGAATCTGGTGCCAGAATGTGGTGTCATTGAACATCCTTTCCCACTACTCATCCTCATAACTTATGGTCTCCCATTAAAAATTATGTGCTGAAGCACTTCATTATAAGTGCATTATAATTATAATGAAAAGTTGACATTCAATGGGGAGAAGCTACTTTGGAGTAGCTCAAAGGGCAACAAAAAATATGTAATGCATAGGGGCTGCCTTAACTTTTTCCCACCCAGCCACTGTACATAAATGGCCAGGTGGACGTTTTGTCCTTCTGAGTGGATGTTCCTGAACGTCCCCCAGGAGGAGCATGATTGCGCAGCCAAGCAATCCAGGTGTGCCGTGTCCCCTGGACACAGCGCATCTCTGCTCGGCAGGAGGGCTCCGTGATTGGCCTCCTGATCACAAGATGGCTGTGTTCAATCATCGTGTGATGTAAACAGAGCCGGCTGTCGGTTGATCGGCTCTGCTTCTCTTCACACGGAGCCTGTCAGTGAGGAGGAGAGCCGGCTGTGTTGCCGGCGGGGATCAGTGAGTGTAAAGTACTTTACACTCACTGATCACACAAAGTGTCCTGTCAGGGAAGAAACCAGAATCAGTCCTGTCAGTTTCACCGTTTCCCTATGCCCATGCGTGGCGGAACGGCGCTTCGGCGCACGTGTGTTCACGGCTCAGTTGAACGGCACGCACGCATGCGCACTAGCACATGCATAATGTGAATCCTCTGCCGGCCTATAAAAGCTGCCTGGCTGTTCAAGCAAATTGCTGGTTCATCTCTCAGCTTCCCTGTGATCTTGTTCCTGTTTCCTGCTGATCGATTGCCTGTTGTGACCCGGATTGCCTTGACCTACTCTGATTCTCTCCTGGACCTGACCCCTGGCTTGTTTTACCTCTGTACCCGGATTTGTCTCCAGTCTTCTGTGCCTTGACCCTCAGCCTGTGACCCAGATTTGTCTTCAGTCTCCAGTGCCTTGACCCTCTGCCTGTTGTTGGATCATTCTGCTGTCTCCTGTGTTTGACCCTCGGCCTGGTCTTGGATTTCCTCTAGCCTTGTATCCTGGCTCCCAGCCTGTCTACGGACTTGTCTCTGTTGCTGGATCCCCAGCCTGTCCTGGACTTTGTTCTCTTACCTACCCGCTGGATCCAACACCTACCAGCCCCTGCATGGCTATCCAGCTCCTCGCTGACCTTCACGCAAGATCTGCCTATCCTGCTGGTAGCTTGTGCTTCTTTGTGCAATTCACCCTCTGTACCATCTCCAGGGGGTGGAGTGGGCTTAGTCCCAAGACTGAACCGCTCTCTGCATCTTGGCCTCGGTGAGTACCCTTATCTGACATGTCCCCACAGTGTCTCCACATAGTAAAACATATATGTCCCAGTGATCAACATCTGCACACATCTGTACCGGTGATCAACATCTGCACACATCTGTACACGTTATCAACATCTGTACACGTGATCAACATCTTCACACATCTGTACACGTGATCAAAATCTGCACATATCTGTACATGTGATCAACATCTACACACATCTGTACATGTAATCAACATCTGCAAACATCTGTACACGTGATCAAAATCTGCACACATCTGTCCCAGTGATCAACATCTGCACACATCTGTCCCAGTGATCAACATCTGCACACAGTAAAGGGGGGGGGGGGGGGGGGTAATGGGACTTTACATGAGGCAAATGACAGTATCAGTAATATCACATGTTTATTGTAGTAAAAAATTTAAAGCTAGCACATTGCAATAGTTGCATGTGACATAGCAATTTCATTTGTATACATTACATGAATATATTTACATTTAATGTACAAATGGTAAAGCAGCACATGTCAAGTTTAGGTAGCAATTTCATATATATACACAATATAGATATATACAAGGCAAAAACAATTCATGTATTGTACAAAGATGGTATAACAGCAATGCTCTAATTGCCCATGTGTAAGAAGATTTGATACTCCATGTTCTAAGATGGTTGAGAACCACAAGGGGTATATGGTAAAAATTGTATTATTGATAAAAATATGTAAAGAAGAAATATGTTAAAACATGGCTACATCCTATAAAGCTCGATGAGTTACATGGTAAAAAACACTTCCTCAGGAGCGGATGTGTCAGCATGTCTGAAAAAAGATATAAATACCAATAACATTTCCACCTAACATTAGACTCAAGGTCAAGAGCAAGTGGTACTGCAAGACGATGGCCACTGGAAATTGTCTGTCCCATTAGCAGAGGTGATGTGAACCCACATGCGGAACGGATTCCAACAAAATTGTCCCCAGAGTACTCCATGTGAACAAGAGTATAGATACCAAGAGTATCTGTTGAAATAATACATTGTATGACTTAAGCTGGCCATACACCATACAATTTTCTTATTCAATTTTCTTTAGATTTACCTTCAACTATGTAGTGCAAGGGCCTGCCTGATTGCATACAAATTGAAAGTGTTAAGGTTTGACCTCCTATTATATGGTTTTGGTAAATCTAAAGGAAAGTTGTACAAGAAAATTGTATAATGTATGGCCAGCCTTACATACAAGAGTGTACTGGTATAAAAGGGTATAGACATAGTGCACACATCTGTCCCAGTGATCAACATCTGCACACATCTGACTCAGTGATCAACATTTGCACACATTTGTTGAATGTGGTCATTTTGTGGGTAATTTAATTGTCCTGGTGCTCTAGGGTCTTCAAAATGTAATAACTAGTCAGGAAATTAGATGTGTATGTTACCATACTCAGGAGGAGTAGCAGAATGTATTTTGAGGTGTAATTCTTGCTATGTACATGCTATGTGTTAGAAAAATCTTATAAAGTGACAACTTTGTGTAAAAAAAAAAAAAAAAAAAAAAAAAAGCGCTTTAATTTTCTTTCCACATTTTCCAAAAACTTGTGGTAAGAAATTGCATGTTCAAAAGATTCATTATGCCCAGGGCCGTCTTTACCGCAGGGCAAACGGGGCAGCTGCCCAGGGCCCTTTCACTGTTTGGGGCCCAAAGCAAAGCTGCCCCTGAAGGCCATGTGCTGCTCGCAAATCGGCGCTGAAAATCCCACACTGTCTGTCACAGACAGACATCAGCCGGCATCAGCTCAACAGCATGCACACACAGTGCAACAGTTCCAATGTCAAGGAGTGGGCCGCGGGTGGCTGGGGCCTTGAGCTCCACTGACGCTCTGCTATGCTGCCTGCAAGCAAGTGTGTGTACGTGATCAGACTCGGAGGAGCGCGGAGGCCTCAGTAGGAGGAGCCAGACCGCGGCGCGGATTCGGAGCTGAGCTGGCCAGGAGGACAAGGTAAGTCTTTTTTCTCCTCACCTGGCTCCCATGCCGCAGCCCATGTGTAGAACTGGAACAGACTAGAAAGTTTTAAAATTTAATGGGCACACTGGCAGCATATGATGGGCACACTAGCAGCGTTTGATGGTACAGTGGCAGCATTTGATGGGCACAGTGGCTGCATTTGATGGACACAGTGGCTGCATTTGATGGGCACAGTGGCTGCGTTTGATGGACACAGTGGCAGCATTTGATGGCACAGTGGCTGTGGCAGCATTTAATGGGAACAGTGGCAGCATTTGATGGCACAGTGGCAGCGTTTCATGGCACAGTGGCAGTGTTTAATGGACACAATGGCAGCGTTTGTCATAGTGGCTGCAACTGATGGCACAGTGGCAGTGTTTAATGGGCACAGTGGCAGCGTTTGGCACAGTGGCAGCATTTGAGGGCACAGTGGCAGCATTTGATGGCACAGTGGCAGCATTTGATGGAACAGTGGCAGCATTTGAGGGAACAGTGGCAGCTTTTGATTGGCACAGTGGCAGCGTTTGATGGGCACAGTGGCAGAGTTTGAGGGCACAGTGGCAGCGTTTGATGGGCACAGTGGCAGCATTTGATGGGCACAGTGGCAGTGTTTGATGGGCACAGTGGCAGCATTTGATGGGCACAGTGGCAGCGTTTGATGGGCACAGTGGCTGCAGTTGATGTTTTTTTTTCAAAAAATTTTTGCGCCCCCCTCCAAAAAAATTTTTGAGCACCAGCCGCCACTGAGTCTGAGTGAGGCTGTGGCTGTATTTTGTTATTTTGTGAAGGGGGTATGCAAAGTTTTTTTTTTTTAGATAATTCTATGTGTGTGTCTGGTTTTGAGATGTTGGGGTGAAGAGCAAAATTGCATGGGGGGGGCCCAAAAAAAATGTTTGCCCAGGGCCCAAACCATATTTAAAAACAGCCCTGATTATGCCTCATAGAATATATGTTGGGGTGTTTGCATTTCAAAACGGGGTAATTTTGTTGGCGCTTCTATTAGGAAAATTACTAGGACAGTCCACCAGGGCCTTCAAAAGTGTGATAGGTAGTCATGACATTTGATGGGAAATTTATGTTCCTAGAAGGCCTAGAAGGTGCTACTTGGATGTTGGGCCTCTGTATGCGGCTAGGCTGTGAAAAAATTTCACACATGTGGTATCGCCATACTCAGGAGGAGTAGAAGAAAGTGTTTTTGGGTGTAATTGCAAGTATGCCTATGCAGTGTGTGGGAAATAACTTGTAAATTGACAATTGACAATTTTGTGAAAAAATATATATATACAGTATATATATTTCTTCATTCTCCAAAGCATTGTGGGGAAAAAAATTGCGACTTCAAAAAATTCACTATGCCTCTTACTAAATACTTTGGACTGTCTTCTTTCCAAAAAGGGGTCATTTGGGGGTTATATTTGTACTGTCCTGACATTTCTGGGCCTCAAGAAATGAGAGGCCGTCAGTACATCAGGATTGATCAATTTTAAATGATACATAGCATAGCTTGTAGTCTCTATAACTTTCACACAAACCAATTATTATAGACATATCAGGATTTTTTTTTACCAAAGACATGTAGTAGAATATATTCTAGCATAAGTTTATGTTGAAATTTGAATGTATTGGATTTTATTTTAAAACAGAATTTAGAATTTTTTTTTTTCTAAATTTTCACTCTTTTTTCGCTTTTATCGCAAAAAATAAAAATCCCAGTGGTGAATAAATACCACCAAAAGAAAGCTTTATTTGTGTGAACAAAATGATAAAAAATAAATTTTGGTACAGTGTAGCATGACTGAGTAATTGTCATTCAAAATGCGAGAGCACTGAAAGCTGAAAATTGGTCTGCGAACGTAGGGGATGAACGTGCCAAGTATTGAGGTGGTTAAAGCTATATGTTGAATTACACAAAGTTATGACTCTTGGGGATAGTGACACCATGTTCTGGTATCACATAAATTGAAAGTCTATTTATTTAATTTATCTAATTGCTTGGATTTGCCCTCCAACAATATTTTTCTGTAGAAGACAAAAAAAAGTAAAGCTTTCAATGTCATATAAATTGCCAACGGGGTAAAACAAATCACAGAGCAAATCATGTTGTGATCTTCTATTCAGTAACACACTGTATTGTGTACAAACCACAATCCATATTGCACAGCTAAGGCAGTTATTATACCCCCAAAAAATATGACAGTGCCATGTTGAAGAGAGAAAAGCAAACATTTACACAGTAGCTAGAGAGCATGCAAGCAGTGTGACTGGGTCAAACCCCCTTAAATTTTTCACTCTTTGTTATATTGCAGCAATTTTCTAAAATCATTTAAGTTCATTTTTTCTTCATTAATGTACACACAGCACCCCATATTGACAGAAAAACACATTGACATTTTTGCAGAATAACCCCTTCCCACCGACCGTACGCAGATGTGCGTACTCGGCTTTCCGGGGTTATACCGGGATGATGCCCGCAGCTGCAGGCATCATCCCAGTACCGTTGTTTCGAGCCAGCGATCGGCTATCCGTATATAACAACCGATGCGGCTAAAAGCCGCTCGGCTGTTATACCGGAGGAGCGGCAGGGGACGCCCCCCCTCCCGCCGCCTCCCGCCGCTCTTACCGGGCCTCCCGTGCGATCGGGAGGCCCGGTGTCCAATCGGTGGGGCGGGCTGGAACGAAGCCATGAATGGCTTCGTTCCAGCCTTCTAATTATAAACGCGGAAGCGACGTCATGACGTCACTTCCCGTTTACTCGGCTGTCAATGGCGGCGAATTTTTAAAAATACACAGTATTCAGAATCGCCGTTTTCGGCGATCTGAATACTTTGAAGTGCAGAGGAGGGATTGGGGGTCTTTTAGACCCCCGATCCCTCCATAAAGAGTACCTGTCACCACCTATTACTGTCACAAGGGATGTTTACATTCCTTGTGACAGCAATAAAAGTAAAAAAAAAACTTTTTTTTTTTAAACACAATTTATAAGTATAAAAATAAATAAAATAAATTTAAAAAAAAATTTTTTTTAAAGCGCCCCTGTCCCCGCGAGTTCACGCAGCGAAGAAAACAGATACGGAAGTCGCGCCCGCATATGTAAACGGTGTTCAAATCACACATGTGAGGTATTGCCGTGATCGTCAGAGCGAGAGCAATAATTCTAGCCCTAGACCTCCTCTGTACCTCTAACCTGGTAACCGTAAAAAAATTTAACGCGTCGCCTATGGAAATTCATAGCTACCATAGTTTGTCGCCATTCCACGAGTGCGTGCAATTATAAAGCGTCACATGTTTGGTATCTATTTACTCAGCGTAACATCATTTTTCACATTATACAAAAAAATTGGCGTAACTTTACTGTTTGGATTTTTTAAAATTCATGAAAGTGTCCCTTTTCCAAAAATTTGTGTTTAAAACACCGCTGCACAAATACCGTGTGATATAAAATATTGCAACAATCTCCATTTTATTCTCTAGATTCTCTGTTAAAAAAATATATAATGTTTGGGGGTTCTAAGTAATTTTCTAGCAAAAAATATGGATTTTAACTTGTAAACACCAAATTTCAAAAATAGGCTTAGTCATGAAAGGATTATATTAAAAAAGAAAAACTAAAATATCACATCTAAGTATTCAGACCCTTTGCTGTGACACTCATAATTTTAACTCAGGTGCTGTCCATTTGTTCTGATCATCCTTGAGATGGTTCTACATCTTCATTTGAGTCCAGCTGTGTTTGATTATACTGATTGGACTTGATTAGGAAAGCCACACACCTGTCTAATTAAGACCTTACAGCTCACAGTGCATGTCAGAGCAAATGAGAATCATTAGGTCAAAGGAACTGCCTGAAGAGCTCAGAGACAGAATTGTGGCAAGGCACAGATCTGGCCAAGGTTACAAAAAATGTTCTGCTGCACTTTAGAGCACAGTGGCCTCCATAATCCTTAAATGAAAGATGTTTGGGACGACCAGAACCCTTCCTAGAGCTGGCCGTCCAGCCAAACTGAGCTATCGGGGGAGAAGAGCCTTGGTGAGAGAGGTAAAGAAGAACCCAAAGATCACTGTGGCTGAGCTCTAGAGATGCAGTCGGGAGATGGGAGAAAGTTGTAGAAAGTTAACCATCACTGCAGCCCTCCACCAGTCGGGGCTTTATGGCAGAGTGGCACAATGGAAGCCTCTCCTCAGTGCAAGACACATGAAAGCCCGCATGGAGTTTGCTAAAAAAAAACCTGAAGTACTCCAAGATGGTGAGAAATAAGATTCTCTGATCTGACAAGACCAAGATAGAACTTTTTGGCCTTAATTCTAAGCGGTATGTGTGGAGAAAACCAGGCACTGCTCATCACCTGTCCAATACAGTCCCAACAGTGAAGCATGGTGGTGGCAGCATCATGCTGTGGGGGTGTTTTTCAGCTGCAGGGACAGGATGACTGGTTGCAATCAAGGGAAAGATGAATGCAGCCAAGTACAAGGATATCCTGGACGAAAACCTTCTCCAGAGTGCTCAGGACTTAAATCCAATTGAGCATCTCTGGAGAGACCTAAAAATGGCTGTCCACCAACGTTTACCATCCAGCCTGACAGAACTAGAGAGGATCAGCAAGGAGGAATAGCAGAGGATCCCTAAATCCAGGTGTGAAAAACGTGTTGCATCTTTCCCAAAAAGACTCATGGCTGTATTAGATCAAAAGGATGCTTCTACTACAACCCCTGGCAAAAATTATGGAATCACCAGTCCCTGAGGATGTTCCTTCAGTTGTTTATTGTTGTAGAAAAAAAGCAGATCACATTACATGGCCAAAAACTAAAGGCATTTCAAATGGCAACTTTCTGGCTTTAAGAAACACTAAAAGACTGGTGGCCAGTAACAGTTAGATTTATAGAACAAGCACAGGGAATAAATTATGGAATCACTCAATTCTGAGGAAAAAATTATGGAATCACCCTGTAAATTTTGATTACAAACACTAACACCTGCATCAGATTAAATCTGCTTGTTAGTATGTAGGTAAAGAGGGTAAATCATCACGCAGTGTTGCACAAGATGTTGGTTGTTCACAGTCGGCTGTGTCTAAAACATGGACCAAATACAAACAACATGGGAAGGTGGTTAAAGGCAAGCATACTGGTAGACCAAGGAAGGCATCAAAGCGTCCAGACAGAAAACTTAAAGCAATATGCCTTGAAAACAGAAAACGTACACCAAAACAAATGAGGAACAAATGGAAGGAAACTGGAGTCGACATCTGTGACCGGACTGTAAGAAACCGCCTAAAGGAAATGGGATTTACATACAGAAAAGCTAAAAGAAAGCCATCTCTAACATCTAAACACAAAAAAACAAGGTTACAATGGGCTAAGGAAAGGCAATCATGGACTGTGGATGATTGGATGAAAGTCATATTCAGTGATGAATCTTGAATCTGCATTGGGCAAGGTGATGATGCTGGAACTTTTGTTTGGTGCCGTTCCAATGAGATTTATGCAGACGACTGTCTGAAGAAAACAAGCAAATATCCACAGTCAATTATGATATGGGGCTACATGTCAGGTAAAGGCACTGGGGAGATGGCTGTCATTAAATCTTCAATAAATGCACAGGTTTACATTGAAATTTTGGACACTTTTCTTATCCCATCTATTGAAAGGATGTTTGGGGATGATGAAATAATTTATCAAGATGATACTGCATCTTGCCATAGAGCAAAAGCTGTGAAAAAAATCCTTGAAGAAAGACACATAAGGTCAATGTCATGGCCTGCAAACAGTCCGGATCTCAATCCAATTGAAAATCTGTGGTGGAAGTTAAGGAAAATGGTCCATGATAAGGCTTCAACCTGCAAAGCTGATTTGGCAACAGCAATCAGAGAAGGCTGGAGCCAGATTGATGAAGAGTACTGTTTATCACTCATTAAGTCAATGCCTCAGAGACTGCAAGCAGTTATAAAAGCCAGAGGTGCTGCAATAAAGTACTAGTGATGTGATGGAGTGTTATTTGGTTTGTTTGTTTTTCATGATTCCGTAATTTTTTCCTCAGAGTTGAGTGATTCCATAATGTATTCCCTGTGCTTGTTCTATAAATCTAACTGTTACTGGCCACCACAATTATTTTTCTTGATTTCTTTTAATGTTTCTTAAAGCCAGAAAGTTGCCATTTGAAATGCCTTTAGTTTTTGGCCATGTCTGTGATCTGCTTTTTTTCTACAACAATAAACAACTGAAGGAACATCCTCAGGGACTGGTGATTCCATAATTTTTGCCAGGGGTTGTAAATACTGAGCAAAGGGTCTGAATACTTAGGACTATGTGATATTTCAGTTTTTCTTTTTTTAATAAATCTGCAAAAATGTCAACAATTCTGTGTTTTTCTGTCAATATGGGGTGCTGTGTGTACATTAATGAGGAAAAAAAATGGACTTAAATGATTTTAGCAAATAGCTGCAATATAACAAAGAGTGAAGAATGTAAGGGGGTATGAATACTTTCTGTACCCACTGTAGAAGAAAACTGATAAATGGTTTTCAAAACTTTTAACAATAAATATCTGAAATGTGTGGCGTGCATTTGTATTCAGCCCCCCTGAGTCAATACTTTGTAGAACCACCTTTTGCAGCAATTACAGTTGTAAGTCTTTTTGGGGATGTCTCTATTAGATTTGCCCATTCTTCTTTGCAAAATAGTTCAAGCTCAGTCAGATTGGATGGAGAGTGTCTGTGAACAGCAATTTTCAAGTTTTGCCCCAGATTCTCAATTGGATTCAGGTCTGGACTTTGACTGGGTCATTCTCACACATGGATATGCTTGTATCTAAACCATTCCATTGTAGCTCTGGCTGATAGGGTCCTTGCCCTGCTGAAACCTCCGCCCCAGTCTCAAATCTTTTGCAGACTTGAACAGGTTTTCTTCTAAGATTGCCCTGTATTTGGCTCCATCCATCTTCCTATCAACTCTGACCAGCTTCCCTGTCCCTGCTGAAGAAAAGCATCCTCACAACATGATGCTGCCACCACCATGTTTAACGATGGGGATGGTATGTTCAGGGTGATGTGAAATGTTAGTTTTCCACCACATAGTGTTTGGCTTTTAGGCCAAAAAGTTAAATTGTCTTAACAGAGCACCTTCCTCCACATGTTTGTTGTGTCCCCCACATGGCTTCTCGCAAACTGCAAACGGGACTACTTCTGACTTTCTTTCAACAATGGCTTTCTTCTTGCCACTCTTCCATAAAAGCCAGATTTGTGGAGCGCATGACTAAGGGCTCTTTCACATGGGGCGGATCAGTGATGATCCGCCCTGTGAACATCTGCTTGCTCAGCGGGGATCGCTCCGCTGATCCCCGCTGAGCAGGAAAATGACAGAGCGCTGCTCTCCCCTATGGGGGGATCGGGTGATGACGGACCGTAGAGTCCATCGTCACCCGATCTGATCCGAAAACGGATGGAAAAGTAGGTTTTTCCTCCGTTACACTTTTTCGGATCGGAGCGGGTCGGATGTCAGCGGACATGTCACCGCTGACATCCGACGCTCCATAGACCTCCATGGAGTGTCCGCTCAGGTCCACCTAAAAAACTGACAGGCGGACCTGAACGGACAGTCCGTGTGAAAGAGGCCTAATAGTTATCCTGTGGACAGATTCTCCCACCTGAGCTGTGGAGCTCTGTAGCTCCTCCAGAGTTACCATGGGCCTCATGACTGCTTCTCTGATGAATGCTCTCCTTGCCTGGCCTGTCAGTTTAGGTGGACAGCCATGTCTTGGTAGGTTTGCAGCTTTGCCATACTCTTTCCATTTTCGGATGATGGATTGAACAGTGCTCCGTGAGTTGATCAAAGCTTGTGATACTTTTTTATAACCCAACCCTGCTTTAAACGTCTCTACAACTTTATCCCTGACCTGTCTGGTGTGTTCCTTGGTCTTCATGATGCCGTTTGTTCACTAAGGTTCTCTAACAAACCTTTGAGGGCTTCACAGAACAGCTGGATTTATACTGAGATTAAATTACACACAGGTGGACTATATTTACTAATTAGGTGACTCCCGAAGGCAATTGGCTCCACTAGATTTTAGTTAGGGGTATCAGAGTAAAGGGGACAAATGCACACCACACTTTTAACATATTTATTTGTAAAAAATGTTGAAAACAATTTATCATTTTCTTTTCACTTCACAATTATGTTCCACTTTGTGTTAATCTATCACATAACATCCCAGTAAAATACATTTACATTTTTGATTGTAACATGACAAAATTTGGAAAATGTTAAGGGGTATGAATACTTTTTCAAGGCACTGTAAATGAATACATTTTTTACAAGAAAAAACAATTAGGGTGTGATATTAAAAATGTGGCAGCCCTAAATACTGTAGAGGCTCGCCACCCATTAAACGAGCATATTTACTTGGCCAATAATGTCAGAAGAAGAGATGAGGCATTTTTTGTTTAGAGTAAAAAAAATCAGTTTATTATGTTGCATATTAAACTGACATATTTCTTTCAAGTCAGGAGCCAGAAATATTGTACAAACACGCAGCACACCATGTTTGTACAATATTGTAATGCCCCGTACACACGGTCGGATTTTCCGATGGAAAATGTCCGATCGGAGCGTGTTGTCGGAAATTCCGACCGTGTGTGGGCTCCATCGGACATTTTCCATCGGATTTTCCGACACACAAAGTTGGAGAGCAGGAGATAAAATTTTCCGACAACAAAATCCGTTGTCAGAAATTCCGATCGTGTGTACACAAATCCGACGGACAAAGTGCCACGCATGCTCAGAATAAATAAAGAGATGAAAGCTATTGGCCACTGCCCCGTTTATAGTCCCGACGTACATGTTTTACGTCACCGCGTTTAAAACGATCGGATTTTCCGACAACTTTGTGTGACCGTGTGTATGCAAGACAAGTTTGAGCCAACATCCGTCGGAAAAAATCCTAGGATTTTGTTGTCGGAATGTCCGAACAAAGTCCGACCGTGTGTACGGGGCATAAGTGTTTTTATAAGGTTGCAATGCACATTGGAGAGACCAGTCAGGTTTGATCCTCCTAAAATATAAATTAAAGTATGAACAACAAGCCAGAAAAACTAAACTGTATGTACTCCTTATTTGCTAATATTCAGTGCCAGAGAGAGGACCAGCGAATCTGATCTGGGATAAACAAGGGGGTTGATTTACTAAAAGTGGAGAGTACAAAATCTGGTGCAGCTGTGCACTGTAGCCAATCATCTTCTAACTTCAGCTTGTTCAATTAAGTTTTGACAATAATCCTGGGTTCACACTGGTATGACATAAACTCCGACTTAGGGAGCACATGTCGCATGATGTGTGTAAATCAATGGTTCCCTATGAGAGCATGTGTCTGCTCATTTCTACAGCTGGTGGTGTGGTGTTGGCAGAGAAAGATTTTAGCCTTTGCTTATCCCTACTCTGTGTTGCACCATGTAAACCCTCCTGGAGGAGCCGTAGGGTAGACTTCTGACACCCCGTGTTATACTATCTTCCCTATCATTGGAGGCTGCTGAGAGGGCATGATATACATAGTGGAGGTAGAGGTGGAATGGGAATAATGGGGCCTTTTCTCTGTTCTTTTTCTCTTCTCAATAAGCTGTGTGGTGAGAGGTCAGATGCCTTTTCATGCATGTGGTACCCAAATAGCTAATGCTATGTGGTCTGCTGTAAACGTGCTGAAAAATGCCCACATACAGTAGCTGAGCTTTGGGGAGCGCATCGGGAGACAACTGTGCCCTGCACCCAGGCAGCTCTGCCATTTGGTGGAATAGGGAAGCTTCTCTCTTCACTTCTCTGCTAGCTGCCACTGGATGACATCCTGCCTCATTAGGATTGTGCCTTTTCCTCACTTTCTTCCTCTGCTCTGTCGGGCACTGAGGCACATGATTCTGCTCTCCTCATCAATAAAGCCAACTTGGCATTATACTTCGGCTGCGGGAACATCACTGCCAATTAGTTGTCCCCTCCCTGTAGGTTCGAGTTACTCTACTCCTTAAAGTGGTTTTAAAGGCAGAAGGTTTTTCAGTTTGCTGCAGCCCCCCTCAGCTCCCCTAATACTTACATGAGCCCCATCTCGATCCATGAGTGCCGCGTCTGTCCAGGACTCTTCCTCCTGATTGGCTGAGACACAGCAGTGGTGCTATTGGCACCCACTGCTATCAAAGGCAGTTAGCCAATCAGGAGAGAGAGGGGACGGGGCTAAACCACTGCTCCGTGTCTGAATGGACACAAAAAGCTGCGGCTCAGCTCAGGTGCCCTCATAGCAAGCTGTTTGCTGTGGGGGCACTCAACAGGAGGGAAGGGCCAGGAGCACCGAAGAGGGACCCGAGAAGAGGAGGATCTGGACTGCTCTGTGCAAAACCACTACACAGAGCAGGTAAATATCATATGTTTGTTATTTTTAAAGAAAAACAACTGAGACTTTAGTATCGCTTTAAAGTGATACAAAAGGAATTGTTTTTTAAATAGCAAACATTTTATACTTACCTGCTCTGTGCAATGGTTTTGAAAGAGCAACCCAGATCTTCCTCTTGCCTGGTTCCCCACCACCATTGCCATAGAACGCATAAAGGTAAACAAAACTTTCAGCCTTTAGACCCACTTTAACTCCAGAGCCAACATCAGAGCAAAGTAAAGTGGAGCTTCACACTCCCAATCAACATTGATTATTATTAATTTCATGCTGCTAGCATTAGTAAGTAGAACGGGAAGTATATCATATTTACTTTTAATGGTTTTTTTTTTAACATTTCTTCAGTTACTTCCTGGTGTCTTGGCTAGGCAAATGATGTCATACAGTCTGCAGGAGGGGAGGAGAGGAAGAGGGATTTTCTCAGCTAAGTACACTCTCCTGCATGCATGCTTGAGCTAAGGGCAGATGAATTCCAGGAAGTAAATGCTACATGAATGATTTGCCTGTACTCAAGATGGCCATGGATAGAAATGCTAGGGGGGTGTTTTTCAAAATGATTTCTCAGCAAAATAAAGTATAGAGACATGGATGGATGGGGGAGAATATCAAAAATGAATCAAATAAGTGTTTATGGTTTGTGGTTAGGGATGGGCTGAACACCTAAATGTATAAAGAGTGCTGCGCAAATAAATGTCCTTAAACAAACATACAAAAGGTAAAAGTATAATGGCAGGATAGGAGGACAGGAACCACCGGTGACAGTATAGATATCTGGATGGTGACTTTTTTCCCTCCACCGTTCTTAGATGGCCCCTCACCTCAGATATTCGACCTGAAACAGGTCACACCGCTTGTATGATTGGATGGATCAATCTGTATAATTAGTAATTACTCCTTCACCTCCTTCAACTCCCAGTACTCTGTGAAACTTCTTTTTTCTTGATCTGTGCAGAATAAAGGTTCCAAATAAAATAATTGATATTAGCAGCACTAACATAACCAGCAAGATCCAAATAATACAGGGTGTGTCATTAAGAGTCACGGGTCTAGAAACACCTCAAATGTGAAAGAAACTTGTGTTTCAGGTTTCTTTCACATTTGAGGTGTTTCTAGACCCGTGACTCTTAATCAGGAGCAGTGATTTTTTTTTTTAATTATTATTTATTTTATTTTAATGTAGCTCATTTCAGTATTCAAAAAGTATAAAACAAAGGCTTTTCGCTGCATCCAACAGGTGGGGGATTATTGATTCTCTATATTGTTTCACTGAGCCCTCTATTCCATGGAATAGACATATCCACGGTTCTTCAGGTACGACTTTTCTAGTAACTTCCATTATTAGTTGTAAAGTCTCTTTCCAATATTTTTTTAAAATTATTTTGGGACAGTTCCACCACAGGTGGGCCATCGTTCCAACTGCCTTACAGCCTCGCCAGCACTCCTGAGATTTCTCAGGTTAATATTTACTTAATTTATCTGGAGTTGCAAACCACCTTGTCAGGCACTTATAGTTCATTTCAGCCGTCTTAATGTCTATGGCAGAACTATGTGTTAGTTTCAAAATCTTCCTAATCTTGTGTTTATATTCAATTGACCCCAGGTCTTTTTCCCATTTTTTTAAGAATGACGGTACCTCCAGTTCCTCAATTGCCAGTAGTATTTTATATAGCCACAAAATATTGATTTTTGCATTTACAACTGTACAAAGCCGCTCAAGTGGCAGTATTTCGTCTCCTGTTCATATTGGTTGAGGCAAATTCTTTACAAAGTGCTTCAACTGGAGGTAGCCTCATTCGTTTATCACCACTAAGTCCGTGTTTTGTTGTAACTCTTGAAAAAGTGCTTATTTTCCCTTTATTAATTATATCTATTAATTGTGCATTGTCTCTTTTTATCCAATTCCCACCTATTATCTTTCTCCCCGGTGTAAAATAATCATTATCTTTCAAAAAAATGAAGGGTGAATTATATTTACATTTACTTTGTTTATGGGCCAAATCCCATATTTTAAGTGCATTTCGTGTCATCTCGTGCGTAATTTCTCCCAATGCCCTGTGTTGTGGGGGGTTCCATATTATATTACTTAATTGTGCTCCACACATATTATTCTCTATTTTAACCCATCGTTTTTGACTTTTCTCCCTTGCCCACTCCACCACTCGTGATAACACCACTGCGTGATAATATTTTTTAACATCGGGGACTGCTAGGCCTCCTTGTTTTTTCCCATGTCTCAATACGGCAAATGAGATTCTAGGTGTTTTATTTTGCCAGATAAATTTCATTATTATAGTTTTTAATACCTTAAGATAATGGTGCGGTAATGCTATGGGCAGCATTTGGAACTTATATGTTATCTTCGGTAGTAATACCATCTTAACCGTGTTGATTCACCCTATCCAGAAAAGGGGTCTTGTTGATATTTTTTTATTTCATTTTTTATTCCATCTAGTAAAGGGATATAATTTACTCTATATATTTTCTTCAAAGATGTCGCCAACTTTACTCCTAGATATTTTAATCCCTCCTACCTCCATGGAAATTGGAATTCCTTTTGCAAGCTCTGTTCTTCTTGTTTACTTATGTTTATATTTCATTAAAGAAGAACTAGAATTTTACTTTAAAATCAATACCGCTGAGGAAACATCAGAAACAATAGTTTGGGAGGCTCACAAAGCCTACATCAGAGGGATCATAATAAAGGCAGGAGTAGAGAAAAAGAGAGGACAGGGAGAGACATTTTGCGTGTTGCAGGAGGAAATCATTAAATTAGAGTAACATCATAAGATATCGAGGGATGGAGAAACATTGGTAAGACTATACAGGAGTAGGGAGGCTATACGGCAGTTAATCGAACAAGAAAATCGGAAGAAGTACAATCTCGTAAAAAAAGAAAGATATATAGGCAGTAATAGACCTGGTAGACTCCTAGCAAAGATATTAAGTAAAACGAAAAATAGTAAATATATCGACAGGATAAGGTCCAGAGCAAACAAGATCAGCTATAAGGATTCAGATATTGCAAGGACGTTCCAAGAATTTTACGGGGAGTTATACTCCATAAATAGAAATGTAACAACTAAGGAGAGGGAACAAAAACAAGTGAAAATTAAAAACTACCTAAGCGAGGCGGGAATGACCAAAATAACGGAAAATGAGCGAACCACACTGGAGGCCCCTATTACGGAGACCGAAGTGAGAAAGGCAATCAGGGAGACACAAGTAGGTAAGAGCCCAGGCCCGGATGGGTTGACAGTGCTCTATTATAAAAAATATCAAGACTACCTAATCCCTAAATTGTGTTCCTATATGAACGCCATAGGAGACAAGGGGGAAATGACCAGAGAACCACTGGCAGCTAATATAACGATTATTCATAAGGAAGGCAAGGACGCTACTTTATGCTCAAGTTACAAGCCTATCTCCCTGTTAAATGTGGATACTAAACTATTCGCAAAAGTGATTGCGGATAGAATGAAGCAGGCAATAAAGAGGATCATCCACCCAGACCAGGTTGGGTTTATTTCGGGTAGGCAGGGACGAGACAACAGCATTAAACCCTTCTATTAGCCCAGGAAATAAAAAAGAGTGGAGTCCCAGGTCTACTGCTATCTATAGACGCAGAAAAAGCGTTTGATAGAGTGGACTGGGACTTCATGATGAGCACGCTTGAGGAAGTAGGCTGTGGGGAGAGAATTTGTAAATGGATTAGGGCCTTGTATACAAGGCCTTCGGCGAGAGTGAAAATAAATGGGACCCTCTCTGAGCCTATCGACATGTACAACGGTACAAGACAGGGGTGCCCAATTTCCCCTATGCTCTTCTTGCTTTCATTGGAACCTCTCCTTTTGAAGATAAGACAGAATAGGGATATCAGTGGGGTAGTAATAGGTAACACGGAATATAAACTTGCCGCCTTTGCAAATGACATCTTGTTGTACATAACCCATCCAAGGATCTCCCTCCCGAATGTTATGGCCACCCTAGTAGAATATGGAAAGTTATCGAATTTCAAAGTAAACCCAACTAAATCTGAAGCATTAGAAATAAACCACAGTAAGGAAAGTGACCTCTCTTATCAGAAATATTTCCCCTTTGTGTGGGGAAAAAAAGAATTGAATTACCTGGGTGTAAAAATCACTACATCAATGGAAACGCTATACCAAGCAAACTTTATCGCACTTTTAAACGAGGTAAAGTCCGAACTAAATAGAATACATCTGGGTCAATTATCCTGGGCGGGAAGAATTAATGTCTATAAAATGGTTATATTGCCAAAAATAACTTATAAAATGCAATTGCTACCAATAACATTGACACACAGATATCTTAGAAGACTACATTCAATGTTAATAAAATTTATCTGGAGGGGAAAACACCAAGATTAAAATTTGCACAATTGATTATCGCTAAAGGTAAAGGGGGGTGGGGAGCACCAGACATACGGAAATACTATGAAGCTATCGCTCTAGCTAGAGTTACTGATTGGGTTAAAAATAAAGAAAAACACTGGGTAGTAATAGAAAATAAAATTAGTGACATTAAATTGGACAAAACCATATGGATCTCACCCCAACAGAGAAAATACAGCACTGAAACACATGAAATCACTAAGCATGCACTCAAGATATGGGACACATTACACAAAAAGGAACACTGGGAATACAACTCACCCTTAATGCCACTTAAAGACTTAGAGCAGTTCGCACCAGGGAAAGAGGAATAGTTTGGCAAATGGTTACTGGAAGAAAACATACAACTAAAAGATGTAACGTGCAGGGGTAGAATATGCTCATTCCAAGAGCTGCAGGATAAAAGAAATATGATAGTTATAAACCCCTAGCGCTATAATCAATTAAAGCATTATATAGATTCCCTGCCGCGACCAATTAGATCGGTTGATAACTTGCTACCACTTGAGAAAATATGCGCGGATAAAGAGGAGAGGGGGGGTTTCTCTCGGATATATAAAGCTCTAGTGGAACTAGGAAAGACAGATACCCCAGACTATATAGGGAAATGGGAGAAGGAGTTAGAGAGAACACTCACAGATACAGAAGTCTCATTGATTTTAAAGAGTTTCAGCCACATCGGTTAATGGCAAATTGCTAGAATTAAACTTTAAGTGCCTGACTAGAGTGTACCTGACCCCTGTTCGGGTCCATAAAATACAAAGGGATAAGTCGCAATTCTGCTGGAGGGGCTGTCCAGAGCTAGGGACAATGGCCCACATTTGGTGGCTGTGTCCAGAAATGAGAATGTTCTGGGGCAAAGTAAGAAAATATATTAAAGAGATCACTAATCTAGATGTCCCCAACGACCCTTCGATATTCTTATTCCACTTGAGTGATATGCCCACTAAAACATATCTTAGAACACTCTTGCCACATCTTATTGACGCAGCCAAGAGCCTAATCCCTAAGCATTGGCAAAAGAAAGAGAGACCAACGATGAGGGAATGGTTTAATAAAATGAATGAGATACAGTGCCTGGAGTATTTAAGGTTTAGTGAAGGGATAAAAATGAGGGCCTATGAAACAAAATGGAAAGATTGGGAAAAATTTAAAGAATCCTCAAAGGCGGTTGAGATGTGGTCCACTTAGCCCAGAAATAGGGACCCTCGCCCCAGTGTAGGATATAGAGGTACATCTAAAGCGGGAGCAGATAGGAAGAGAAAACGGGAGGCCAGAGGAGAGGAATGTGGAGGGATGGATGGGGTACGGTCTCGGGGGAGGGGGAGGTGGGGGGGGTTTGCAGGAGTTAAATATTTGTAAGCTGTAGAATGAATACCTATTTGTCTTGTTTTGTAATAAATTGATTTGGACCATCAAGTAAATTTAAAGCCACGATGATGTGATGATAAGATGGGAAAGAAATTTGAATTTTAAATAATTGAAAAATTATTTCCCGGGGAAAACTTTCTAACTGAAGTGGCAAAAAAAAAAAAAATTAATAGAAAAAAAAAAACTTATGTTTATATTTAGAATCTCGGATTTATTGAGGTTTATTTTAAAATTTGATAATTCTCCATATTGTTTTAGTATTTTTAATAAGTTTGGCATTGTTATCCTAGTATTGGACATGTAGAACAACACATCATCGGCAAATGTTTCCAATTTGTGTTCTTCATCTCCTATCTTAATACCGCCGATATCTGGGTTACACCAGATCGTTGCAAGAAGAGGTTCCAGGGCCAATACGAAAAGTAAGGGTGAAAAGGGGCACCCCTGTCTCGTCCCATTTTTCATTTTGAAGGAGGGGGACGGCTCCCCGTTAATTTTTATGGCTGCAGTTGGTTGTTTCTATAATACTTTGATCCACTGGATCATTCCTGGGCCTAGTCCCATAGATTCCAATTTTTTATAATGAATTCCCAGTCTACCCTGTCAAAAGCTTTTTCAGCATCTATCAACAGGAATAGAACTGGAATAGACCTGGGGACCCACCGTTTTTAATTTTCTGGAGGAGGAGCAACGTACTCACTCAATTGTCTCTCCCCTCCCTCCCTGGGATAAACCCGACCTGGTCAGGGTGTACTAGATCTTTCATCAGGTCTTTCATCCTTGTTGCTAAAACTTTTGTATATAATTTCGTATCGGCATTTAGCAGGGATATTGGCCTATAGTTTGAACAGAGTGTTTCATCTTTCCCCTCCTTCAAGATGACAGTTATTGAGGCCGACAAGGCCTCTCTACTCATTTCATATTCATAAAACTAAGATCTCTTTGTACTTTTTTAGGTAAAGAGTGGTGAACCCTTCGGGTCCAGGGCTTTTACCCGGGGCAGAATCTTGTAGTGCTTTATTGATTTCCTCCTCTGTTATAGGTTTTTCTAGCATGACCCTGTTACTTTCGGGTGTTTGGGATAGCCCGGCTCTTTCTAAGAACTCTTTTGTTTTTTCTGTTTTGTCTTTATCCTGTTGCCCCTTGTGGTTTACTGAATACAGTGCCCCGTAGTAACTCTTTAATAGGGATGAGCCGAACACCCCCCGGTTCGGTTCGCACCAGAACCTGCGAACGGACCGAAAATTCGCACAAACGTTAGAACCCCATTGACGTCTATGGGATTCGAACGTTCGAAATCAAAAGTGCTCATTTTAAAGGCTTATTTGCATGGTATTGTCCTAAAAAGGGTTTGGGGACCTGGGTCCTGGCCCAGGGGACATGTATCAATGCAAAAAAAACTTTTAAAAACGGCCGTTTTTTCGGGAGCAGTGATTTTAATGATGCTTAAAGTAAAAAAAAAAAAAAGTGAAATATTCCTTTAAATATCGTACCTGGGGTGTGTCTATAGTATGCCTGTAAAGTGGCGCGTGTTTCTCGTGTTTAGAACAGTCCCTGCACAAAATGTCATTTTTAAAGGAAAAAATCTCATTTAAAACTGCTTGCGGGTTTAATGTAATGTCGGGTCCTGGCAATATGGATGAAAATCAGTGAGACAAACGGCATGGGTACCCCCCAGTCCATTACCAGGCCCTTTGGGTCTTGTATGGATATTAAGGGGAACCCCGCACCCAAATTAAAATAAGGAAAGGTGTGCGGCCACCAGGCCCTATATACTCTGAACAGCAGTATACAGGCGGTGCAAACAAGACAGGGACTGTAGGTTTGTTGTTAAGTAGAATCTGTTTGTAATTTTGAACTGGTACATTTTTAACGTGTTTAGCTCCAGCCAAAAAATCTTTTTTAAGCTTTTTGGAAAACATAGGGAAGGGTTATCACCCCTGTGACATTTGTTTTGCTGTCTGTGCTCCTCTTCAGAAGATTTCACCTCACTTTTTGTCCCAACGACAAATGTTTTTGAAAATTTGGGGTTTTTTGTGGAACAAGGATTGGAAAGCATCAGTGGAAAGGAGAAATGTTTTTCCCATATTAACTCTTACAGGAGAGAATTTCTCTTCCTAGGGGTAGATTTCATCTCACTTCCTGTTGTCTCCTTCGTTTGCAAGTAGGAGTCGTTTGTAAGTTAGATGTTTGAAAGTAGGGGCCTGCCCTATATACTCAGCAGAAATTTGGGCCTTAGGTGTTGTTGTGGCCACAACACTTTAAGCCCTCACAGGGCCCTGCTGTGAAATATTAGATCAAGAATTGTAATTACATGCCCCTGTTGAGCAGGGGCAGAAAAATTGGGCCTTTGGTGCTGGTGGTGGTGCTGGTGCCACAACACTGTAAGTCCTCACTTCGCTCTTGGTGGGCGCAGAAATGGGCCCTGCTGTGAAATATTAGATCAAGAATTGTAATTACATGCCCCTGTTGAACAAGGGCAGAAAAATTGGGCCTTTGGTGGTGGTGGTGGTGCTGGTGCCACAACACTGTAAGTCCTCACTCGCTCTTGGTGGGTGCAGAAATGGGCCCTGCTGTGAAATATTAGATCAAGAATTGTAATTACATGCCCCTGTTGAACAAGGGCAGAAAAATTGGGCCTTTGGTGGTGGTGCTGGTGCCACAACACTGTAAGTCCTCACAGACACTCTAGTTGGAACACAGGAACAAGCCCTGCTGCAAAGTATTGCATCAAAAATTGTAATTACACGCCCCCGTTAAACAGGGGCTGAAAAATTGGGCCTTAGGCACTGGTGCTGGTGCCACAACACTGCAACCCCTCAGAGATACTCTAGTTGGAACGCAGAAACGAGCCCTGCTGCAAAGTATTGCATCAAAAATTGTAATTACATGCCCCTGTTAAACAGGGGCTGAAAAATTGGGCCTTAGGCACTGGTGCTGGTGCCACAACACTGCAACCCCTCACAGATACTCTAGTTGGAACGCAGAAACAAGCCCTGCTGCAAAGTATTGCATCAAAAATTGTAATTACACGCTCCTGTTAAACAGGGGCTGAAAAATTGGGCCTTAGGCACTGGTGGTGGCGCCCAGAACCAAAAATGTTCTTACAAGCTATCAGCGTGATCATTGAGGAGGAAGAGGATAATTACTCAGGGATAGTCACTCAGCATCAGCATAGGCAGTCTTTGAAGGGATCTGAAAAAAATTATTCGGTTACATCAGCATCAGGTGCTTGGTAGCTGGTGGTGATCCAAGACTGATTCATTTTTATGAAGGTCAGTCGATCGACCGAGTCGGTGGACAGACGCACCCTGTGATCGGTTACAAAGCCTCCAGCAGCACTGAATGTGCGTTCCGAAAGAACGCTGGATGCAGGACAGGCCAGTAGCTCAATTGCATACTGCGCAAGCTCTGGCCAGTGATCCATCCTCAAGACCCAGTAACCCAGAGGATTTTCGGTGGGAAAGGTGTCCAAGTCAGATCTTGCCCCTAGGTATTCCTGCACCATGTAAAACAGACGCTGGCAATGGTTGGTGGAACCGATCATACCTTGGGGCTACGGACCAAAAAAATTGTCTGAACACATCGGTCAGACAGCCACCTTCTCCACCGCTCCTTCTTTGACTGACCGAAGCCTCAGCAACACGTTGTCCAGAAACAGGAGTTTGTAACCTCCCAGTCTCTGGGAACGCATTGCACAGACCTTTCTGCAAGGCCTCCCGAAGATGTTTCATCCTCTGCTCCCTCTGCGATGACAAGATAAGGTCCGCAACCTTACCCTTGTAACGTGGATCAAGGAGGGTTGCCAGCCAGTATTGGTCCTTCTCCTTGATACCACGAATACGAGGATCCTTACGCAGGCTTTGCAGGATCAGGGAGGCCATGCAGCGTAGGTTTGCTGAGGCATTCGGTCCAGAGTCCTCTGGGTCACTAAGGACGACATGGTCCGCAGCCACCTCCTCCCAGCCACGTACAAGTCCATGTGTTTCTTGGGACTGATCCCTTAAAGACTGCTGCTGATGCTGAGTGCCAGGCTCCACCTCCATAATGACACAATCTTCCTCCTCTTCCTCCTCGTCCTCTTCCTGTGTGATCGGCGGGCACGCAGGAACACTGTCTGGATAAAGGGGGCCTTGAGAGCTAAGGAAGTCCTCCTCTTCCTGCCTCTGTTCTGCCTCAAGTGCCCTGTCCATTATTCCACGCAGCGTGTGCTCCAACAGGTGGACAAGGGGGACAGTGTCACTGATGCATGCACTGTCGCTGCTCACCATCCTCGTGGCCTCCTCAAATGGTGACAGGACAGTGCATGCATCCCTGATCATGGCCCACTGGCGTGGGGAAAAAAAAATAAGCTCCCCTGACCCTGTCCTGGTGCCATAGTCGCACAGCTACTCATTGATGGCCCTCTGCTGCGTGTGCAGCCACTGCAGCATGGCCAACGTTGAGTTCCACCTGGTGGCCATGTCACAGATTAGGCGGTTCTTGGGCAGGTTAAACTCCTTTTGGAGGTCCGCCAGCCGAGCACTGGCATTATATGACCGGCGGAAATGCACACAGACTTTCCTGGCCTGCCTCAGGACATCCTGTAAGCCCGGGTACCTGCCCAAGAACCGCTGCACCACCAAGTTAAGGACGTGAGCCAAACAGGGCACATGGGTCATTTGTCCCTGTCGGAGGGCAGAGAGGAGGTTGGTGCCATTGTCGCAAACCACCATTCCTGCCTTAAGTTGGCGTGGCGTCAACCACCTCTGCACCTGCCCCTGCAGAGCTGACAGAACCTCTGCCCCAGTGTGGCTCCTGTCCCCCAAGCACACCAGCTCAAGCACCGCATGGCATCTTTTGGCCTGCGTACTTGCATAGCCCCTTGAACGGCTACGGAGCACCGCTGTTTCCGAGGACAAAGCACAGGAAGAGGCCATGGAGGAAGAAGAGGAGGAGGGGGTGGAGGAGAGAGGTGTGTCACAATCATTAGTAGTGGCATTTTGGAGGCATGGTGGCGGAACAACCTCCAACACTACTGCACCTTGTCCTGCATCCTTCCCAGCTGCCAGCAGAGTCACCCAATGCACCGTGAAACTTAGGTAACGTCCCTGTCCATACCTGCTGGACCATGAGTCAGCGGTAATATGCACCTTACCGCTGACCGCCCTGTCCAGCGAGGCATGGACATTGCCTTCCACATGCAGGTAGAGAGCCGGAATCGCCTTCCGTGAGAAAAAGTGGCGTTTGGGTACCTGCCACTGAGGAACCGCACATTCCACAAACTCATGGAAGGGGGCAGTGTCTACCAACTGAAAAGGCAGCAGTTGAAGTGCTAGCAATTTTGCCAAGCTAGCATTCAACCGCTGGGCATGTGGATGGCTGGGAGCGAACTTCTTTCGGCGGTGCAGCAGCTGGGGCAGGGAAATTTGCCTGGTACAATCTGATGTCGGTGTACCGAAAGCAGATTGCCCACACGTACTTGGCTGTGATACACCTAATTCTACACCTTCATTACTCTCAGTGCAGGTCTCAGAGAGGACTGAAGGTATAGTGGGGTTGGAGATCCCAGCTGATGAGGAGCAAGGAGAGGTCCTCTTTGTTCTTTGGTGTGGGTCTTTTAGATACGCTTGCCAATGAACTGCATGGCAGGTCAACATATGTCTGGTCAAGCATGTGGTACCCAAGCGGGAGATGTTTTGGCCACGAGAGATACGCTTGAGACATATGTTGCAAATAGCAGCGGTGCGATCTGATGCACTCGTCTCAAAAAAGGCCCACACCAAAGAACTTTTTCAATAACGCGCAGAGACTGCAGCGCCCTGCACATGTGGAGCTTTGGGGTGTGATGCAGTCAATGTGCTGCCCTTAGGCTGGCCCCTGGAGGGCATCCTGCCTCGTTTGTGATATGCTGCTTCCTCCTCCTCCTCTCTCCTATCAGGCACCCACGTTGAGTCAGTGACCTCATCATCCCCTCCCTCCTCATCACTGGAGCAAACCTGGCAGTATGCTGCAGCAGGGGGAGCATGACTGCCAGATTGCTGTCCTTCTTGGGCACCCCCTCTGTCCGTGCTCATGTTACTGCCTTCATCGAGCTCAGTATCATCATCAGAGCCTTCCAAACGCTGGGCATCCTCCTGGAGCATGTACCCAACACTGTGGTCAAACAGTTCGAGGGAATCCTCATGAGGACATGGTGGGGCTAGGGAAGGAGTCACTGATGACATTGAGCTGAGGGAAGAGGCCGCTGCTTTGCCAGACAAAGTACCCTGAGCATGGGTGAGAGAGGATGAGGAGGATGAGGACGGCTTGGTCATCCACTCGACCAAGTCTTCCGCATGTTGCAGGCTCAACATGGCCAGCTGCCGAAAAAAAGGCCAAACGTGTCCCACGGCCACGTGCTGATGAGGATGCACCGTCTTCACGACCAGCACTAGAAACAGAGCCTGCTTGCCCTCTCTTATTGGCTTGGGACTGTCTGCCTCTCTTTCTTGGTCTTCCAGACATACTAATGGCCTGTAGCTGCACTAAGTTGGGATATATATATATATATATGTACTGATACTGCAGCTAGCAAAATCAACTGCCTGCCTGTAGTATGAGAACACCACCAACCTTCTACAGGTAGCTTTAGCTGAACACTGTGCAGAGCTCGCAAAAAAATAACTTGTAGGTTTAGCTGAACAGTGTGAGGAGGACGCACCACACTAACTTGTAGTTTTAGCTGAACACTGTGAGCAGGACACACTGCACTAACTTGTAGCTTTAGATGAACACTGTGCAGAGCTCGCAAAAAAATAACTTGTAGGTTTAGCTGAACACTGTGAGGAGGACGCACTGCACTAACTTGTAGCTTTAGATGAGCACTGTGCAGAGTTCTCACTACACTAACTTGTAGTTTTAGCTGAACACTGTGAGCAGGACGCACTGCACTAACTTGTAGCTTTAGCTGAAAACTGTGAGGAGGACGCACCACACTAACATGTAGTTTTAGCTGAACACTGTGAGCAGGACGCACTACACTAACTTGTAGTTTTAGCTGAACACTGTGAGCAGGACGCACTGCACTAACTTGTAGCTTTAGCTGAAAACTGTGAGGAGGACGCACCACACTAACTTGTAGTTTTAGCTGAACACTGTGAGCAAGACGCACTGCACTAACTTGTGGTTTTAGCTGAACACTGTGAGGAGGACGCACCACACTAACTTGTAGTTTTAGCTGAACACTGTGAGCAGGACGCACTGCACTAACTTGTAGCTTTAGATGAACACTGTGCAGAGCTCGCAAAAAAATAACTTGTAGGTTTAGCTGAACACTGTGAGGAGGACGCACTGCACTAACTTGTAGCTTTAGCTGAAAACTGTGAGGAGGACGCACCACACTAACTTGTAGTTTTAACTGAACACTGTGAGCAGGACGCACTACACTAACTTGTAGTTTTAGCTGAACACTGTGAGCAGGACGCACTGCACTAACTTGTAGCTTTAGATGAACACTGTGCAGAGCTCGCAAAAAAATAACTTGTAGGTTTAGCTGAACACTGTGAGGAGGACGCACTGAACTAACTTGTAGCTTTAGATGAACACTGTGCAGAGTTCTCACTACACTAACTTGTAGTTTTAGCTGAACACTGTGAGCAGGACGCACTGCACTAACTTGTAGCTTTAGCTGAAAACTGTGAGGAGGACGCACCACACTAACTTGTAGTTTTAGCTGAACACTGTGAGCAGGACGCACTACACTAACTTGTAGTTTTAGCTGAACACTGTGAGCAGGACGCACTGCACTAACTTGTAGCTTTAGATGAACACTGTGCAGAGCTCGCAAAAAAATAACTTGTAGGTTTAGCTGAACACTGTGAGGAGGACGCACTGAACTAACTTGTAGCTTTAGATGAACACTGTGCAGAGTTCTCACTACACTAACTTGTAGTTTTAGCTGAACACTGTGAGCAGGACGCACTGCACTAACTTGTAGCTTTAGCTGAAAACTGTGAGGAGGACGCACCACACTAACTTGTAGCTTTAGATGAACACTGTGCCGAGGTCTCACTACACTAACTTGTAGTTTTAGCTGAACACTGTGAGCAGGACGCACTGCACTAACTTGTAGCTTTAGCTGAAAACTGTGAGGAGGACGCACCACACTAACTTGTAGTTTTAGCTGAACACTGTGAGCAGGACGCACTACACTAACTTGTAGTTTTAGCTGAACACTGTGAGCAGGACGCACTGCACTAACTTGTAGCTTTAGATGAACACTGTGCAGAGCTCGCAAAAAAATAACTTGTAGGTTTAGCTGAACACTGTGAGGAGGACGCACTGAACTAACTTGTAGCTTTAGATGAACACTGTGCAGAGTTCTCACTACACTAACTTGTAGTTTTAGCTGAACACTGTGAGCAGGACGCACTGCACTAACTTGTAGCTTTAGCTGAAAACTGTGAGGAGGACGCACCACACTAACTTGTAGCTTTAGATGAACACTGTGCCGAGGTCTCACTACACTAACTTGTAGTTTTAGCTGAACACTGTGAGCAGGACGCACTGCACTAACTTGTAGCTTTAGCTGAAAACTGTGAGGAGGACGCACCACACTAACTTGTAGTTTTAACTGAACACTGTGAGCAGGACGCACTACACTAACTTGTAGTTTTAGCTGAACACTGTGAGCAGGACGCACTGCACTAACTTGTAGCTTTAGATGAACACTGTGCAGAGCTCGCAAAAAAATAACTTGTAGGTTTAGCTGAACACTGTGAGGAGGACGCACTGAACTAACTTGTAGCTTTAGATGAACACTGTGCAGAGTTCTCACTACACTAACTTGTAGTTTTAGCTGAACACTGTGAGCAGGACGCACTGCACTAACTTGTAGCTTTAGCTGAAAACTGTGAGGAGGACGCACCACACTAACTTGTAGTTTTAGCTGAACACTGTGAGCAGGACGCACTACACTAACTTGTAGTTTTAGCTGAACACTGTGAGCAGGACGCACTGCACTAACTTGTAGCTTTAGATGAACACTGTGCAGAGCTCGCAAAAAAATAACTTGTAGGTTTAGCTGAACACTGTGAGGAGGACGCACTGAACTAACTTGTAGCTTTAGATGAACACTGTGCAGAGTTCTCACTACACTAACTTGTAGTTTTAGCTGAACACTGTGAGCAGGACGCACTGCACTAACTTGTAGCTTTAGCTGAAAACTGTGCGGAGGACGCACCACACTAACTTGTAATTTTAGCTGAACACTGTGAGCAGGACGCACTGCACTAACTTGTAGTTTTAGCTGAACACTGTGAGGAGGACGCACCACACTAACTTGTAGTTTTAGCTGAACACTGTGAGCAGGACGCACTGCACTAACTTGTAGTTTTAGCTGAACACTGTGAGGAGGACGCACCACACTAACTTGTAGTTTTAGCTGAACACTGTGAGCAGGACGCACTGCACTAACTTTTAGCTTTAGATGAACACTGTGCAGAGCTCACAAAAAAATAACTTGTAGGTTTAGCTGAACACTGTGAGGAGGACGCACTGCACTAACTTGTAGTTTTAGCTGAAAACTGTGAGCAGGACACACTGCACTAACTTGTAGCTTTAGATGAACACTGTGCAGAGGTCTCACTACACTAACTTGTAGTTTTAGCTGAACACTGTGAGCAGGACGCACTGCACTAACTTGTAGCTTTAGATGAACACTGTGCAGAGGTCTCACTACACTAACTTGTAGTTTTAGCTGAACACTGTGAGCAGGACGCACTGCACTAACTTGTAGTTTTAGCTGAACACTGTGAGCAGGACGCACTACACTAACTTGTAGTTTTAGCTGAACACTGTGAGGAGGACGCACCACACTAACTTGTAGTTTTAGCTGAACACTGTGAGCAGGACGCACTGCGCTAACTTGTAGTTTTAGCTGAACACTGTGAGGAGGACGCACCACACTAACTTGTAGTTTTAGCTGAACACTGTGAGCAGGACGCACTGCACTAACTTGTAGCTTTAGATGAACACTGTGCAGAGGTCTCACTACACTAACTTGTAGTTTTAGCTGAACACTGTGAGCAGGACGCACTGCACTAACTTGTAGCTTTAGATGAACACTGTGCAGAGGTCTCACTACACTAACTTGTAGTTTTAGCTGAACACTGTGAGCAGGACGCACCGCACTAACTTGTAGTTTTAGCTGAACACTGTGAGGAGGACGCAATACACTAACTTGTAGTTTTAGCTGAACACTGTGAGCAGGACGCACTACACTAACTTGTAGTTTTAGCTGAACACTGTGAGGAGGACGCACCACACTAACTTGTAGTTTTAGCTGAACACTGTGAGCAGGACGCACTGCACTAACTTGTAGCTTTAGATGAACACTGTGCAGAGTTCTCACTACACTAACTTGTAGGTTTAGCTGAACACTGTGAGCAGGATGCACTGCACTAACTTGTAGCTTTAGATGAACACTGTGCAGAGGTCTCACTACACTAACTTGTAGTTTTAGCTGAACACTGTGAGCAGGACGCACTGCACTAACTTGTAGTTTTAGCTGAACACTGTGAGGAGGGCGCACCACACTAACTTGTAGTTTTAGCTGAACACTGTGAGCAGGACGCACTGCACTAACTTGTAGCTTTAGATGAACACTGTGCAGAGCTCGCAAAAAATAACTTGTAGGTTTGGCTGAACACTGTGAGGAGGACGCACTGCACTAACTTGTAGTTTTAGCTGAACACTGTGAGCAGGACGCACTACACTAACTTGTAGTTTTAGCTGAACACTGTGAGCAGGACGCACTGCACTAACTTGTAGCTTTAGATGAACACTGTGCAGAGCTTGCAAAAAAATAACTTGTAGGTTTAGCTGAACACTGTGAGGAGGACGCACTGCACTAACTTGTAGCTTTAGATGAACACTGTGCAGAGTTCTCACTACACTAACTTGTAGTTTTAGCTGAACACTGTGAGCAGGACGCACTGCACTAACTTGTAGCTTTAGCTGAAAACTGTGCGGAGGAAGCACCACACTAACTTGTAGTTTTAGCTGAACACTGTGAGCAGGACGCACTGCACTAACTTGTAGTTTTAGCTGAACACTGTGAGGAGGACGCACCACACTAACTTGTAGTTTTAGCTGTACACTGTGAGCAGGACGCACTGCACTAACTTGTAGCTTTAGATGAACACTGTGCAGAGCTCGCAAAAAATAACTTGTAGGTTTAGCTGAACACTGTGAGGAGGACGCACTGCGCTAACTTGTAGTTTTAGCAGAAAACTATGAGCAGGACGCACTGCACTAACTTGTAGCTTTAGATGAACCCTGTGCAGAGGTCTCACTACACTAACTTGTAGTTTTAGCTGAACACTGTGAGCAGGACGCACTACACTAACTTGTAGTTTTAGCTGAACACTGTGAGCAGGACGCACTGCACTAACTTGTAGCTTTAGATGAACACTGTGCAGAGCTCGCAAAAAAATAACTTGTAGGTTTAGCTGAACACTGTGAGGAGGACGCACTGCACTAACTTGTAGCTTTAGATGAACACTGAGCAGAGTTCTCACTACACTAACTTGTAGTTTTAGCTGAACACTGTGAGCAGGACGCACATCACTAACTTGTAGCTTTAGCTGAAAACTGTGCGGAGGACGCACCACACTAACTTGTAGTTTTAGCTGAATACTGTGAGCAGGACGCACTGCACTAACTTGTAGTTTTAGCTGAACACTGTGAGCAGGACGCACTGCACAAACTTGTAGCTTTAGATGAACACTGTGCAGAGCTCGTAAAAAAATAACTTGTAGGTTTAGCTGAACACTGTGAGGAGGACGCACTGCACTAACTTGTAGTTTTAGCTGAAAACTGTGAGCAGGACACACTGCACTAACTTGTAGCTTTAGATGAACACTGTGCAGAGGTCTCACTACACTAACTTGTAGTTTTAGCTGAACACTGTGAGCAGGACGCACTGCACTAACTTGTAGCTTTAGATGAACACTGTGCAGAGGTCTCACTACACTAACTTGTAGTTTTAGCTGAACACTGTGAGCAGGACGCACTGCACTAACTTGTAGTTTTAGCCGAACACTGTGAGCAGGACGCACTACACTAACTTGTAGTTTTAGCTGAACACTGTGAGGAGGACGCACCACACTAACTTGTAGTTTTAGCTGAACACTGTGAGCAGGACGCACTGCACTAACTTGTAGTTTTAGCTGAACACTGTGAGGAGGACGCACCACACTAACTTGTAGTTTTAGCTGAACACTGTGAGCAGGACGCACTGCACTAACTTGTAGCTTTAGATGAACACTGTGCAGAGGTCTCACTACACTAACTTGTAGTTTTAGCTGAACAATGTGAGCAGGACGCACTGCACTAACTTGTAGCTTTAGATGAACACTGTGCAGAGGTCTCACTACACTAACTTGTAGTTTTAGCTGAACACTGTGAGCAGGACGCACCGCACTAACTTGTAGTTTTAGCTGAACACTGCGAGGAGGACGCACCACACTAACTTGTAGTTTTAGCTGAACACTGTGAGCAGGACGCACTACACTAACTTGTAGTTTTAGCTGAACACTGTGAGGAGGACGCACCACACTAACTTGTAGTTTTAGCTGAACACTTTGAGCAGGACGCACTGCACTAACTTGTAGCTTTAGATGAACACTGTGCAGAGTTCTCACTACACTAACTTGTAGGTTTAGCTGAACACTGTGAGCAGGACGCACTGCACTAACTTGTAGCTTTAGATGAACACTGTGAGCAGGACGCACTGCACAAACTTGTAGCTTTAGATGAACACTGTGCAGAGCTCGTAAAAAAATAACTTGTAGGTTTAGCTGAACACTGTGAGGAGGACGCACTGCACTAACTTGTAGTTTTAGCTGAAAACTGTGAGCAGGACACACTGCACTAACTTGTAGCTTTAGATGAACACTGTGCAGAGGTCTCACTACACTAACTTGTAGTTTTAGCTGAACACTGTGAGCAGGACGCACTGCACTAACTTGTAGTTTTAGCTGAACACTGTGAGGAGGGCGCACCACACTAACTTGTAGTTTTAGCTGAACACTGTAAGCAGGACGCACTGCACTAACTTGTAGCTTTAGATGAACACTGTGCAGAGCTCGCAAAAAATAACTTGTAGCTTTAGATGAACACTGTGCAGAGTTCTCACTACACTAACTTGTAGGTTTAGCTGAACACTGTGAGCAGGACGCACTGCACTAACTTGTAGCTTTAGATGAACACTGTGAGCAGGACGCACTGCACAAACTTGTAGCTTTAGATGAACACTGTGCAGAGCTCGTAAAAAAATAACTTGTAGGTTTAGCTGAACACTGTGAGGAGGACGCACTGCACTAACTTGTAGTTTTAGCTGAAAACTGTGAGCAGGACACACTGCACTAACTTGTAGCTTTAGATGAACACTGTGCAGAGGTCTCACTACACTAACTTGTAGTTTTAGCTGAACACTGTGAGCAGGACGCACTGCACTAACTTGTAGCTTTAGATGAACACTGTGCAGAGGTCTCACTACACTAACTTGTAGTTTTAGCTGAACACTGTGAGCAGGACGCACTGCACTAACTTGTAGTTTTAGCCGAACACTGTGAGCAGGACGCACTACACTAACTTGTAGTTTTAGCTGAACACTGTGAGGAGGACGCACCACACTAACTTGTAGTTTTAGCTGAACACTGTGAGCAGGACGCACTGCACTAACTTGTAGTTTTAGCTGAACACTGTGAGGAGGACGCACCACACTAACTTGTAGTTTTAGCTGAACACTGTGAGCAGGACGCACTGCACTAACTTGTAGCTTTAGATGAACACTGTGCAGAGGTCTCACTACACTAACTTGTAGTTTTAGCTGAACAATGTGAGCAGGACGCACTGCACTAACTTGTAGCTTTAGATGAACACTGTGCAGAGGTCTCACTACACTAACTTGTAGTTTTAGCTGAACACTGTGAGCAGGACGCACCGCACTAACTTGTAGTTTTAGCTGAACACTGTGAGGAGGACGCACCACACTAACTTGTAGTTTTAGCTGAACACTGTGAGCAGGACGCACTACACTAACTTGTAGTTTTAGCTGAACACTGTGAGGAGGACGCACCACACTAACTTGTAGTTTTAGCTGAACACTTTGAGCAGGACGCACTGCACTAACTTGTAGCTTTAGATGAACACTGTGCAGAGTTCTCACTACACTAACTTGTAGCTTTAGCTGAACACTGTGAGCAGGACGCACTGCACTAACTTGTAGCTTTAGATGAACACTGTGCAGAGGTCTCACTACACTAACTTGTAGTTTTAGCTGAACACTGTGAGCAGGACGCACTGCACTAACTTGTAGTTTTAGCTGAACACTGTGAGGAGGGCGCACCACACTAACTTGTAGTTTTAGCTGAACACTGTAAGCAGGACGCACTGCACTAACTTGTAGCTTTAGATGAACACTGTGCAGAGCTCGCAAAAAATAACTTGTAGGTTTAGCTGAACACTGTGAGGAGGACGCACTGCACTAACTTGTAGTTTTAGCTGAACACTGTGAGCAGGACGCACTACACTAACTTGTAGTTTTAGCTGAACACTGTGAGCAGGACGCACTGCACTAACTTGTAGCTTTAGATGAACACTGTGCAGAGCTCGCAAAAAAATAACTTGTAGGTTTAGCTGAACACTGTGAGGAGGACGCACTGCACTAACTTGTAGTTTTAGCTGAAAACTGTGCGGAGGACGCACCACACTAACTTGTAGTTTTAGCTGAACACTGTGAGCAGGACGCACTGCACTAACTTGTAGTTTTAGCTGAACACTGTGAGGAGGACGCACCACACTAACTTGTAGTTTTAGCTGAACACTGTGAGCAGGATGCACTGCACTAACTTGTAGCTTTAGATGAACACTGTGCAGTGCTCGCAAAAAAATAACTTGTAGGTTTAGCTGAACACTGTGAGGAGGACGCACTGCGCTAACTTGTAGTTTTAGCTGAAAACTATGAGCAGGACGCACTGCACTAACTTGTAGCTTTAGATGAACCCTGTGCAGAGGTCTCACTACACTAACTTGTAGCTTTAGATGAACACTGTGCAGAGGTCTCACTACACTAACTTGTAGTTTTAGCTGAACACTGTGAGCAGGACGCACCGCACTAACTTGTAGTTTTAGCTGAACACTGTGAGGAGGACGCACCACACTAACTTGTAGTTTTAGCTGAACACTGTGAGCAGGACGCACTACACTAACTTGTAGTTTTAGCTGAACACTGTGAGGAGGACGCACCACACTAACTTGTAGTTTTAGCTGAACACTTTGAGCAGGATGCACTGCACTAACTTGTAGCTTTAGATGAACACTGTGCAGAGTTCTCACTACACTAACTTGTAGGTTTAGCTGAACACTGTGAGCAGGACGCACTGCACTAACTTGTAGCTTTAGATGAACACTGTGCAGAGGTCTCACTACACTAACTTGTAGTTTTAGCTGAACACTGTGAGCAGGATGCACTGCACTAACTTGTAGTTTTAGCTGAACACTGTGAGGAGGGCGCACCACACTAACTTGTAGTTTTAGCTGAACACTGTAAGCAGGACGCACTGCACTAACTTGTAGCTTTAGATAAACACTGTGCAGAGCTCGCAAAAAATAACTTGTAGGTTTAGCTGAACACTGTGAGGAGGACGCACTGCACTAACTTGTAGTTTTAGCTGAACACTGTGAGCAGGACGCACTACACTAACTTGTAGTTTTAGCTGAACACTGTGAGCAGGACGCACTGCACTAACTTGTAGCTTTAGATGAACACTGTGCAGAGCTCGCAAAAAAATAACTTGTAGGTTTAGCTGAAAACTATGAGCAGGACGCACTGCACTAACTTGTAGCTTTAGATGAACCCTGTGCAGAGGTCTCACTACACTAACTTGTAGTTTTAGCTGAACACTGTGAGCAGGACGCACTACACTAACTTGTAGTTTTAGCTGAACACTGTGAGCAGGACGCACTGCACTAACTTGTAGCTTTAGATGAACACTGTGCAGAGCTCGCAAAAAAATAACTTGTAGGTTTAGCTGAACACTGTGAGGAGGACGCACTGCACTAACTTGTAGCTTTAGATGAACACTGTGCAGAGTTCTCACTACACTAACTTGTAGTTTTAGCTGAGCACTGTGAGCAGGACGCACTGCACTAACTTGTAGCTTTAGCTGAAAACTGTGCGGAGGACACACTACACTAACTTGTAGTTTTAGCTGAATACTGTGAGCAGGACGCACTGCACTAACTTGTAGTTTTAGCTGAACACTGTGAGCAGGACGCACTGCACAAACTTGTAGCTTTAGATGAACACTGTGCAGAGCTCGTAAAAAAATAACTTGTAGGTTTAGCTGAACACTGTGAGGAGGACGCACTGCACTAACTTGTAGTTTTAGCTGAAAACTGTGAGCAGGACACACTGCACTAACTTGTAGCTTTAGATGAACACTGTGCAGAGGTCTCACTACACTAACTTGTAGTTTTAGCTGAACACTGTGAGCAGGACGCACTGCACTAACTTGTAGCTTTAGATGAACACTGTGCAGAGGTCTCACTACACTAACTTGTAGTTTTAGCTGAACACTGTGAGCAGGACGCACTGCACTAACTTGTAGTTTTAGCTGAACACTGTGAGCAGGACGCACTACACTAACTTGTAGTTTTAGCTGAACACTGTGAGGAGGACGCACCACACTAACTTGTAGTTTTAGCTGAACACTGTGAGCAGGACGCACTGCACTAACTTGTAGTTTTAGCTGAACACTGTGAGGAGGACGCACCACACTAACTTGTAGTTTTAGCTGAACACTGTGAGCAGGACGCACTGCACTAACTTGTAGCTTTAGATGAACACTGTGCAGAGGTCTCACTACACTAACTTGTAGTTTTAGCTGAACAATGTGAGCAGGACGCATTGCACTAACTTGTAGCTTTAGATGAACACTGTGCAGAGGTCTCACTACACTAACTTGTAGTTTTAGCTGAACACTGTGAGCAGGACGCACCGCACTAACTTGTAGTTTTAGCTGAACACTGTGAGGAGGACGCACCACACTAACTTGTAGTTTTAGCTGAACACTGTGAGCAGGACGCACTACACTAACTTGTAGTTTTAGCTGAACACTGTGAGGAGGACGCACCACACTAACTTGTAGTTTTAGCTGAACACTTTGAGCAGGACGCACTGCACTAACTTGTAGCTTTAGATGAACACTGTGCAGAGTTCTCACTACACTAACTTGTAGGTTTAGCTGAACAATGTGAGCAGGACGCACTGCACTAACTTGTAGCTTTAGATGAACACTGTGCAGAGGTCTCACTACACTAACTTGTAGTTTTAGCTGAACACTGTGAGCAGGACGCACTGCACTAACTTGTAGTTTTAGCTGAACACTGTGAGGAGGGCGCACCACACTAACTTGTAGTTTTAGCTGAACACTGTAAGCAGGACGCACTGCACTAACTTGTAGCTTTAGATGAACACTGTGCAGAGCTCGCAAAAAATAACTTGTAGGTTTAGCTGAACACTGTGAGGAGGACGCACTGCACTAACTTGTAGTTTTAGCTGAACACTGTGAGCAGGACGCACTACACTAACTTGTAGTTTTAGCTGAACACTGTGAGCAGGACGCACTGCACTAACTTGTAGCTTTAGATGAACACTGTGCAGAGCTCGCAAAAAAATAACTTGTAGGTTTAGCTGAACACTGTGAGGAGGACGCACTGCACTAACTTGTAGTTTTAGCTGAAAACTGTGCGGAGGACGCACCACACTAACTTGTAGTTTTAGCTGAACACTGTGAGCAGGACGCACTGCACTAACTTGTAGTTTTAGCTGAACACTGTGAGGAGGACGCACCACACTAACTTGTAGTTTTAGCTGAACACTGTGAGCAGGATGCACTGCACTAACTTGTAGCTTTAGATGAACACTGTGCAGAGCTCGCAAAAAAATAACTTGTAGGTTTAGCTGAACACTGTGAGGAGGACGCACTGCGCTAACTTGTAGTTTTAGCTGAAAACTATGAGCAGGACGCACTGCACTAACTTGTAGCTTTAGATGAACCCTGTGCAGAGGTCTCACTACACTAACTTGTAGCTTTAGATGAACACTGTGCAGAGGTCTCACTACACTAACTTGTAGTTTTAGCTGAACACTGTGAGCAGGACGCACCGCACTAACTTGTAGTTTTAGCTGAACACTGTGAGGAGGACGCACCACACTAACTTGTAGTTTTAGCTGAACACTGTGAGCAGGACGCACTACACTAACTTGTAGTTTTAGCTGAACACTGTGAGGAGGACGCACCACACTAACTTGTAGTTTTAGCTGAACACTTTGAGCAGGATGCACTGCACTAACTTGTAGCTTTAGATGAACACTGTGCAGAGTTCTCACTACACTAACTTGTAGGTTTAGCTGAACACTGTGAGCAGGACGCACTGCACTAACTTGTAGCTTTAGATGAACACTGTGCAGAGGTCTCACTACACTAACTTGTAGTTTTAGCTGAACACTGTGAGCAGGACGCACTGCACTAAGTTGTAGTTTTAGCTGAACACTGTGAGGAGGGCGCACCACACTAACTTGTAGTTTTAGCTGAACACTGTAAGCAGGACGCACTGCACTAACTTGTAGCTTTAGATGAACACTGTGCAGAGCTCGCAAAAAATAACTTGTAGGTTTAGCTGAACACTGTGAGGAGGACGCACTGCACTAACTTGTAGTTTTAGCTGAACACTGTGAGCAGGACGCACTACACTAACTTGTAGTTTTAGCTGAACACTGTGAGCAGGACGCACTGCACTAACTTGTAGCTTTAGATGAACACTGTGCAGAGCTCGCAAAAAAATAACTTGTAGGTTTAGCTGAAAACTATGAGCAGGACGCACTGCACTAACTTGTAGCTTTAGATGAACCCTGTGCAGAGTTCTCACTACACTAACTTGTAGTTTTAGCTGAACACTGTGAGCAGGACGCACTACACTAACTTGTAGTTTTAGCTGAACACTGTGAGCAGGACGCACTGCACTAACTTGTAGCTTTAGATGAACACTGTGCAGAGCTCGCAAAAAAATAACTTGTAGGTTTAGCTGAACACTGTGAGGAGGACGCACTGCACTAACTTGTAGCTTTAGATGAACACTGTGCAGAGTTCTCACTACACTAACTTGTAGTTTTAGCTGAGCACTGTGAGCAGGACGCACTGCACTAACTTGTAGCTTTAGCTGAAAACTGTGCGGAGGACGCACTACACTAACTTGTAGTTTTAGCTGAATACTGTGAGCAGGACGCACTGCACTAACTTGTAGTTTTAGCTGAACACTGTGAGGAGGACGCACCACACTAACTTGTAGTTTTAGCTGAACACTGTGAGGAGGATGCACTGTACTAACTTGTAGTTTTAGCTGAACACTGGGAGCAGGACGCACTGCACTACCTTGTAGCTTTAGATGAACACTGTGCAGAGCTCGCAAAAAAATAACTTGTAGGTTTAGCTGAGCACTGTGAGGAGGACGCACTGCACTAACTTGTAGTTTTAGCTGAAAACTGTGAGCAGGACACACTGCACTAACTTGTAGCTTTAGATGAACACTGTGCAGAGGTCTCACTACACTAACTTGTAGTTTTAGCTGAACACTGTGAGCAGGACGCACTGCACTAACTTGTAGCTTTAGATGAACACTGTGCAGAGGTCTCACTACACTAACTTGTAGTTTTATCTGAACACTGTGAGCAGGACGCACTGCACTAACTTGTAATTTTAGCTGAACACTGTGAGCAGGACGCACTACACTAACTTGTAGTTTTAGCTGAACACTGTGAGGAGGACGCACCACACTAACTTGTAGTTTTAGCTGAACACTGTGAGCAGGATGCACTGCACTAACTTGTAGTTTTAGCTGAACACTGTGAGGAGGACTCACCACACTAACTTGTAGTTTTAGCTGAACACTGTGAGCAGGACGTACTGCACTAACTTGTAGCTTTAGATGAACACTGTGCAGAGGTCTCACTACACTAACTTGTAGTTTTAGCTGAACACTGTGAGCAGGACGCACTGCACTAACTTGTAGCTTTAGATGAACACTGTGCAGAGGTCTCACTACACTAACTTGTAGTTTTAGCTGAACACTGTGAGCAGGACGCACCGCACTAACTTGTAGTTTTAGCTGAACACTGTGAGGAGGACGCACCACACTAACTTGTAGTTTTAGCTGAACACTGTGAGCAGGACGCACTACACTAACTTGTAGTTTTAGCTGAACACTGTGAGGAGGACGCACCACACTAACTTGTAGTTTTAGCTGAACACTTTGAGCAGGACGCACTGCACTAACTTGTAGCTTTAGATGAACACTGTGCAGAGTTCTCACTACACTAACTTGTAGGTTTAGCTGAACAATGTGAGCAGGACGCACTGCACTAACTTGTAGCTTTAGATGAACACTGTGCAGAGGTCTCACTACACTAACTTGTAGTTTTAGCTGAACACTGTGAGCAGGACGCACTGCACTAACTTGTAGTTTTAGCTGAACACTGTGAGGAGGGCGCACCACACTAACTTGTAGTTTTAGCTGAACACTGTAAGCAGGACGCACTGCACTAACTTGTAGCTTTAGATGAACACTGTGCAGAGCTCGCAAAAAATAACTTGTAGGTTTAGCTGAACACTGTGAGGAGGACGCACTGCACTAACTTGTAGTTTTAGCTGAACACTGTGAGCAGGACGCACTACACTAACTTGTAGTTTTAGCTGAACACTGTGAGCAGGACGCACTGCACTAACTTGTAGCTTTAGATGAACACTGTGCAGAGCTTGCAAAAAAATAACTTGTAGGTTTAGCTGAACACTGTGAGGAGGACGCACTGCACTAACTTGTAGTTTTAGCTGAAAACTGTGCGGAGGACGCACCACACTAACTTGTAGTTTTAGCTGAACACTGTGAGCAGGACGCACTGCACTAACTTGTAGTTTTAGCTGAACACTGTGAGGAGGACGCACCACACTAACTTGTAGTTTTAGCTGAACACTGTGAGCAGGATGCACTGCACTAACTTGTAGCTTTAGATGAACACTGTGCAGAGCTCGCAAAAAAATAACTTGTAGGTTTAGCTGAACACTGTGAGGAGGACGCACTGCGCTAACTTGTAGTTTTAGCTGAAAACTATGAGCAGGACGCACTGCACTAACTTGTAGCTTTAGATGAACCCTGTGCAGAGGTCTCACTACACTAACTTGTAGCTTTAGATGAACACTGTGCAGAGGTCTCACTACACTAACTTGTAGTTTTAGCTGAACACTGTGAGCAGGACGCACCGCACTAACTTGTAGTTTTAGCTGAACACTGTGAGGAGGACGCACCACACTAACTTGTAGTTTTAGCTGAACACTGTGAGCAGGACGCACTACACTAACTTGTAGTTTTAGCTGAACACTGTGAGGAGGACGCACCACACTAACTTGTAGTTTTAGCTGAACACTTTGAGCAGGATGCACTGCACTAACTTGTAGCTTTAGATGAACACTGTGCAGAGTTCTCACTACACTAACTTGTAGGTTTAGCTGAACACTGTGAGCAGGACGCACTGCACTAACTTGTAGCTTTAGAAGAACACTGTGCAGAGGTCTCACTACACTAACTTGTAGTTTTAGCTGAACACTGTGAGCAGGACGCACTGCACTAAGTTGTAGTTTTAGCTGAACACTGTGAGGAGGGCGCACCACACTAACTTGTAGTTTTAGCTGAACACTGTAAGCAGGACGCACTGCACTAACTTGTAGCTTTAGATGAACACTGTGCAGAGCTCGCAAAAAATAACTTGTAGGTTTAGCTGAACACTGTGAGGAGGACGCACTGCACTAACTTGTAGTTTTAGCTGAACACTGTGAGCAGGACGCACTACACTAACTTGTAGTTTTAGCTGAACACTGTGAGCAGGACGCACTGCACTAACTTGTAGCTTTAGATGAACACTGTGCAGAGCTCGCAAAAAAATAACTTGTAGGTTTAGCTGAAAACTATGAGCAGGACGCACTGCACTAACTTGTAGCTTTAGATGAACCCTGTGCAGAGGTCTCACTACACTAACTTGTAGTTTTAGCTGAACACTGTGAGCAGGACGCACTACACTAACTTGTAGTTTTAGCTGAACACTGTGAGCAGGACGCACTGCACTAACTTGTAGCTTTAGATGAACACTGTGCAGAGCTCGCAAAAAAATAACTTGTAGGTTTAGCTGAACACTGTGAGGAGGACGCACTGCACTAACTTGTAGCTTTAGATGAACACTGTGCAGAGTTCTCACTACACTAACTTGTAGTTTTAGCTGAGCACTGTGAGCAGGACGCACTGCACTAACTTGTAGCTTTAGCTGAAAACTGTGCGGAGGACGCACTACACTAACTTGTAGTTTTAGCTGAATACTGTGAGCAGGACGCACTGCACTAACTTGTAGTTTTAGCTGAACACTGTGAGGAGGACGCACCACACTAACTTGTAGTTTTAGCTGAACACTGTGAGGAGGATGCACTGTACTAACTTGTAGTTTTAGCTGAACACTGGGAGCAGGACGCACTGCACTACCTTGTAGCTTTAGATGAACACTGTGCAGAGCTCGCAAAAAAATAACTTGTAGGTTTAGCTGAGCACTGTGAGGAGGACGCACTGCACTAACTTGTAGTTTTAGCTGAAAACTGTGAGCAGGACACACTGCACTAACTTGTAGCTTTAGATGAACACTGTGCAGAGGTCTCACTACACTAACTTGTAGTTTTAGCTGAACACTGTGAGCAGGACGCACTGCACTAACTTGTAGCTTTAGATGAACACTGTGCAGAGGTCTCACTACACTAACTTGTAGTTTTATCTGAACACTGTGAGCAGGACGCACTGCACTAACTTGTAATTTTAGCTGAACACTGTGAGCAGGACGCACTACACTAACTTGTAGTTTTAGCTGAACACTGTGAGGAGGACGCACCACACTAACTTGTAGTTTTAGCTGAACACTGTGAGCAGGATGCACTGCACTAACTTGTAGTTTTAGCTGAACACTGTGAGGAGGACTCACCACACTAACTTGTAGTTTTAGCTGAACACTGTGAGCAGGACGTACTGCACTAACTTGTAGCTTTAGATGAACACTGTGCAGAGGTCTCACTACACTAACTTGTAGTTTTAGCTGAACACTGTGAGCAGGACGCACTGCACTAACTTGTAGCTTTAGATGAACACTGTGCAGAGGTCTCACTACACTAACTTGTAGTTTTAGCTGAACACTGTGAGCAGGACGCACTGCACTAACTTGTAGTTTTAGCTGAACACTGTGAGGAGGACGCACCACACTAACTTGTAGTTTTAGCTGAACACTGTGAGCAGGACGCACTACACTAACTTGTAGTTTTAGCTGAACACTGTGAGGAGGACGCACCACACTAACTTGTAGTTTTAGCTGAACACTGTGAGCAGGACGCACTGCACTAACTTGTAGCTTTAGATGAACACTGTGCAGAGTTCTCACTACACTAACTTGTGGGTTTAGCTGAACACTGTGAGCAGGACGCACTGCACTAACTTGTAGCTTTAGATGAACACTATGCAGAGGTCTCACTACACTAACTTGTAGTTTTAGCTGAACACTGTGAGCAGGACGCACTGCACTAACTTGTAGTTTTAGCTGAACACTGTGAGGAGGATGCACCACACTAACTTGTAGTTTTAGCTGAACACTGTGAGCAGGACGCACTGCACTAACTTGTAGCTTTAGATGAACACTGTGCAGAGCTCACAAAAAATAACTTGTAGGTTTAGCTGAACACTGTGAGGAGGACGCACTGCACTAACTTGTAGTTTTAGCTGAACACTGTGAGCAGGACGCACTGCACTAACTTGTAGCTTTCGGTGAGAACTGCAGAGGTCTCACTACACTAACTTGTAGTTTTAGCTGAACACTGTGAGCAGGATGCACTGCACTAACTTGTAGTTTTAGCTGAACACTGTGAGGAAGACGCACCACACTAACTTGTAGTTTTAGCTGAACACTGTGAGGAGGATGCACCACACTAACTTGTAGTTTTAGCTGAACACTGTGAGCAGGACTCACTGCACTAACTTGTAGTTTTAGCTGAACACTGTGAGCAGGACTCACTGCACTAACTTGTAGTTTTAGCTGAACACTGTGAGGATAACGCACCACACTAACTTGTAGGTTTAGCTGAACACTGTGAGCAGGACGCACTGCACTAACTTGTAGCTTTAGATGAACACTGTGCAGAGTTCGCAAAAAAATAACTTGTAGGTTTAGCTGAACACTGTGAGGAGGACGCACTGCACTAACTTGTAGTTTTAGCTGAACACTGTGAGCAGGACGCACTGCACTAACTTGTAGCTTTAGATAAACACTGTGCAGAGGTCTCACTACACTAACTTGTAGTTTTAGCTGAACACTGTGAGCAGGACGCACTGCACTAACTTGTAGTTTTAGCTGAACACTGTGAGCAGGACGCACTGCACTAACTGTAAATAATCTAGCTGCCTGACTGTGGTACTAATAGGATCAAAAGAACACCAGCAATTTTCTTCAGGTAGCTGTAAATATTGTAACAAGACAAGCCTGCCTGTCAGTAAGAAGATAACAGGAACGGATCTAGCTAAACTGAATACAGTGTATATATATATATATATATATATATATATATATATATATATATATATATATATGCAACACCTGGGATGCATATATACACACAATACACTGTAAGTGCAGCTAACTCACTGATTGTCCTGCCTAGTCTATCTAACTCAAATGAAATGACACTGTCTCTCTTTCTATCTATCTCTCTTTCAACGCCGGAACACACACTACACAGGGCCGCCGTGCAGGCGGCCTTATATAGTGTGGGGCATGTTCTAAACCCCCTGAACTATAATTGGCCAAAGCCACCCTGGCTTTGGCCAATTACAGCTCTCTCTACCGACGGCGCTGTGATTGGCCAAGCATGCGGGTCATAATGCATGCTTGGCCAATCATCAGCCAGCAATGCACTGCGATGCCACAGTGAATTATGGGCCATGACGTGCCACACGAATTTGGCGCGAACGCCCCATAACGTTCAGAATTCGGCGAACGACCGAACAGCCAATGTTCAAGTCGAACATGGGTTTGACTCGAACAGGAAGCTCATCCCTACTCTTGAACACTTTTGCTATCTCCTTTGTCTTGTAAACCATTTCCCCATGTTTATTTTAAATTTTTTCTATATAGTTTATTGATTTTTTCTTTTTTAACATCCTGGCTAGATGTTTACTCGCTTTATTTCCCCATTGGTATCTTTCTTTCAAATTCTATTAAATGTCCTTTTTGTTTCTTGTGCTATGAGGTCCTTTAATTCATCTCTCTTTATTACTAATGAGTGGAATATCTCCTGATGTTGTCCTTTATGTTTTTTATGTACTTGTTCTAATCTATATATTTCATCTATTAATAGTTTCATATTTTTTGTTCTCTTTCCTTTTTTTCCCACCCCATAGCAATAAGGATACCCCTAATGTAGGCTTTATGGGCCTCCCATAGGGTAGCAAATGATATTTATTTTGTATCATTAGTTAGGAAGTAGTGTTCTATCTACTTTTTGACTATTTCTGCATCTTTCTTATTCTGTATTAATGTTTCATTTAGTCGCCAAGTATAAGATGGTCTTTGTATTTCTGTTACTCTCATTTTCATAGTCACAGGGGAGTGGTCAGATAGCGTAGATATTCCTATATTTGTTTCAGTTACCAACTCCAATGCTTTGTGGTCTACCATTATATAATCAATTTAGTGTATATCCCATGTACAGGGGAGAAAAATGTGTAGTCTCGTATTTTAGGGTGCATGATCCTCCATACATTTAACATTTGGTATTGGTGCATTTTCTGTTTAATCAATTTTAACGCCACGTTTTCAGTCCCCTGCAAACGGGACGTACTATGCAATCCAGATTCCATGCAAAAATTTAAATCTCCAGTCATTATCATGTTACCTTTCTTAAAATCCATTAGCTTCCCCATACCTCAACCAACCTCTTTCAGATATTTGATTGGGTTCCTATTGGGGGCGTAGATGTCTGCCAGTGTGCATTCCATTTCACCTAAGCTGCCCCTCAAAAAGATATATCTACCTTCGGGGTCAGTCATCCTTTCCTCCAATTTGAACCGCACCCCAGCGGCGAATCCAATTGACACCCCTTTGTTGTCGAGTCGGCATAATACCATGTTGGGAAGTCTTTAGAAAATAATTTCACGTTTATGTCCTGTGAGAGATGAGTTTCCTGTTAGAACATTACTTCTGTGCCATAACATTCAAGCACTTTCAAAATTTTGTGTCTCTTAGTGGGTGTGTTTAATCCGTGAACATTGTATGTCAGAAATGTAATTATTGTCATCTACTGGGGTTAACCATTCTTAGTTGAAAGGTACCTCTTCCCCCCCACCCCCTCTCACCTCCCTCCCCCCTCCCAGCACCCCCTTCCCTCTTTGGCCCCCTTCTGGCCTTTGAACCATAGATGGATTAGTGAGAGAGTTTTCACCGCACTGGTGTGGATTCAAGCCAGGTGTGAAGAGAATGGTTATCTCCAAGAGTAAAGAGCCCCAGGTGCTGGCTAATGTTGAATCATGCTGAAGGTAGATGAGAAAATCCGGACAGCCGCACACTGGGAAGATATTATCCAAAAATATTTATTGTAAAATCAGAATCATACAGGATATCGTAGCAAAAAAGTACAGGCAATCAGCTAACACGTTTTGCACTTATGCTAAGTGCTTACTCATAGCTAATAATAATGAGAATGAGACCACATATATACTATCTGTTGTGAATCATGTGACTGTGCAATAATGCCCAGGTCCACACCAGCTGTGATCTGGCTGAAATGATACTGTGATACTGAAATGCAAGGTTCCTCTAAAATTGTGATATATACAGTATGTGTAAGCAACGGAATAATAAAGAATAAGGAAAAACAAAAAATTAAAAATGAAGTGAATTAAATGTGATGAGATTAATAAAATTGTTATAAATAATGAAGAATTAACTACGTGAAACAGAAGTGAAATTCCCATATAAACAGAGGATATCATCTTGTGTGTAGGATTGGGTCAATGTGAAGTAAATTTGTAATATAAAAGAAAAAGAAAAAAAAAAATGTGAAATGATTGGTGAGTATATAAACGTGTCATAATGTTACCAAAGATACACGGGAATTATAAACAGTGTATCAATGAATTGTTAAGTGTGTGTGTATAAATAAAACACTATATAAAAGTGTATATAAATATGTGCGACACCAACATATATTTTATGATTTGTGAATAAAAACCATAATTATGCATAAAAGGAAAGAAGGATATAAACCTGTGTGCTCTTCCCGTTTCTTAAAATGAAAAAGGAAAAATAGGGGAAGGAAAGGGGAAGGAACTTTCACTAACTACATGTATAAGCATAACCATACTTAATAAAATCTTGAATGCAATGGTTGTGAATAAATATAAGACCACTCTACATTGAACTGTATATACGTATAAATACACAAAAAGTATACATGTGCATATATACACATATATATATATATATATATATATATATATATATATATATATATATACACATGCACATATATATATATATATATATATATATATATATATATATATATATATATAAAAACCGTGCTTATTAGGACAGTAACTTTCTGTAAATTATACAAAACAGATGTACTAAAAAATGTATATGCTGAGCTAGATGTGTGTTAATAAACTCTATGATGACTCAGACTGTACAAAAAGCTTTACAAAAATTATACAGAGAAACGTATGTGTCCTAAGTCAAAATAACAAACCATGGGTGTGCCATAAAACATGTATTCATTGATTATATTACTAATCAAACTTGAAGGCAAACTTCATGAAGTGAAAAGAGGAACTCTCTTTGGGTTACTCGTCACGCTATGTAAAAAGGGAGAATAATTAATGATATCTATAACACCCTGAAACACTCAAAGCCGTTCGTGATTATATTAAACCTTAACCGGTCCTAAAGATATCTCTGTGTATGGATGTGTAAATATGGACGCAACCATACCGACAGATTATCAGTATAAAGCAGGGTCCAACACTAGATATAAGATATATATAGAGACCAGTGGTGATTGAAACTAAGCCTAAGCATCGCTGTGTCCAGAGACAGAGCGCTTTGTAAGGATGTTGAAAAGACAAAGCAGGGCAACGGATGGGTGTCAGATCGGGGGCAAAAAAAGGGAAAAGATGGAACAAAATAACCATCTATTGATCATAATATAAAAAACCTTTTATAAAGCCCCAAAACGTTTAGAACCATTTATGGCTGTATTAAGTTGTAACAAATATCTGGACTATCTTTATATACAGTACAAGTATATTGATATGAGAGCAGCCATATCAGCATGTGACTGGAGTAAAGCAGCATCCAATACAGGGTGTGTATGAGACTAATGACTGCAAAGACCAAGTGAAAAAATCGCTGTGTCCATAGACACAGCGATATGTGATGATTTTAAGAAAACGAAACTGGGCAAAACAATGAATATAAAAAGTGGGTAGAAACAGAAACAGAAACCGAACAGGGTGGCTGCCCATTAATCATAATAAACATCCCATTCAGAGTTCAAGCCTAAAGGGATTCTAGTGTTCAAAGAAAAAATCCAGAAAACCTCATGTTTACATAGCAGATGGAATCTGTTCCCCCCTCTAATGGGTGTAACAATTTTCTCAACACCCTGGATAAGAAGGCTAGATACATCTTTTTGGTGTACGAAAATCCAGTGTTTGGCCACATTCATTAACTTGTCTTTCTCTATATCATACAAGTGGTCATGTAGTCGGTCCTTTAGACGTCGTGTTGTGCGGCCAACATACTGTATTTGACATTTGTCACAAGTAATGACGTACACCAAAAATTGAGTGTTACAATTAATGAAGGAGACGTTGAATGTTCTACCATTGGTACATGAATATGTATTTTTACCCGTCTTAATGTGACAACAGTAATTACAACCCCTCCTCCCACATTTGAAGTTCCCTGTTAGACTCAGCCAGTTAGATTTGTGTTGTCTGCTCGAAAATAAGCTAGGTGAAAGGGAATTTCCTAAGGTGGGTGCTCTGACTGAAACCCCCTTGATGCCTTTGGAAAGAACTTTGCTGTAGACCGGGTTATTGAAAAGAATAGGGATATACGTATTTATGATATTTTTTATCTTATTGAACTCCGAACTGAACGGTGTGGAAAAAACTGGGATGCTCATTGAAATATTGCTAAGAGGACCCTTGGATATATGTTTATTCTTTTTGTGTGATTTCTCCTTTAAAAGTAGGTGTCTAGGAATGGTATTAACAGTGTTTAATGCTTTTGTGATTAAAGACTCTGGATACCTGCGATCTTTAAAGCGCTGTATCATGTCATTAGCTTCTGTGTGAAAGTTTTCAGGTGTGCTACACAGGCGTTTTAACCTGAGGAATTGTCCATACGGTACCCCTCTAATAGTGTGTCTGGGGTATGCAGAGTCTGCTCTTAATACAGTATTCCCTGCAGTGGATTTTCTAAATAGGCTGGTGTGGACCACTTCCCCTGTTCCTGTTAGCCTTACATGGAGAAATACTATACTGTTAATGTCTAAAACACCTGTGAATCTTAAATTAAGATCGTTGTCATTAAAATAAGAGAGCCAAGTGTTGATGTCGGCATTCTCATCGGATGTAATGAATAGGATATCGTCAATGATTCGACAAAAGAATACTCTATCTAAGCGGTGGGGGCTATCGCATCCAAAGATGCGAGACCTCTCCCAGCAACCCATAAATAGGTTGGCTAGTGAGGGTGAAAGTTTGGCCCCCATAGACGCCCCACATCTTTGGAGGTAATAGCCCCTGTCAGACATAAAATAGTTATGGGTCAAGAGATATTCAAGAGCTTGTAAAATGAAATCTTGGAGTACTAACGAAAATTTACCAGACTTTTTCAGAAAACAAGCAACTGCTTGGAGACCCAAGTGATGTGGGATGCTAGAATACAAACTGATAACATCACAAGTAATCCACCTGTAGTTATTCTTCCACTTAAAGCCTTGGAGTTTACCCAGCAATTGCTTGGTGTCTCTTAGATAGCCCGGTAAATCTACAGTTAGAGGCTGCAATTGAGAATCTACTCATTAACCTAATTTTTCGTTTAATGAGCCTATGCCAGCAACAATCGGTCGGCCCATAAGGGGATTGAGTCCCTTATGGACCTTAGGCAAATGATGAAATATTGGCATGGTAGGGTGTTCAGTGATGAATAACTCTTTGTCTCTGGAGGAAAAAAGGCCAACTTGTACTGCTCTATCAAGGAGAGCGGACAATTTGGTCTTAAAGGATGAGGTGGGGTTACATGGAAGTATTTGGTACGTGTGTGTGTCAGATAATTGGAGTAAAGCTTCCTGTTTGTATGTTTCTGTGTCTAACACCACCACAGTGCCGCCTTTGTCCGCTTTCTTAATAACAATACTGTCATCTGTTATCAATGTTTTAAGTGCTGATCGTTCATCTGGAGTTAAATTATCCAACATAGGTTTTTTGTGACAGATGTGAGCTAGGCGAGTCAATTCACCCTCAACCATTTTTTGGAACAAATCTAAGTCCTTTCCCCTGGATGCCACTGGGTAAAAGTCAGATCTGGATTTAGGTAACAATTTGTTATGCATATCAGTGGGATTCATAGGGGAAGGGTCTGATTCTGCAGCTAAATCGATCAAATCATTAAGTGCACAAACTTCGGTGAACATTATAGGTGAAGGTGGTGACTCACTTGTGTCGCAAGTGTCTAAGGGCACTTCTTCTTCCTCCATGGATGAAAAGTAATGTTTTCTAAGGGTTAAAATACGAGAAAATTTATTGACATCTAGAATAGTTCCAAACAAATCAAAGTGTCTATTAGGGCAAAAATGTAAACCCTTTTCCAAGAGTCTGATTTCTTCTTCTTTAAGTGGTCTCTTGGAAATGTTCATAACACTGTAAATCACTTCTTTGTTTTGTCTTGTAGACTGTAATGGGTGTTGTTTGGAGTTTTGATGTTTCCTGCCACCTCTCCTGGTTTTTTTTGGGGGGGGGGTTCTTCTTTTTGGAGTGACCGGACCTGTGAGAGTTTCCAGCATGACTTTGTCCGCCTGCTCTAACTGGTTCCATGGACTCTACGGAACGATCAGAGGAGGAATCTGATGTGATGTGAGCAGAGGTATCGTTGGCAGGTATGCTCTCTTGATCGGAGAAACTGACTTGCTTGCCTCGGTTTCTCCGTGAATGGTTGGGGGTAAACTGCGGTCCTTTCCATACATAAACTTTGTTGCTTTCATATTCATTTTTGTCTCTGGCCATTTTGCCTTTTTTGCTGTCAATGACAGATTTTTCCATTTTGTCCAATCTCCTGTTTAAACGACCATCTAGATCTGAAAACCCAGGATGGGTTTGTAAAGTGGTGAGATCTTTTTGGATCAGGGACATATCTGTTTGCAACACTTCCACTTCTTTCTTCTTGGAAGAGAATTTAAATGAACACGTATCCAAAGTATCAGTCCATTCTTTTTTAAGATGATCGTCAAAAAGCTCATAGGTGGGGAATTTCTTAATTCTTAATCCTCGTGGAATGTGTGCCAAAGTTAAATATTCAGATAAGAAGTGGATGTCCCAGTAAGCTCTGATCTCCCTGGCCATCAGTTGCTCTAGTTTTCTGAAGTGACGTATCAATAGTACTCCATCATCATCCGAAAGTTGGGATGAATGTGTCTGTGCTGGTTGTCTCAGTGGATTATTGGACGGTGCTGTGAGAGTTCGGCTGTACATGATTTCTGCCATGGGTGTCGATGTGACCGTATGATCCATATAGATGTGAAATGGAATAAGCTCTTTAAAGTATATTGGTAGAATAAATAAATAAGTAATTTTATGTAATCAACTATCCTGAAGAGAATCTCCGTGCTGGTGATGAATGTAGCAATAGTCCGGAATCCGAATGTAGTGAGAGAGTTTTCACCGCACTGGTGTGGACTCAAGCCAGGTGTAAAGAGAATGGTTATCTCCAAGAGTAAAGAGCCCCAGGTGCTGGCTAATGCTGAATCATGCTGAAGGTAGATGAGAAAATCCGGACAGCCGCACACAGGGAAGATATTATCCAAAAATATTTATTGTAAAATCAGGATCATACAGGATAAAACAGTGGCAAAAAAGTACAGGCAATCAGCTAACGCATTTCGCACTTATGCTAAGTGCTTACTCATAGCTAATAATAATGAGAATGAGACCACATATATACTATCTGTTGTGAATCATGTGACTGTGCAATAATGCCCAGGTCCACACCAGCTGTGATCCGGCTCTGGGAAGTATATACACCTGTTCATGAATAACAGATACTGAACTGCAAGGTTCCTCTAAAATTGTGATATATACATGTAAGCAACGTAATAATAAAGAATAAGGAAAAACTAAAAATTAAAAATGAAGTGAATTAAATGTGATGAGATTAATAAAATTGTTATAAATAATGAAGAATTAACTACATGAAACAGAAGTGAAATTCCCATATAAACAGAGGATATCATCTTGTGTGTAGGATTGGGTCAATGTGAAGTAAATTTGTAATATAAAAGAAAAAGAAAAAAAAAATGTGAAATGATGTGTGTATAAATAAAACACTATATAAAAGTGTATATAAATATGTATGACACCAACATATATTTTATGATTTGTGAATAAAAACCATAATTATGCAGAAAAGGAAAGAAGGATACAAACCTGTGTGCTCTTCCCGTTTCTTAAAATGAAAACCTAAATGTTTGTGTGGATACATATAGACCACACAAGTGTATGGTCTCGAATCCCCATGGTCTGTAGATGTGTAACCTCTCTCCTAAAAGGGAGGAAAATAAGCAGATACATGTATTAATGCTTACACATATATATCACAATTTTAGAGGAACCTTGCATTTCAGTATCTGTTATTCATGAACAGGTGTATATACTTCCCAGAGCTGGATCACAGCTGGTGTGGACCTGGGCATTATTGCACAGTCACATGATTCACAACAGATAGTATATATGTGGTCTCGTTCTCATTATTATTAGGTATGAGTAAGCACTTAGCATAAGTGCAAAACGCGTTTGCTGATTGCCTGTACTTTTTTGCCACAATATCCTGTATGATCCTGATTTTACAATAAATATTTTTGGATAATATCTTCCCAGTGTGCGGCTGTCCGGATTTTCTCATCTACCTTCAGCATAGATGGATTAGTACTTCATTTCCACCGCTGATTCTCCTATCTTGAGGTGTGACTCTGGCCCTGTCCCCTACTGGGGTGCACTAGTGACCCCAGAGTTGCCGATCTCAAACCCCTATTACTCCACCCCCCCCCCCATCTCCCGCCCCACTCCACCCCCACCTACCATAGGCACTTCCCTACTTTTAAACATTTTTAGACATTTACCACTTTCCCTAAAACTTTAAGAAGCTTTTATTATTGTCCTCCTTATAGGACGTTTTCTCCCTCCGACCATCTTGGGATTACTGGGACTTGTAAGTCCAATTTATTACAAAATTCCTGCAGGTCTTCCGGGGTCTCTAGTCTTGAGGATCTACCGTCCTTCTGGTCTATCAGGCATGCTGGGAATCCCCAATTATACTTAATGTTCAATGCCCGCATTTGCTCTAGAAGTGGTTTAAGAAGTCGTCGCCTTGCAAGTGTTTCAGGTGCCAGGTCTGTGAAGATTTGAAGCTCGGCCCCTTCATACTTTATGGGAGGTCTTCCTCTCATTTTACCCCAAATTTCTGCTTTTTCTTCATACTTATGGAATCTCACTATAATATTTCTAGGCCGATCCGCTGCTAAATTTTTAGGTTTTCTAACCTGGTGGATTCTATCAATCTCAAGACACTCATCTTACCCCCCCTTTGTCCAGCAGGGGGTTAAATATTAAATTCATAATTTTCCTCAAATCTTCACCATTTTCCTCTGGTAGAGCACAAGTTTTGTCTTCTAATTTGATTTTCTTGGTCTTCCAATTTATAGAGGATCCTCCTCTGATTTATTTGCATTATTCTAACTTGGTCTTTTAATTTACTAAGATCCTGGGCCTCATCATCTGTTCTCTCCTCCATCTCCTCCACTCGTGTCAACAACTGTCCCAAGTCTGCTCGTAATGAAGTATTATCTCCTTTAATTGCATTTTCCAGTCTCAATAACATCTCTGCCATTTCCGATTTTGTTGGAATTTGGGCACCAGCACTCTGTTCGTCCATTTTGCTTGTCTCCAGTTCACTCTCTGTGCTTATATCTTCTCTAGAGAGATCGGAGATCTCTCCTTTTTTTTAACAAGGTCTTTTTTCTTATCTTGTTTCACCTGCTGTTGTTGTTTTCCAGGTCCTGGGCTCTTAGGTCTTGTCTCTATTGTCAGATGTTGTTTGATCGTACTGGTATTAACTTTTTCTTTAGGGGTTTTGGGATCACTTCCCTTCGTAGTTCTGCCTTTCATATTGATTTTTTTATTCGTAATTTTGCGTTTCCCCAGATTTAATATCTTATTTCTTCCTTAGAGGAAACGTTGCGATGAATCAGGCTATAGCGATTCCCAAACCTCAATAGGCAGTTACCTTAACAGTTCAAAACAATATCTTATGAGTGTTCGATGCGCTTGCTTTTATATGCTGTATTCACATTCAGATGTGCATCCCATATACCTGTAGTTCATTGAACATTTTACTAACGTTTTTGGGATGGAACACTTATTTTTTAATTAGCTTATTTTCACTCACCCCCTCTACCACCCCGTCACAATTTTGCAGTTTTGTGGTTATGCACTTTTTCTGGTACACTAATACCCCGGGGGATTCCGGGCTCTCTTTTTTTTGCTCCAAATCCTGCTGTACAAATTGCGGGTACTTTAAGCAAGCAGGTAAGTAGCTGCACCAAAGAAAGTCCAGTTCCAAATGTCCTGCTAAACAATTGTACCGACAAACTGCTTCACTCATAAACAAGCGTACTGGCAGATAAATAAATAAACCAACAGGACTGCAGGAAAACTGAGATAGCAACCAAGTATAACAGCAGGTTAGGGTACCGTCAAGCCAGCATGCAGGCTCTAGTCCATGTATATGTCCTAAAGCATGTAAAAGGAGGCAACTGGTCAAACTAGCAGGCAGGCTGGAAATTATACAGGCAAGCAGATATATAGGCAAACTGGTTTATGGGGCGGTAGGTGTCAGTATAGTCCCAGTTACAAACCATCCAATGCACAGATATACAGACCAGTGGAGTGCTGGGGAGCAGGTATAAGCTGGTATATGCAGGTATATGCTGGTATATGCAGGTATATGCTGGTATATACAGGTATATGCTGGTATTTGCAAGCATATGCTGGTATATGCTGTAGCAAATTCTAGCACAGTTCAAGGGCTAGTTTAATTTCAATAGTACCTTGCTGCATCCACTGCGTCTGTTCCGTCCTGCTATTTCCCCTGCTTCTGGATCCAGACGAGTACTCAGCTGTCTGCTGCATCCTTCTTAGACCTAGGCGCTCCGGGAAGTCCTCAGTACGGCTGTTACACAGCTTCCTCTCACAGCCTCTTGCACAATCCGGACATCTATTTTTGGCTGACACTTAGCCAAGGTCATGTTCGAGTCGGTGGGAACCAGCGGGAGGTAACGGGAGGGCGGGTAGGAGGAGAAGCCACAGATCTTATTCCTCCAGCGTTCTACCGTACCCCAGTGGTCCACCTGTCCCGCAGGGTAGTTGGTGGTTTCCCGGCAGGTTTCCGGGAGAATGCTGGGTCTTCATTTATGGAGACACTGCTGCCTCTCACACAGCGGGTCTACCTCGGCTTTCCCCAAATCGCCTCATGCATTCCCTTCGGCAACACAGTCAGGCCCCTCCCTCTGTGAGGAGCGTCACATCCTCACGTCCTCCAACCAACTTCTGAGGAGCAGTGATTTTAATAATGCTTAAAGTGAAACAATAAAAATGAAATATTCCTTTAAATATGGTGCCTGGGGGTCCCCTTAGTCTGCCTGTAAAGTGGCTCATCTGTGTGATGTGTATAACAGTGCCACAGCAAAATGACATTTCTAAAGGAAAAAATGTCATTTAAATTTGCTTGCGACTGTAATGTATTGCTGGTGTTGTAAAAAAAGCCTGCAGTAGCTTGACCGCATCACTTCCGGTGCGGCTACATCAAAAAACAGCTCCACTGCGCATGCGCGGGTTCATCGGGGCTATACCGCGCATGCACAGATGCTAATTTCAGTTGAGGAAAATTATAGACTCGGGCGGGCAGAGGCAGTGCGAGCTGCTTAATTACATCATCGGTAACACCGCCTCCAGCCCCACCCCTAACACGCCCCTAGCCTGCTCTGCTGAAGGGAGGGCGGGCCCCCTTGCAACTTAGCTCTGTGTATATCAATGGGACAGAGGTCGAGAGAAAATATAGAGCTGCACCGCCTCCAGCCCCACCCCTAGCCTGCTCTACTGAAGGTGGGTGGGCGCCATCTGTTCAGGAACAAAAACAGCAGCCTGACACACGGAGCCTCCTCTTACACATATCTGTCTGTGCGCAGCCCTGCAAAATACATATATGGGAGGTCAAGGAAATTTATACAGCAGTGTCTGTGACAGTGACGGCTGGTGCACAAAAATTTGGGGGGCGCAAACAAACTGAAAAATACTGAAACCCCCCCATCAATTGCAGCCTCACTGTGCCCGTCATTTGTGCCCGTCAAATGCAGCCATTTGTGCCCATCATATGCAGCCACTTGCGCCCAGTATATGCGGCCACTTGTGCCTATCAAATGCAGCCATTTGTGCCCGTCAAATGCAGCCACTGTGCCTGTCATATGCAGCCACTGTGACCGTCATATGCAGCCACTTGTGCCCGTCAAATGCAGCCATTGTGCCCGTCATACGCAGCCATTTGTGCCCATCATATGCAGCCATTTGTGCCTGTCATATGCAGCCATTTATGCCCGTCAAATGCAGCCATTGTGCCCGTCAAATGCAGCCACTTGTACCCCATCATATGCAGCCACTTGTGCCCCATCATAAGCAGCCACTGTGCCCATCATATGCAGCCACTATGCTCATCATATGCAGCCATTTGTGCACGTCAAATGCAGCCATTTGTGCCTGGTATATGCAGCCACTTGTGCCCGTCAAATGCAGCCACTTGTGCTCAGTATATGCAGCCACTTGTTCCCATCAAATGCAGCCATTTGTGCCCATCAAATGCAGCCATTTGTGTCCATCAAATGCAGCCACTTGTGCCCATCAAATGCAGCCACTTGTGCCCATCATATGCAGCCATTTGTGGCCATCATATGCAGTCATTTGTGCCCATCAAATGCAGCCACTTGTGCCCATCATATGCAGCCACTTGCACCCAGTATATGCAGCCACTTGTGCCTATCAAATGCAGCCAGGCGCATCCCCCGGCTCGGCTGTCACTTCACTAACCCCTCTGTGTGTGCGGCTGGTCTGGCGGCACTTACTGAGTGACGGGGCTTCCTCCTCCTCTTCTGTAGTGGCAGCTGTGGCTCCTGTGTCTGCTAGGCTCCTCAGGCTTCCTCCGCCGTGTCTCCTCTTCCGCCAAAGCGTTAGGCATCCAATAGGATTGCCTAATGCTTTGGCCAATCAGGAGATAAGTCTCATAGACCTGCCTGCTGATTGGCAGGGAGGAACTTTAGTGTGAAAATAGCAAAAATTCATTTGCTATGCTACACAACAGGGTGGGATCAGGACGCAGTGCTCTGCGCCCCAAGCCCACTCTATTTTGAACCCTATTAGAGCCTCTGGCTCCAATCACGTGCTTCAAAATACACCCCACCATAGTAATTCATGTGTCCAGAATCCTGAAAGGGGCCAGGCACATGAATAGGGAGGGTGGCAGAGGTGACAAGGGGCGGCGCCTGTGTGCCCACAATGCACAGCTGCCACTGGTCTTTGATCTCTGTCAAGTGCTGGGGGCTGGATCGCCTCTGCTGCTTTTCCTCCAATAAGGGGCCAAAGAAGATGAGTGCGAGTTTACCTGTAGCCCTTACACTGGAGACTTGTACACCATCATCATGGCATCCCAGGACGGTGGGTACCGGGTCCCCCGAGGGCAGAGTGCATGTGTGACCAGCTTTGGGGTCACTGGTGGCTTAGGGAGAAGGAGAGGGCCCCTGGGTGGACATGGGAAAAGGAAATTGCTCCTGGGTTGACGTGTGAGAAGGAGAGGGCTCCTGGGTGGACGTGGGAGAAGGAGATGGCTCCTGGGTGGACGTGGGAGAAGGAGAGAGCCCCTGGGTGGCCATTGGAGAAAGAGAGAGCCCCTGGGCAGCTGGAGAAGGAGAGGGCCTCTGGGTGGCCGGTGGAGAAGGAGAGAGCACCTGGGTGTTTGGAGGAGGAGAGGGCCCCTGGGTGGCCATTTGGTGAAGAAGAGGGCCCCCGGGTGGCCGGGGGAGAAGGAGAGGGCACCTGAGTGGTTGGCAGAGAAGGATTGGGCCCCTGGCTGTTTGAAGGGGAGGGTCCAGAGACAGTGATAGCCAGCGAGGAAGATATTCCAGAGGGTAGTATTGGGGGTATTAGTGGTAGGTTAACCAAAGCACAAAAACACAAGGTGAGTATAGTAGCAAGTCCTAGTTGCAATCTTGAAACACCCAATACGAGGACAATATGCAACCGGTCTAAACTATGTGGCATGTTCACTAATGCCAGGAGCATGGCGGACAAGATGGGTGAACTAGAGATACTGTTGTACAAGGAGGATTTGGATTTTGTGGGAATTTCAGAGACCTGGTTCAACAGCTCTCATGATTGGCTGGCAAACATTCAAGGGTATACCCTATACCGCAAGGATAGAGAGGGTAAAAAAGGGGGAGGGGTATGCCTATATATCAAGAATAATGTACAAGTGAATGTGAGAGATGACATCACTGAGGGGGCTAGGGAGGAGGTGGAATCTTTATGGGTAGAGCTCCAAAGGGATGAAGCTAAGGGGAAAATAATACTGGGAGTATGCTATAGGCCCCCTAACCTGAGGGAGGAAGTGGAGACGGATCTCCTATCACAAATTGGATTAGCAGCAAGGATGGGAAGTGTTATCATAATGGGGGATTTTAATTATCCAGACATAGACTGGGCGGAGGGAACCGCACATTCATTTAAGGCTCGCCAGTTCCTTATTGTCTTGCAGGACAATTTTATGGGTCAGATGGTAGACGCACCAACTAGAAATAAAACTAGATCTACTGATTACCAACAATACAGACCTGATAACAGATGTGGAAATACGGGGCAATTTAGGTAACAGCGATCACAGGTCAATTAGTTTCAGTATAAATCACACAAATAGGAAACATGAAGGGAACACAAAGACACTGAATTTCAAAAGAGCCAACTTCCCTAAACTACAAACCTTGCTAAAAGGCATAAATTGGGATAAAATATTAGGAACAAAGAATACGGAGGAGAGATGGGTTTGCTTTAAGAGCATATTAAATAAGGGCATTAGCCAATGTATCCCATTGGGTAATAAATTTAAAAGAGCGAACAAGCATCCTGGATGGCTTAACTCCAATGTAAAAATGCATATAAAAGCAAAGGAGAAGGCCTTCAAAAAATACAAGGTTGAGGGATCATCCTCAGCATTCAGAATTTATAAAGAATGCAATAAGAAATGTAAGGGTGCAATTAGGATGGCTAAGATAGAACATGAAAGACACATAGCGGAGGAGAGCAAAAAAAATCCCAAGAAATTCTTTAAGTATGTAAACAGTAAAAAAGGGAGGACAGACCATATTGGCCCCATAAAGAATGAGGAAGGACATCTGGTTACAAAGGATGGGGAGATGGCAAAGGTATTGAATTTATTCTTCTCCTCAGTCTTCACGAGTGAATCGGGGGGCTTCAGTAACCAAAACTGCAGTGTTTATCCTCATGACACAACACAGGAAGCACCTACATGGTTAACAGAGGACGGAATTAAAATTAGACTTGAGAAACTTAACATTAATAAATCACCGGGACCAGATGGCTTGCATCCGAGGGTACTTAGGGAACTCAGTCAGGTGATTGCCAGACCGTTGTTCCTAATTTTTACAGACAGTCTATTGACTGGAATGGTACCAGCTGATTGGAGAAAAGCCAATGTAGCACCAATATTTAAAAAGGGCCCAAAAAGCATCCCTGGGAATTACAGACCAGTTAGCCTAACATCAATAGTATGTAAACTCTTGGAGGGGATGATAAGGGACTATATACAAGATTTTAGTAATAAGAATGATATCATTAGCAGTAATCAGCATGGATTCATGAAGAATCGTTCTTGCCAAACCAATCTATTAACCTTCTATGAGGAGGTGAGTTGCCATCTAGATAAAGGAAGGCCCGTAGACGTGGTGTATCTGGATTTTGCAAAAGCATTTGACACAGTTCCCCATAAACGTTTACTGTACAAAATAAGGTGCGTTGGCATGGACCATAGGGTGAGTACATGGATTGAAAACTGGCTACAAGGGCGTGTTCAGAGGGTGGTGATAAATGGGGAGTACTCAGAATGGTCAGGGGTGGGTAGTGGGGTTCCCCAGGGTTCTGTGCTGGGACCAGTCCTATTTAATTTGTTCATAAACGACCTGGAGGATGGGATAAACAGTTCAATCTCTGTATTTGCAGATGATACTAAGCTAAGCAGGGCAATAACTTCTCCGCAGGATGTAGAAATCTTGCAAAAAGACCTGAACAAATTAATGGGGTGGGCGACTACATGGCAAATGAGGTTCAATGTAGAAAAATGTAAAATAATGCATTTGGGTGGCAAAAATATAAATGCAATCTATACACTGGGGGGGAACCTCTGGGGGAATCTAGGATGGAAAAGGACCTGGGGGTCCTAGTAGATGATAGGCTCAGCAATGGCATGCAATGCCAAGCTGCTGCTAATAAAGCAAACAGAATATTGGCATGCATTAAAAGGGGGATCAACTGCAGAGATAAAATGATAATTCTCCCGCTCTACAAGACTCTGGTCCGGCCGCACCTGGAGTATGCTGTCCAGTTCTGGGCACCAGTCCTCAGGAGGGACGTACTGGAAATGGAGCGAGTACAAAGAAGGGCAACAAAGCTAATAAAGGGTCTGGAGGATCTTAGTTATGAGGAAAGGTTGCGAGCACTGAACTTATTCTCTCTGGAGAAGAGACGCTTGAGAGGGGATATGATTTCAATTTACAAATACTGTACTGGTGACCCCACAATAGGGATAAAACTTTTTCGCAAAGAGAGTTTAATAAGACTCGTGGCCACTCATTACAATTAGAAGAAAAGAGGTTTAACCTTAAACTACGTAGAGGGTTCTTTACTGTAAGAGCGGCAAGGATGTGCAATTCCCTTCCACAGGCGGTGGTCTCAGCGGGGAGCATTGATAGCTTCAAGAAACTATTAGATAATCACCTGAATGACCGCAATATACAGGGATATGTAATGTAATACTGACACATAATCACACACATAGGTTGGACTTGATGGACTTGTGTCTTTTTTCAACCTCACCTACTATGTAACTATGTAACTATGAGATGGCCCCAGGGTTGGCCAAAATTGGAAGAGCTGGTCCTTGGGTGGTTGGAGGAGGAGGAGGAGAGGGTGCCACCCTTCTCCCCTGAGGACAGGGACACCCTTCCTTCTCTCCCCGGAGGACAGAAACCACCCTTCTCTCCCCGGAGGTCGGGACCACCCTTCTCTCCCCCGGAGGACAGAGACACCCTTCTCCCCTAGGGACAGGAACACTATCTCCCCTAGGGATGGGGAACCCATCTTGCCTACGGACAGGAACCCCATCTCCCCTGGCAACGGGGACTCCATCTCACCTAGGGACCCCATCCTCCCTGGGGATCAGGACCCCACCTCCCCTAAGAACAGGAGTCTGATCACCCTGAGTGTGCCAACCTCACCACCCTGCCTGCCATGTGTATTGTGTGAGGGTCCTCCTGTGACAGCTCTTATCAGAACTGACCCCTTTGTGTGCTCCCCTTACTGTACTGTACTGTATCAAGGACTGTACTTACAGGCGTCACTCCTGTAGCCACGCCTCGCTCAGTTGTGTCTCCGTAAGTTGTGAAATTCTCCCCCTCTATCCAGGTATGAGATCACTACTATATAGCATGGGGGCAGCCTAAGGTTTACTCCTCTTCTTTTTATTTCTTCTGACATCAAGTCTCATGTATGTAGAGATGTTCTGATGGACAATAAACACTTATGTTGCTGCTCACACATTATGTAGATTGTTAGACACAAACACCCAGACACAGAAATCATCACTTCTAATTCACATTCTTGTCAACTGACCCTGCCATGGCTTTCTTTCATCCAAGTTGAAGAGTCAAGGCTGATCAGATGTTTACAGGCTTAGCCAACACGATCTTTCCTAGTGATGTCACCCAATCAATGACAGCCCACCCTTATGTAAATACTGCTCATAGCAGACTGTTGCCTTCACATTGGTTGATAAGGTCAGCTACCAAGTCCTCCAGGGGAGAAAGGTGTCCTCTGTCCTCCGAGGAAGAGAAGGGTGTCCTCTGTCCTCCGAGGAAGAGAAGGGTGTCCCCTCTCCTCCGGGGGAGAGAAGGGTGTCCCCGTCCTCCGGGGGAGAGAAGGGTGTCCCCGTCCTCCGGGGGAGAGAAGGGTGTCCCCGTCCTCCGGGGGAGAGAAGGGTGTCCCCGTCCTCCGGGGGAGAGAAGGGTGTCCCCGTCCTCCGGGGGAGAGAAGGGTGTCCCCGTCCTCCGGGGGAGAGAAGGGTGTCCCCTACCTCCGGGGGAGAGAAGGGTGTCCCCGTCCTCCGGGGGAGAGAAGGGTGTCCCCCTCCTCCTGGGGAGAGAAGGGTGTCCCCCTCCTCCTGGGGAGAGAAGGGTGTCCCCCTCCTCCTGGGGAGAGAAGGGTGTCCCCATCCTCCGGGGAGAGAAGGGTGTCCCTGTCCTCTGGGGAGAAGGTTGGCACCCTCTCCTCCTCCAACCACCCAAGGACCAACTCTTCCAATTTTGGCCAACCCTGGGGCCATCTCTTTCTCCTTCAAACAACCAGGGGCCCACTCCTTCTCTGCCAACCACCTCCTTCTCCCCCGGCCACCCAGGGGCCCTCTTCTTCACTAAATGGCCACCCAGGGGCCCTCTTCTCCTCCAAACACCCAGGTGCTCTCTCCTTCTCCCACGGCCATCCAGGGCCCCTCTTGGTGACTAAATGACCACCCAGGGGCCCACTCCTCCTCCAAACACCCAGGTGCTCTCTCCTTCTCCACCGGCCATCCAGGGGCCCTCTCCTTCTCCAGCCACCCAGGGGCTCTCTCCTTCTCCACCAGACACCCAGGGGCTCTCTCCTTCTCCACCGGACACCCAGGGGCTCTCTCCTTCTCCACCGGACACCCAGGGGCTCTCTCCTTCTCCACCGGACACTCAGGGGCTCTCTCTTTCTTCACCGGCAACCCAGGGGCTCTCTCCTTTTCCACTAGCCACCCAGGGGATCTCTTCTTCTCCCCCGGCCACCCAGGACCCCTCTCTTTCTCCCACGTCCACCCAGGAGCCCTCTCCTTCTCCCACGTCCACCCAGGAGCCCTGTCCTTCTCCCACATCCACCCAGGAGCCCTCTCCTTCTCCCACGTCCACTCAGGAGCCCTCTCCTTCTCCCACATCCACCCAGGAGCAATCTCCTTCTCCCATGTCCACCCAGGGGCCCTCTCCTTCTCCCTAAGCCACCAGTGACCCCAAAGTGGGTCACACATACATGCGCTCTGCCTTCGGGGAACCCGGTACACACTATCCTGGGATGCCATGATGATGGCGTACAAGTCTCCAGTATGAGAGCTACAGGTGGCACGGGCGCCACCCCCCATCACCTTTGCCACCCTCCCTATTCATGTGCCCGGCCCCTTTCAAGTGAGACCTGTCTCCTGATTGGCCAAAGCATTAGGCAATCCTATTGGCGAATGCTGAATCATGCTGAAGGTAGATGAGAAAATCCGGACAGCCGCACACAGGGAAGATATTATCCAAAAATATTTATTGTAAAATCAGGATCATACAGGATAAAACAGTGGCAAAAAAGTACAGGCAATCAGCTAATGCATTTCGCACTTATGCTAAGTGCTTACTCATAGCTAATAATAATGAGAATGAGACCACATATATACTATCTGTTGTGAATCATGTGACTGTGCAATAATGCCCAGGTCCACACCAGCTGTGATCCGGCTCTGGGAAGTATATACACCTGTTCATGAATAACAGATACTGAACTGCAAGGTTCCTCTAAAATTGTGATATATATGTGTAAGCAACGGAATAATAAAGAATAAGGAAAAACAAAAAATTAAAAATGAAGTGAATTAAATGTAATGAGATTAATAAAATTGTTATAAATAATGAAGAATTAACTATGTGAAACAGAAGTGAAATTCCCATATAAACAGAGGATATCATCTTGTGTGTAGGATTGGGTCAATGTGAAGTAAATTTGTAATATAAAAGAAAAAGAAAAAAAAAATGTGAAATGATTGGTGAGTATATAAACGTGTCATAATGTTACCAAAGATACACAGGAATTATAAACAGTGTATCAATGAATTGTGAAGTGTGTGTGTATAAATAAAACACTATATAAAAGTGTATATAAATATGTGTGACACCAACATATATTTTATGATTTGTGAATAAAAACCATAATTATGCAGAAAAGGAAAGAAGGATATAAACCTGTGTGCTCTTCCCGTTTCTTAAAATGAAAACCTATATGTTTGTGTGGATACATATAGACCACACAAGTGTATGGTCTCGAATCCCCATGGTCTGTAGATGTGTAACCTCTCTCTTAAAAGGGAGGAAAATAAGCAGATACATGTATTAATGCTTACACATATATATCACAATTTTAGAGGAACCTTGCATTTCAGTATCTGTTATTCATGAACAGGTGTATATACTTCCCAGAGCCGGATCACAGCTGGTGTGGACCTGGGCATTATTGCACAGTCACATGATTCACAACAGATAGTATATATGTGGTCTCGTTCTCATTATTATTAGCTATGAGTAAGCACTTAGCATAAGTGCGAAACGCGTTAGCTGATTGCCTGTACTATTTTGCCACAATATCCTGTATGATCCTGATTTTACAATAAATATTTTTGGATAATATCTTCCCAGTGTGCGGCTGTCCGGATTTTCTCATCTACCTTCAGCATAGATGGATTAGTACTTCATTTCCACTGCTGATTCTCCTATCTTGAGGTGTGACTCTGGCCCTGTCCCCTACTGGGGTGCACTAGTGACCCCAGAGTTGCCGATCTCAAACCCCTATTACTCCACCCCCTCCCCTCCCCCCCATCTCCCGCCCCAATCCACCCCCACCTACCATAGGCACTTCCCTACTTTTAAACATTTTTAGACATTTACCACTTTCCCTAAAACTTTAAGAAGCTTTTATTATTGTCCTCCTTATAGGACGTTTTCTCCCTCCGACCATCTTGGGATTACTGGGACTTGTAAGTCCAATTTATTACAAAATTCCTGCAGGTCTTCCGGGGTCTCTAGTCTTGAGGATCTACCGTCCTTCTGGTCTATCAGGCATGCTGGGAATCCCCAATTATACTTAATGTTCAATGCCCGCATTTGCTCTAGAAGTGGTTTAAGAAGTCGTCGCCTTGCAAGTGTTTCAGGTGCCAGGTCTGTGAAGATTTGAAGCTCGGCCCCTTCATACTTTATGGGAGGTCTTCCTCTCATTTTACCCCAAATTTCTGCTTTTTCTTCATACTTATGGAATCTCACTATAATATTTCTAGGCCGATCCGCTGCTAAATTTTTAGGTTTTCTAACCTGGTGGATTCTATCAATCTCAAGACACTCATCTTACCCCCCCTTTGTCCAGCAGGGGGTTAAATATTAAATTCATAATTTTCCTCAAATCTTCACCATTTTCCTCTGGTAGAGCACAAATTCTCAAGTTTTGTCTTCTAATTTGATTTTCTTGGTCTTCCAATTTATAGAGGATCCTCCTCTGATTTATTTGCATTATTCTAACTTGGTCTTTTAATTTACTAAGATCCTGGGCCTCATCATCTGTTCTCTCCTCCATCTCCTCCACTCGTGTCAACAACTGTCCCAAGTCTGCTCGTAATGAAGTATTATCTCCTTTAATTGTGTTTTCCAGTCTCAATAACATCTCTGCCATTTCCGATTTTGTTGGAATTTGGGCACCAGCACTCTGTTCGTCCATTTTGCTTGTCTCCAGTTCACTCTCTGTGCTTATATCTTCTCTAGAGAGATCGGAGATCTCTCCTTTCTTTTTAACAAGGTCTTTTTTCTTATCTTGTTTCACCTGCTGTTGTTGTTTTCCAGGTCCTGGGCTCTTAGGTCTTGTCTCTATTGTCAGATGTTGTTTGATCGTACTGGTATTAACTTTTTCTTTAGGGGTTTTGGGATCACTTCCCTTCGTAGTTCTGCCTTTCATATTGATTTTTTTATTCGTAATTTTGCGTTTCCCCAGATTTAATATCTTATTTCTTCCTTAGAGGAAACGTTGCGATGAATCAGGCTATAGCGATTCCCAAACCTCAATAGGCAGTTACCTTAACAGTTCAAAACAATATCTTATGAGTGTTCGATGCGCTTGCTTTTATATGCTGTATTCACATTCAGATGTGCATCCCATATACCTGTAGTTCATTGGACATTTTACTAACGTTTTTGGGATGGAACACTTATTTTTTAATTAGCTTATTTTCACTCACCCCCTCTACCACCCCGTCACAATTTTGCAGTTTTGTGGTTATGCACTTTTTCTGGTACACTAATACCCCCGGGGGATTCCGGGCTCTCTTTTTTTTGCTCCAAATCCTGCTGTACAAATTGCGGGTACTTTAAGCAAGCAGCTAAGTAGCTGCACCAAAGAAAGTCCAGTTCCAAATGTCCTGCTAAACAATTGTACCGACAAACTGCTTCACTCATAAACAAGCGTACTGGCAGATAAATAAATAAACCAACAGGACTGCAGGAAAACTGAGATAGCAACCAAGTATAACAGCAGGTTAGGGTACCGTCAAGCCAGCATGCAGGCTCTAGTCCATGTATATGTCCTAAAGCATGTAAAAGGAGGCAACTGGTCAAACTAGCAGGCAGGCTGGAAATTATACAGGCAAGCAGATATATAGGCAAACTGGTTTATGGGGCGGTAGGTGTCAGTATAGTCCCAGTTACAAACCATCCAATGCACAGATATACAGACCAGTGGAGTGCTGGGGAGCAGGTATAAGCTGGTATATGCAGGTATATGCTGGTATATGCAGGTATATGCTGGTATATACAGGTATATGCTGGTATTTGCAAGCATATGCTGGTATATGCTGTAGCAAATTCTAGCACAGTTCAAGGGCTAGTTTAATTTCAATAGTACCTTGCTGCATCCACTGCGTCTGTTCCGTCCTGCTATTTCCCCTGCTTCTGGCTCCAGACGAGTACTCAGCTGTCTGCTGCATCCTTCTAAGAGCCCTTTCACACTGGGGCGGTTTGCAGGCGCTATTGCGCTAATAATAGCGCCTGCAAACCGACCCGAAAGTGCCGCTGCTGTGTATCCAGTGTGAAAGCCCCGAGGGCTTTCACACTGGAGTGATGCGCTGGCAGGACGGTAAAAAAAGTCCTGCCAACAGCATCTTCGGAGCGGTGAAGGAGCGGTGTGTATACCGCTCCTTTACCGCTCCTGCCCATTGAAATCAATGGGACGGCGCGGCTATACCGCCGGCAAAGCGGCTCTGCAGAGGCGCTTTGCGGTGGTATTTAACCCTTTCTCGGCCGCTAGTGGGGGGTAAAACCGCCCCGCTAGCGGCCGCATACCGACGGTAAATCGCCACTAATAATAGCGGCGTTTTACCGCCGACGCCGCCCCCCGCCCCAGTGCGAAAGGGCCCTTAGACCTAGGCGCTCCGGGAAGTCCTCAGTACGGCTGTTACACAGCTTCCTCTCACAGCCTCTTGCACAATCCGGACATCTATTTTTGGCTGACACTTAGCCAAGGTCATGTTCGAGTCGGTGGGAACCAGCGGGAGGTAACGGGAGGGCGGGTAGGAGGAGAAGCCACAGATCTTATTCCTCCAGCGTTCTACCGTACCCCAGTGGTCCACCTGTCCCGCAGGGTAGTTGGTGGTTTCCTGGCAGGTTTCCGGGAGAATGCTGGGTCTTCATTTATGGAGACACTGCTGCCTCTCACGCAGCGGGTCTACCTCGGCTTTCCCCGAATCGCCTCATGCATTCCCTTCGGCAACACGGTCAGGCCCCTCCCTCTGTGAGGAGCATCACATCCTCACGTCCTCCAACCAACTTCTGAGGAGCAGTGATTTTAATAATGCTTAAAGTGAAACAATAAAAATGAAATATTCCTTTAAATATGGTGCCTGGGGGTCCCCTTAGTCTGCCTGTAAAGTGGCTAATCTGTGTGATGTGTATAACAGTGCCACAGCAAAATGACATTTCTAAAGGAAAAAATGTCATTTAAATTTGCTTGCGACTGTAATGTATTGCTGGTGTTGTAAAAAAAGCCTGCAGTAGCTCGACCGAATCACTTCCGGTGCGGCTACATCAAAAAACAGCTGATCGCGGGGCTCCACTGCGCATGCGCGGGTTCATCGGGGCTATACCACGCATGCACAGATGCTAATTTCAGTTGAGGAAAATTATAGACTCGGGCGGGCAGAGGCAGTGCGAGCTGCTTAATTACATCATTGGTAACACCACCTCCAGCCCCACCCCTAACACGCCCCTAGCCTGCTCTGCTGAAGGGAGGGCGGGCCCCCTTGCAACTTAGCTCTGTGTATATCAATGGGACAGAGGTCAAGAGAAAATATAGAGCTGCACCGCCTCCAGCCCCACCCCTAGCCTGCTCTACTGAAGGTGGGTGGGCGCCATCTGTTCAGGAACAAAAACAGCAGCCTGACACACGGAGCCTCCTCTTACACAAATCTGTCTGTGCGCAGCCCTGCAAAATACATATATGGGAGGTCAAGGAAATTTATACAGCAGTGTCTGTGACAGTGACGGCTGGTGCACAAAAATTTGGGGGGGCGCAAACAAACTGAAAAATACTGAAACCCCCCCATCAATTGCAGCCTCACTGTGCCCGTCATTTGTGCCCGTCAAATGCAGCCATTTGTGCCCATCATATGCAGCCACTTGCGCCCAGTATATGCAGCCACTTATGCCTATCAAATGCAGCCATTTGTGCCCGTCAAATGCAGCCACTGTGCCTGTCATATGCAGCCACTGTGCCCGTCATATGCAGCCACTTGTGCCCGTCAAATGCAGCCATTGTGCCCGTCATACGCAGCCATTTGTGCCCATCATATGCAGCCATTTGTGCCTGTCATATGCAGCCATTTATGCCCGTCAAATGCAGCCATTGTGCCCGTCAAATGCAGCCACTTGTACCCCATCATATGCAGCCACTTGTGCCCCATCATAAGCAGCCACTGTGCCCATCATATGCAGCCACTATGCTCATCATATGCAGACATTTGTGCCCGTTAAATGCAGCCATTTGTGCCTGGTATATGCAGTCACTTGTGCCTGTCAAATGCAGCCACTTGTGCTCAGTATATGCAGCCACTTGTTCCCATCAAATGCAGCCATTTGTGCCCATCAAATGCAGCCATTTGTGTCCATCAAATGCAGCCACTTGTGCCCATCATATGCAGCCATTTGTGGCCATCATATGCAGGCATTTGTGCCCATCATATGCAGTCATTTGTGCCCATCAAATGCAGCCACTTGTGCCCATCATATGCAGCCACTTGCACCCAGTATATGCAGCCACTTGTGCCTATCAAATGCAGCCAGGCACGTCCCCCGGCTCGGCTGTCACTTCACTAACCCCTCTGTGTGCGCGGCTGGTCTGGCGGCACTTACCGAGTGACGGGGCTTCCTCCTCCTCTTCTGTAGTGGCAGCTGTGGCTCCTGTGTCTGCTAGGCTCCTCAGGCTTCCTCCGCCGTGTCTCCTCTTCCGCCAAAGCGTTAGGCATCCAATAGGATTGTCTAATGCTTTTGCCAATCAGGAGATAAGTCTCATAGACCTGCCTGCTGATTGGCAGGGAGGAACTTTAGTGTCAAAATAGCAAAAATTCATTTGCTATGCTACACAACAGGGTGGGATCAGGACGCAGTGCTCTGCGCCCCAAGCCCACTCTATTTTGAACCCTATTAGAGCCTCTGGCTCCAATCACGTGCTTCAAAATACACCCCCACCATAGTAATTCATGTGTCCAGAATCCTGAAAGGGGCCAGGCACATGAATAGGGAGGGTGGCAGAGGTGACAAGGGGCGGTGCCTGTGTGCCCACAATGCACAGCTGCCACTGGTCTTTGATCTCTGTCAAGTGCTGGGGGCTGGATCGCCTCTGCTGCTTTTCCTCCAATAAGGGGCCAAAGAAGCTGAGTGCGAGTTTACCTGTAGCCCTTACACTGGAGACTTGTACACCATCATCATGGCATCCCAGGACGGTGGGTACCGGGTCCCCCCAGGGCAGAGCGCATGTGTGACCAGCTTTGGGGTCACTGGTGGCTTAGGGAGAAGGAGAGGGCCCCTGGGTGAACATGGGAAAAGAAAAATTGCTCCTGGGTGGACGTGTGAGAAGGAGAGGGCTCCTGGGTGGACGTGGGAGAAGGAGATGGCTCCTGGGTGGACGTGGGAGAAGGAGAGAGCCCCTGGGTGGCCATTGGAGAAAGAGAGAGCCCCTGGGCAGCTGGAGAAGGAGAGGGCCTCTGGGTGGCCGGTGGAGAAGGAGAGAGCACCTGGGAGTTTGGAGGAGGAGAGGGCCCCTGGGTGGCCATTTGGTGAAGAAGAGGGCCCCTGGGTGGCCGGGGGAGAAGGAGAGGGCACCTGAGTGGTTGGCAGAGAAGGATTGGGCCCCTGGCTGTTTGAAGGAGAAGGAGATGGCCCCAGGGTTGGCCAAAATTGGAAGAGCTGGTCCTTGGGTGGTTGGAGGAGGAGGAGGAGAGGGTGCCACCCTTCTCCCCTGAGGACAGGGACACCCTTCCTTCTCTCCCCAGAGGACGGAAACCACCCTTCTCTCCCCGGAGGTCGGGACCACCCTTCTCTCCCCCGGAGGACAGGGACACCGTTCTGTTCACCTGGAGGACGGAGACACGCTTCTCCCCTAGGGACAGGAACACTATCTCCCCTAGGGATGGGGAACCTATCTTGCCTACGGACAGGAACCCCATCTCCCCTGGCAACGGGGACTCCATCTCACCTAGGGACCCCATCCTCCCTGGGGATCAGGACCCCACCTCCCCTAAGAACAGGAGTCTGATCACCCTGAGTGTGCCAACCTCACCACCCTGCCTGCCATGTGTATTGTGTGAGGGTCCTCCTGTGACAGCTCTTATCAGAACTGACCCCTTTGTGCGCTCCCCTTACTGTACTGTACTGTATCAAGGACTGTACTTACAGGCGCCACTCCTGTAGCCACGCCTCGCTCAGTTGTGTCTCCGTAAGTTGTGAAATTCTCCCCCTCTATCCAGATATGAGATCGCTACTATATAGCACAGGGGCAGCCTGAGGTTTACTCCTCTTCATTTCATTTCTTCTGACATCAAGTCTCATGTATGTGGAGATGTTCTGATGGACAATAAACACTTATGTTGCTGCTCACACATTATGTAGATTGTTAGACACAAACACCCAGACACAGAAATCATCACTTCTAATTCACATTCTTGTCAACTGACCCTGCCATGGCTTTCTTTCATCCAAGTTGAAGAGTCAAGGCTGATCAGATGTTTACAGGCTTAGCCAACACGATCTTTCCTAGTGATGTCACCCAATCAATGACAGCCCACCCTTATGTAAATACTGCTCATAGCAGACTGTTGCCTTCACATTGGTTGATAAGGTCAGCTACCAAGTCCTCCAGGGGAGAAAGGTGTCCTCTGTCCTCCGAGGAAGAGAAGGGTGTCCTCTGTCCTCCGAGGAAGAGAAGGGTGTCCCCTCTCCTCCGGGGGAGAGAAGGGTGTCCCCGTCCTCCGGGGGAGAGAAGGGTGTCCCCGTCCTCCGGGGGAGAGAAGGGTGTCCCCGTCCTCCGGGGGAGAGAAGGGTGTCCCCGTCCTCCGGGGGAGAGAAGGGTGTCCCCCTCCTCCGGGGGAGAGAAGGGTGTCCCCCTCCTCCGGGGGAGAGAAGGGTGTCCCCCTCCTCCGGGGGAGAGAAGGGTGTCCCCCTCCTCCTGGGGAGAGAAGGGTGTCTCCATCCTCCAGGGAGAGAAGGGTGTCCCTGTCCTCTGGGGAGAAGGTTGGCACCCTCTCCTCCTCCAACCACCCAAGGACCAGCTCTTCCAATTTTGGCCAACCCTGGGGCCATCTCTTTCTCCTTCAAACAACCAGGGGCCCACTCCTTCTCTGCCAACCACCCAGGAGCAATCTCCTTCTCCCATGTCCACCCAGGGGCCCTCTCCTTCTCCCTAAGCCACCAGTGACCCCAAAGTGGGTCACACATACATGCGCTCTGCCTTCGGGGAACCCGGTACACACTATCCTGGGACGCCATGATGATGGCCTACAAGTCTCCAGTATGAGGGCTACAGGTGGCACGGGCGCCACCCCCATCACCTTTGCCACCCTCCCTATTCATGTGCCCGGCCCCTTTCAAGTGAGACCTGTCTCCTGATTGGCCAAAGCATTAGGCAATCCTATTGGCGATCCTCCTCAGGAAGCACCTGCACCTGCCTTTGGTCAACCATGGCTCTCACAGCAGATAGCACTGTGATTGGCCAAAGCATGCATGCTTTGACCAATCATCAGCCGCCAATGCATTGCAATCTCGCAATGCATTATGGGGTGCACCGCGGCGCTCTAATTTGCCACGAACGCCCCATATGTTTGGTTCGTTTGCGAACAAACGAACACCCGATGTTCGAGTCGAACTTATGGTTGATTTGAACCATCCCTATTTGTGGTGCTCAAATGCAGCGAAGATCTGCTTTAATTGTGGCAGACGTGCCCTGCCTGCAGATCATGGACCATGTTCAGCATCATCACTTTGGCCTGTAGACACAGGCTGCTCACTCCTTCAGCGTCACAGGAACCTCTGCCTCTAATAATCAATATTGACTGTATGTGACACAACTAAAATGAGTACAAATATAACCATAAAAATTACACTGTATTATTTAATAATCCATAAAAAAACTAATTGTTAGAATCTTGGCCAAGATGAAATGGCATACTGCTAACACTGATGTATTCTTCAATATATAAATGTACTCAGAGTCCACGATGTATAGAAGAAAAGAAGAAGAAAAAGTCCATAAGGAAGCATATCTTAGCATATAAAAAAATAATCACAGTATCTGGACTCTTAGAGCATATATCAACTGCCATAGCTCTTCGAGAAGTCCCTGAAAATGAAATGATGTATATGCAAGATATACCCAAAAGTTTCAAAATTATGTGAATAAGGCTGTCTTCATGTGCAAGATATTCAGACAATTAACAGGCTGGGAGGTCTTCCATTTATCCAGTGTACTGGCCAGAACACTACTATAACGTGAAGACTGGCTCTGCACTTGTATCAGTAACTACTTTTATGTTAATTGTTTCTAATAGAAACTCATTCTGAAGAAAAATAATAAAATGCTTGAATCCAGCTAGCATAAAGTACATATCTGTATCTTCAATAGCATAGCAGTATATACAGCAAGCATAAAGTCCTACATAAGCATGCCATCAGGATACACGAAGAAACGTGTAGAGCAAAGGCAGAGGTATAGCAAAATGAAAGGTAAGTCAGCAATGGATGCGGCAGTTAGGGTAGGCAGAAGGAAGTTCAGCCTGACTGATTTCGCCAGTTCAGGCCAGCTGCATCAGATGCTTACAACTTAGCTGGCAAACTTGACTCCATTAAATGTGGTATCAGCGGGAGTAGAGGGACACCATGCTGCCCAAATTGGGTGGGGAAGCTTGGGACAGCATCATTCCCATACTGAAAGTGATGCGATTGATGCCAATCATGCATGACTAAAAATTGTGTCATCACATATACCAGAAGTTACGTTAGATTTCAACCCATAGACCAGAAGTTTGCCCACTCCTGGGTCAATGTACAGAAACACAGCATTTACGACCAAGGGAATACCAGGATAATTGATTGAATAAAATGTTTCTACATATCTCATATTCAACACCTGTAAATAACCTAATACCATTGACAAAGAATATATATACTGGTATAACCCAAAATAATACCCAAGAGCATACTTCACGAGCACCCAATTTTGGTGTATCGATCAACAGGTGTATGTGTATAAAGACGTAGCAATAACTCACGGTGGAGCTGCTGGTTTAAAGCGGGCTGTTACCGTCACCTTCGTTACCTCTATTTCACCAGAACCGGGTCTAGGGTCCCGTTGAGTTTAATACCAGACAATGTAGGCACCGGACACTTGAGTATCTTTTCCAATGCTTTAATAAACGTAACTGTAGGAAGTAGCAGGAAAGAGGTAGAAGAAGAGTTGCAGGGAAGTTCAAATACCTTTTCTTAGTGAATTATTAGGAATTGAAATCTTGTAGGTGAATGTACTTTCCTCTTAGAGTTGAATCTTTGCCCGCCTGGATAGGTTTCTCTCACTAACCTATCAGCCAGTACGCAGCACGAACAAAAGTCTGTGCCACAGACTTGAATAGAACAAAACCTGTACGATCCTCTGCCACGGGATGTAATGGTTTACGATGGATAGCATACACAGCACTAGAACCTTTAAGCCGACCCGGCAGTACTATGCGGTAGGATAACTTTAGGATACGTCCTCCAACTGAGTCACCAGGCCCCTGTCCAGACCAGCACTCTGCATGATCCTTCCATGACGGGTCCTCTCCTGGGATCTTCTCAGTTGTCCAGCTTCTTCCCGTAGGACAGACAGCCCAGGACCATTCCCCTGCCGCTGTAGTAGGCCCCAGACAGGCTTCTGGGCCCACCCAAACGCTGCAGCAACGTGGGCCTCCTGATCGGAGGACCACGCGGTAATACTCATAACTAGGGATGAGCTTCGAGTTCTAGTCGAACTCACGTTTGACTCGAACATTGGCTGTTCGCAAGTTCGTCGAACAGCGAACAATTTGGGGTGTTCGCGGCAAATTCGAATGCCGCAGAACACCCTTTAAAAGTCTATGGGAGAAATCAAAAGTGCTAATTTTAAAGGCTTATATGCAAGTTATTTTTTCAGGAGCAATGATTTTAATAATGCTTAAAGTCAAACAATAAAAGTGTAATATCCCTTTAAATTTCGTACCTGGGGGGTGTCTATAGTATGCCTATAGGGGCGCATGTTTCCCGTGTTTAGAACAGTCTGACAGCAAAATGACATTTCGAAGGAAAAATTCCATATAAAACTACCCGCGGCTATTGCATTGCCGACAATACACATAGAAGTTCATTGATAAAAACGGCATGGGAATTCAACACAGGGAAACCCTGAACCAAAATTTAAAAAAAAAATGACGTGGGAGTCCCCCTAAATTTCATACCAGGCCCTTCAGGTCTGGTATGGATATTAAGGGGAACCCCGGCCAAAATTTAAAAAAAAAATGACGTGGGGTTCCCCCTAAATTCCATACCAGACCCTTATCCGAGCACACAACCTGACAGGCCGCAGGAAAAGAGGGGGGGATGAGAGTGCGGCCCCCCCTCCTGAACCGTACCAGGTCACATGCCCTCAACATTGGGAGGGTGCTTTGGGGTAGCCCCCCAAAACACCTTGTCCCCATGTTGATGAGGACAAGGGCCTCATCCCCACAACCCTGGCCGGTGGTTGTGGGGGTCTGCGGGCGGGGGGCTTATCGGAATCTGGAAGCCATCTTTAACAAGGGAACCCCCAGATCCCAGCCCCCCCCTGTGTGAAATGGTAAGGGAGTACTTCTCCCTACCATTTCACTAAAAAACTGTCAAAAATGTTAAAAATGACAAGAGACAGTTTTTGACAACTCCTTTATTTAAATGCTTCTTCTATCTTCCTTCATCTTCTTCTGGTTCTTCTGGCTCTTCTGGTTCTTCCTCCGGCGTTCTCGTCCCCCCCTCGTCCCCCCCTCTTTTCCTGCGGCCTGCCAGGTTGCGTGCTCAGATAAGGGTCTGGTATGGATTTTTGGGGGGACCCCACGTCATTTTTTGTAAAAATTTTGGCCGGGGTTCCCCTTAATATCCATACCAGACCTGAAGGGCCTGGTATGGAATTTAGGGGGACTTCCACGTCATTTTTTTTTTTTAATTTTGGTACGGGGTTTCCCTGTGTTGAATTCCCATGCCGTTTTTATCAATGAACTTCTATGTGTATTGTCAGCAATGCAATAGCCGCGGGTAGTTTTAGATGGAATTTTTCCTTCGAAATGTCATTTTGCTGTCAGACTGTTTTAAACACGGGAAACATGCGCCCCTTTACAGGCATACTATAGACACCCCCCAGGTACGAAATTTAAAGGGATGTTACATTTTTATTGTTTGACTTTCATAATTATTTAAATTACTGCTCCTGAAAAAACGGCCGTTTTTAAAACTTTTTTTTGCATTGATCCATGTCCCCTGGGGCAGGACCCAGGTCCCCAAACACTTTTTATGACAATAACTTGCATATAAGCCTTTAAAATTAGCACTTTTGATTATTCATGTTCGTGTCCCATAGACTTTAACGGTGTTCGCGTGTTCGAGCGAACTTTTTTCTTGTTCGCATGTTCTGGTGCGAACCGAACAGGGGGGTGTTCGGCTCATCCCTACTCCTAACACATACCTGTTGGCCAGGAGGGCCAGCAGGTGGAATGAAAGACGAACCCTAAAACATGGCGTCTGTCCCATAAATACCCTCTCCCAGAATGCAACTCGGAGGACCACCTCCACCGAGTTATCTCCGGGACAGAGGAGCACTCATACACTTCAACGTGTTGCCTTTCCAACACCAACCCATGGTGACAACGACACCCACAGGCACAGTGCGAAACTACACGCAACTCAGTCAAGTTGGAACAGAGACAAATCTGACTATGTATGAACGGATAACCCACTAAATTTACCTATAAGCAGTAGATTGAAAATCTACCAGCGCTACAAAGACAATACGTATTATGTAATAAACTCTAATAAAAAAAAATCATGTCTCCATAAAATGGCTAAAGACTAAACTATTTATTAAGGGCCTGGTGGATTGGTAGCATTTAATTCCCAAATCTGCCTGGCCTCTCTTTGCAAGACTACCCAGTTTAAATCTCCACCCTGGGGATCTGGGTCTATCTTCTCTATTACCCAGCATTTCAGACAGGCCATGTCTTTATTGTGTACTGTATGTGTACAATTCATCAAGCTGTAAGGTACTGTCCCACTGGTATATTCCTAATTAGGGATTGTCCCGATGTTTGAGTCGAGCGTAAGTTCGACTTGAACATCGGGTGTCCGTTTGTTCGCAGAAGAAACAGACAGTTGGGCCGTTCGTGACTAATTCAATTCACCTGACCTGCATGCTTTGACCAATCACAGCGCAATGTGCTGTCAGAGCTATGATTGGCCAAAGGCAGGGTGCATGACACACACTATATAAGGCTGCTTACACAGCGGCCATACTGTATGTAGTGTGGAAAACTTGAGGTAGATTAGGCAGGTTAGTTTATGGATAGTATGTATATGTATATATATATGTATAAATATATATATATAATGCATATAATGCAGGCAGGATACAGTATATATTACAGTGCAGGCAGGGTACAGTATATATTACAGTGCAGGCGGTGTACAGTATATTACAGTGCAGGCAGTGTACAGTATATAATACAGTACAGGCAGTGTACAGTAAATAATACAGTGCAGGTGGTGTACAGTATATAATACAGTGCATGCAGTGTACATAGTATATAATACAGTGTGTACAGTATATAATACATTGCAGTCAGTGTATAGTATAAAATACAGTGCAGTAGGTGTACAGTATATAATCCAGTGCAAAATAAAAAAATCTTGTGAGCTACCAATGATATAATAGGACAAAAACCATACAGAACATCCTGATGAGGAGATGGAATGAAGTAATAACTTTTCAGCATCTGACACCAGTCGCACTCCCATATGTTGTGTTAAATCAATAAATAAATAAATATTGTGCCGCGTTATATAAGTAAATCTGCACCAATACTGCATAATTAATATTCAAACATGATTCCAATCCATAAAGTGCAAATGTGAATAATATATATGCACCAATACTGCATAATTAATATAAAAACATGATTCCAATCCATAAGGTGCAAAAACGAATAATATATAGTATATAATAATATTGGTGCAAAATAACAATATGAACAAATGATAACTAAATAATACACATAATCAAAACATCATCAGTGATAAACATGATATATTCAGTCCTTGAAAATATCAAATAATGCTATATACAGAGCTCCAAAACAAGTTCCTCAGTGACTTATGATGTTGAGCCAGAGTAAAACCTCCAGTGACTTCACACACGTGCTCCCCCTGGCGTGATTGTGCTCACCTCAGGGAATGTGACTGCACAGCTAAGTTTGGTCAGACAAGCAGTAGAACCACTACTGGGCTAAAGGTTAAGGGACTCTGCAAATCCTCAGATTCTTCAATAATGATGTCCTCGATACATGTACTGTATATAAAGAAATAGGCTAGTTAGTGTGATACCGCTTTAACTCCAAATTTATTGTAAAAAAATATTCTAATGTACTCACATGTTAAAGGTGCTACCAGCACACCACTCTATAGTAAGCATAAACATAAACGAGATTCCCAATCCAATAGGCAAAAATCCAGCCTATTTCTTTACATACATGTATCGAGGACATCATTATTGAAGCATCTGAGGATTTGCGGGAAAAAAAATCACCATCACGTCCGGAAGGCCACCAAGGAGAGGCAGATGCTCATGGGCCACTAAAAGAGGGCAAGGAGCCTCTGTGTCTACAGTGAAAAGTGGTGTTCGCGGACATGGTGCATCCTCTGCAGGTGGGACAGACTTGTCCTTTTTTTCTGCTGCTGGCCGTGTTATTGAGACACAACATGCAGAAGAGTTTGTGGAGTGGATAACTAAGCCGTCTTCATCCTCTGTCACCCAGGCTCATAATAGTTTGCCTTCCAATGCAGCTGCCAAAGCGGACTATTCCACCAGCTCCTTGTCCACAGTTACTCTTTCCGTAGCCCCACCATCATGCACAGAGGAGACACCAGAATTATTCAACCATAGTGTTGGTTACATGCTGCTGGAGGATGTGCAGCAATTTGAATGCTCCAATGTTGGTTCCCAGGTTGAGGAACGTGAGCCTAGAGAGAGGGGGTGCCACAGAAGGACAAGAAACTAGCAGTCATGTTCAGCCAGCTGCAGCATACTGACAAGTTTGCTCCAGTGATGAGGAGGGAGGGGATGATAAGGTCACTGTCTGTACTTGGGTGCCTGAGAGAAGAGAGGAGGAAAATTAGAAGGAGGAGGCACAACTCCAAGAGGTAGGATGTCCTCCAGGTGCCAGCTTAAGGGCAGCCACCCTATTGCATCACACCACAGAGCTCCACAGGTGCAGGGCGTTGCTGACTCCCTGCTAACTTCCAAAAGTTCATAGGTGTGGGCTTTTTTCAACACATATGCAGTAGATCGCACCGTTGCTTTTTGCAATCTCTGTCTGAAGAGGATCAAGCGTGGCCAGAACACCACCCACTTGGGCACAACATGCTTGACAAGACATATGACAACCTGCCATGCAGTCCATTGGCAACAGCACCTGAAAGACCCACATCATAAAAAAAAAAGCGGACTTCTTCTTGCTCCTCATCTGGGATCTCAAGCCCTACGATACCTCAAGTCCTCTCAAAAACCTGCACTGAGAGGAATGAAGGTATAGTAATAGGTGCCACAAGTACTTACAGCCAATCTGCTAGCACTACACCACCTGTTTTCAGCAGGAAAATTTCGCTACCCCAGCTGCTGAACCATAAAAAAAAAAATACTGTCCCAGCCATCCACATGCTCAGCGTCTAAATGCTAGCTTGGCCAAATTGCTAGCACTACAACTGCTGCCTTTTAATCTGGTAGACTCTACCCCCTTTCTTGAATTTGTGGAATGTGCTGTACCACAGTGGCCGGTTCCAAAAAGAAATGTATTTTCATGTAAGGCCATTCCAGCTCTTTACCATCATGTTGAAGGTAATGTTTCGGCCTCATTGGACAGGGCGGTCAGCAGCAAGGTTCATATTACTGCTGACTCATGGTCCAGCAGGCCTGGTCGTTACATTTCCTTCACGGTGCACTGGGTAACTCTGCTGGAAGCCTAAGTGCTCAAGGGGCTATGCAAGCAGTCAGGCTAAAACATGCCATGCAGTGCTTCAGTTGGTCTGTCTAGGGGATAGGAGCCACACTGGGGCAGAGATTCTGTCAGCTCTGCAGGGGCAGGCTCAGAGAAACGTCATGTGTTCAGGCATTGTTTACTATCAGAGACATCGGTGATCAGCTCAGAACGTCACTGTCCACTGACAGGCACACATGAGTGGAGGAAGCTGTATGTTTGCGGAAGCACCCAGCCGGGATGGCAGGCGGTCCGTCACGCAGTCATTGGGCTTTCCTAATGTTTCTGAGAGCCTGAAATCAGAACATTTTATTTTAGGATGGAGAGAAGAGAAGAAGCAGAGAAGTGGTCATTCTCGACAGCATGACAGCCAGGGACAGGCTATTTTATAATAGCAGTGGCTATATTACCAGTTAGAGACCTCCAGATTGATGGAAGTAATCCCAGATGCAAAGACACAGTTTCTTACAGGAGCAAGTTCTGGATTTATCTGGTGAGTTTGTGACCATAGGGGTGACTGAATCCTAGTTTGGAAAATATACCCTTCATGAACATTTTCAATTGATTTCAATTTGATCGTTCTTGGACAATCGAACATTCACATAATTTGCTCATTGTGGAATACTTTAAGCACTGCTAATGTTATAGTTTTACTGTAGCATATGTTTGAGTGTTTGTTTTAATTTCTAGTGGCTGCTATTAATGTTTATACTAAATTACTATCCTTATTGGTAGTCTATGAGCGCTGGGAAGGAGAGATTATTTAACTCAGGCTCAGAGGTAGTTGACGCCACGGCAGTTTGAGCCAGGAATGGTTGTATGCGGCAATGACACCAACCTTCTCTCTGCCCTCCGTCAGGGACACTTGACACATGTTCCATGCTTGGCACACGTCCTGAATTTTGTGGTGTAGCAGTTCTTGACCAAGTACCCAGGCTTACAAGATCTGCTGAGGCAGGCCAGAAAAGCCTGTGGGCATTTCCGGCGGTCATACAATGCCAGTGCTCAGCTGGATGACATTCAATGGGAATTCAACCTGCCCACCAACTGCCTCATTTGTGACATGCCCACCAGGTGAAACTCAACATTGGCAATGCTGCAGCGGCTGCACACACAGCAGAGGTCCATCAATGAGTACCTGTGTGAGTATGGCACCAGGACAGGCTCAGGGGAGCTTGGCTTTTTTTCACCACGCCAGTGGCTACTGATAAAGGATGCATGCACTGTCCTGTCACCATTTGAGGAGGCCACAAGGATGGTGAGCAGAGACAATGCATGCATCAGTCCCTCTAGTCTTCCTGCTTGAGCACACGCTTCGTGGAAGAATGGCCAGGGCACTTGAGGCAGAAGCAGGATTAAGAGGAGGACTTCCTTTCTTTATGCAGATTCCATTCCTGCGGGGCTGCTAAACACACAGAAGGAAGAGGAGGAGAATTGTGTCAGCTGGGAGGAGGTAGTTCCCGACAATGTCATCCTTAGTGACCCAGAGGACTCAAAATCTCATGCTTCTTCAAACGTACGCTGCATGGGCTCCCTGATTTTGCAAAGCCTGAGAAAGGACCCAAGGATTCGTGGTATCAAGGAGAGGGATCATTACTGGCTGGCAACCCTTCATGATCCATGTTACAAGGGTAAAGTTTCAGAGCTCATCCTGCATTCGCAGAGGGAGCAGAGGATGAAACATCTTCAGGATGCCTTGAAGAAAAATTTGTGTAATTCCTTTCTTGACCCTGGGAGGTTACCATTTCCTGGTACTGGACAACGTGTTTCTGAGGCTTAGTTTGGTCAAAGGAAGAGCGGTGGAGAAGGTGGCCGGCTGACCGATGCCTTTTAACAATTCTTTAGTCCTCAGGGCCCAGGGCTGCTAGGTTTAAGCAACCATTGACAGCATCTGGATTATATGGTGCAGAAATATCTAGGGGCAAAAGAGTAGACTTGGAGACCTTTCCAACAGAGCATCCATTGGATTACTGGGTCTTGAGGATGGACCACTGGCCATAACTTGCTCAATATGCAATCGAGCTACTGGCCTGTCTTGCATCCAGCGTGCTTTCTGAATGGACATTCAGTGCTGCTGGAGGGTTTGTAACAGATCAAAGAGTGCGCCTGTCCACAGACTCCGTCGATAGGCTTACATTTATCAAAATGAATCAGTCCTGGATCAGCAGCTATTAAGCCCATGATGCTGATGTAACTGATTGAATTTGCTGGTGATTTGGGATCCCTTGAAGACTGCCTATGCTGCCTATCCTATTCCTGATTCTTGATTATGCTAGCTTTCAACAATATTTTTGGTTTGGGGCACTACCAACACCTAAGGCCCAAGTTTTTTGCACCTGTTTAACAGGTGCATGTAATTTCAATTTTTTAAATATTTTTTAACAGCAGGGCCCGTTCCTGTGCCCAACAAGAGTAACTGTGAGGGGTTACAGTGTTGATGCACCGCCAACACCCAAGGCCCAGTTTTTCTGCACCTGTTTGACAGGAGCATGTAATTAAAATTTTTTAACAGAAGGGCCCGTTCCTGCACCCAACAAGAGTTACTGTGAGAGGTTACAGTGTTCAGGCACCACCAACACCCACGGCCCAAGACCGTGCAGAGACCTGAGAGAACTGGGGAGGCGCACCTGAGAGGACTGGGAGGATGCAGTCTGGGATGGATGCAGAGCCAGAGGAATGGACTGTGATGGCATGGGCAGTGGAGAAGGGCAGCTGCAGCCAGGAAGGCTGGCAGGGCCTAAAGATGGCTGACTGGGCTCAGTAGCTGCATGTAGGACAGCTAGCAACAGAGACTTTCTATCTTGCTACATTATAGGGGCCCGTGATCCTTGCCTGTAAAGGGCAATTGCTAAGGCCTGGCTGAGGCAGTGTCGGGCCTAACCATGCGGTGCTAGCTGTGCCTGGAAGCTCATGTAAGTAGAGTGCTGGAGGAGCTGAGGAGTAATAGTCTGCAGTAAGAGTTGTACTGGAGGAACAGAGGCCTGTATATACCTGAGAGTATATAAGTTGTCCCAATTGATTGTTCTACAATTTACCAATTGATTGTTCTAAAATTCACTGGATGTCCCATACTTTCCTATACCCTATCCAAGTTCAATCCCCTCAATAAAAATAAAAACAAAGCTAATGGACTGTTCATTGCCTCGGAGTGATTGAGGATTGAATACCGGGCTGGGCAGGGTAACAGGTGGAGAGTATATAGTGCCATCAGTGTAGTATATATAATACATTGCAGAGTATATAGTGTAGTATATATAATACAGCGGAGAATATATAGTGCAGTCAGTGTAGTATATATAGTTAGTCAGGTTAAAAAAAAGACACAAGTCCATCCAGTTCAACCTTAAAAACAATAAATAAATAAAATAAAAAATATCGTACAATCCAATATACCCAATTTTATACCCTCAGTTGATCCAGAGGAAGGCAAAAAACCCCAGCAAAGCATGATCCAATTTGCTACAGCAGCGGAAAAAATTCCTTCCTGATCCCCCAAGAGGCAATTGGATTTTCCCTGGATCAACTTTACCTATAAATGTTAGTACCCAGTTATATTATGTACATTTAGGAAAGTATCCAGGCCTTTCTTAAAGCAATCTACTGAGCTGGCCAGAACCACCTCTGGCGGGAGTCTATTTCACATTTTCACAGCTCTTACTGTGAAGAAACCTCTGCGTATTTGGAGATGAAATCTCTTTTCCTGTAGACATAAAGAGTGCCCCCGTTTCCTCTGGGTTGACCATAAAGAGAATAACTCAACACCAAGTTCACTATATGGACCCCTTATATATTTGAACATGTTGATCATATCCCCCTTTATTCTCCTCTTCTCAAGAGTGAATAAATTCAGTTCCTCTAATCTTTCCTCATAGCTGAGCTCCTCCATGCCTCTTATCAGTTTGGTTGCCCTTCTCTACACTTTCTCCAGTTCCCCGATATCCTTTTTGAGAACTGGTGCCCAAAACTGAACTGCATATTCCAGATGAGGTCTTACTAATGATTTGAACAGGGGCAAAATTATATCTCTCTCTCTAGAGTCCATACCTCTTTTAATACAAGAAAGGACTTTGCTCGCTTTGGAAACCGCAGCTTGGCATTGCATGTTATTATTGAGCTTATGATCTACCAAAACCCCCAGATCCTTCTCCACCATGGATTCCCCCAGTTGTACTCCCCCTAGCACGTATGATACATGCATATTCTTAGCCCCCAAGTGCATAACTTTACATTTCTCAACATTAAACCTCATCTGTCACATAGTCGCCCAATTAGACAGTGCATTGAGGTCCGCTTGTAAATTGGAGACATCCTGTAAGGACGTTATTCCCCTGCATAGCTTGGTGTCATCTGCAAAGACAGAAATGTTACTTTCGATCCAAGACCCAATATCATTTATAAAGATATTAAAAAGTAAGGGTCCCAGCACTGAACCTTGGGGTACACCACTGATAACCTTAGACCATTCAGCGTAAGAATCATTAACCACTACTCTCTGAATTCTGTCTTTTAGCCAGTTTTCTATCCATTTACAAACTGATATTTCCAAGCCTGTAGACTTTACCTTACACATGAGCCGCGTGTGGGGAACTGTGTTGAACGCTTTTGCAAAATCCAAGTATATCACGTCCACAGCCACCCCTCTGTCCAAGATTTTACTTACCTCTTCATAAAAAGAAATCAGGTTTGTCTGACAACTTCTGTCTTTCATGAATCCATGCTGTCTGTTGCTTAACATTTTTTTTTTCAGCAAGAACTCATCTATGTGGTCTTTTATTAAACGCTCCAGTATCTTCTCGACTATAGAAGTTAAACTAACAGGTCTATAGTTACTTGGTAAAGACTTTGATCCCTTTTTAAATATAGGAACCACGTTCACCCTGCGCCAATCCAGTGGTACTATTCCCGTCATTAATGAGTCCCTAAAAATTAGATACAATGGCTTTGAAACTACAAAGCTAAATTATTTTAGGATCCGTGGGTGGATGCCATCAGGTCCAGGTGCTTTATCCACCTTTATTCTGTCTAAATAATTCTGGACCATATCACTTTTGAGCCATTGTGGATCATTCGGGGCTGTGTCACTACCAGCCCCATTATGGACATAAGCTCCCCCATGCTCCTTTGTATACACAGAGCTGAAGAAAGTATTTAATAAATTTGCCTTCTCTTTGTCCCCAGTCACCCAGCTAGATTATTTTGTAAAGGGCCTACATGCTCAGACCTGGCCTTTTTACTATTAATATATTTGAAGAATTTTTGGGGGTTTGTCCTACATTCTTTTGCAATCTGTCGTTCGTTTTGAATTTTTGCATCCTTGATTTCCTTTTTACAAGTTCTGTTAAATTCTTTGTAACATTTAAACAACACAAGTGTTCATTCATTTTTATATTTTTTAAAAGCTCTTTTCTTATTGTTTATAGCTTCTTTAACTTTGGCTGTGAGCCACATAGGTTTTGTTTTTAGCCTTTTAAACTTATTGCCCATGGGAATATACTTTGCAGTGAGGTCCCAAACAGTCTTTTTGAAGAATTCCCATTTCTGTTCTGTGTTTATCAATGCAAATATTCCCTCCCAGTCTAAATCCTGGAGAGCAGCCCTCATCCTAGGAAAATTTGCTCTCTTGAAGTTAAGTGTTTTTATCTTTCCCGTATGTATTTCTTGTTTACAGCTAACATCAAATGAAATCATGTTATGATCACTGCTACCCAGGTGTTCCTTTATCTGAACATTAGTAATAAGCTCTGCATGGTTTGAGATTACCAGGTCCAACAGAGCTTCATTCCTAGTTGGGGCCTCAATAAACTGGACCATAAAATTGTCCTGTATATAATACCGTGCAGGGTATATAGTGCAGAGTATATAATACCACAGTGTATTGAAGTAGTTAAGGGGAACCCTATGTCAGAATTAAGAAAAAAACAGTGTGGGGGCCCCCCAAAATCCATACCAGACCCTTGGGGTCTTGTATAGCTTTTAAGGGGAACGCCACGCCAAAATTTTAAAAATAAACAGTGTCCCCCCCAAAAATCCATACCAGTCCCTTAGGGTCTGGCATAGATTTTAAGGGATACTCCATGTGACAGACCTAGCCGGGACAGAGGCTGTTGGAGAGGACTGAATGCAAGCCTGTTGCCTTTTGATTATGGGCCCTGGATTTTCAATGGAACAATACTCTTTGTGAGGTGAATGAGAAATCCAGTCTGAACTGTACTAATCGGACTCAGTCATATATATATGCATATATTGTATGTTGTTTGATTCTGTTGGGGACTCCTTGCTGTGGATTTGTGTTCCTGAAGAGGGAGGGGGATTCCTCCAGCAGCCCCCTGCTGATAAGACTGATTCATTCTGTTGGGACACATCCTGTGAGGAGATGCTGGTGTCATCAACTCCAACTACCTGTGTTTATGTTAATTGAATGAGCTGATCACATTAGCCACCAGCACTGGCTAGGAGACGAATGGTCTAGGCTGAGGAGGGGGGAGATTGTTGGTTGTATTGTTAATTGTAATTAGCTCCAGCTATTGTGTTTATACTACGGTGTGAGAAGCTCGGTGCCCACAAGTCTGTCATCTGGTCTGGGTAAATTTTTTAGTAAATTAGCTCGTGTTAATCAGGTTAGCTTTGAGTCAGCCTGTTGTATAAATGTGTGTGAGATCTCAAATAAAGAGTTAGTTCTGATGTACTCCAAGACTGGTGTTGTCTAGTTCTTGGGGGTTCCTATAGCCAGATCCATTGGACTCGTGTTCCAGAACTTAGGAAGCGGTATACTGACGGAAGCACTCAAGCGGAGTGTTGGACATTCCGTGACACTCCACGCCAAAATTTTAAAAAAAATTGGCGTGGATTCCCCCCTAAAATCCATACTAGACCCTGATCCGAGCAACCAGTGTCAAAAAGTAAAAACCACAATAGACAGTTTTTGACAATTCCTTTATTTAAAAAAAAAGTGTCCTGTGATGTCCTTCCATCTTCAACCACGCCGCCCGATGGACCTGAAAAATAGAAAAAAAATTAAAAAGCTCCTCCTCGATGGGAGGCCTCCCGGCGACTGCTGTCTCTTGGCTTTGACAGCTTGTACCATCTACAAGCTCCAGTTGATTCAGAATAAAGCAGCAAGGTTACTGACAGGTGTTGGTCATCACGACCACATCACTCCATCTCTTAGAGCCCTGCATTGGCTGCCCGTTAAAGAACGGGTTCTGTTCAAAGCCGGAAGTCTTGTCCATAAGGCATTGCATGGACGTGGGTCAGAGTACCTGAAGGAAAAATTCGTCAAGTATGTGCCTACCCGATCCCTGTGATCGGCGAACTTGGCCTTACTGAAGATTCCAAAATTTAAAAAGAAAACATGCGGAGGGAGAACGAGTGAAGTACAAGGAGCTGAATTTTGGAACTCCTTGCCTCTGAAACTGAGACTTGAGAATGACTTTTTGAAATTCCGAAAGAAATTGAAAATCATACTTTTTGTACAAGCTTTTGGAGCCACCTAATTTTAATTGGGGTGTGATGGACAGACTCCCTGGCTTTCATTTTGTATGTTGCCATGCTGGTTTGCTGGTTCTCTTAAGGTCTTTTTAATGTTAATGTCCTTTTGTTTTGCGCATCAAGGCTTTCGGGTAAGACTGCGTAGGTTAAGCATTTTAATAAATAAAAAATAAATAAACCCCCGCCCCTTCTGACATCATGTGACGTCAGAGGGGGTGGGGTAATCTAACCAGATTACGTCAGCGGGTGGCCCCGCCCTTGCCTATATAACAGCTGTCAAAGCCAACAGACTGCAGTCGTCGGGAGGCCTCCCATCGAGGCGGAGCTTTTTCTGTTTTTTTTTGTTTTTTTTTTCTATTTTTTGGGTCCGTCGGGCGGCGTGATTGAAAATGAATGGACATCGCTGGACACTTTTTTTTTAAAATAAAGGGATTGTCAAAAACTGTCTGTTGTGGTTTTTACTTTTTGACATTTTTTTTGGTGAATGGGTAGGGGTACAATGTACCTGATACCCATTCACATAAGGGGTGGGATCAGATTCCAATAAGCCCCCATTCTCCTTTGTAAAATAGTTCAAGCTCTGTCAGGTTGGATGAAGAGTATCTGTGAACAGCAATTTTCAAGTCTTGCAACACATACCCAATTGGATTTAGGTCTGGACTTTGACTGGGCCATTTTTGGTCTCATTTGACCAGAAAACCTTCTTCATGTTTGCTGTGTTCCCCACATGGCTTCTCGCAAACTGCAAACAGGACTTCTTATGGCTTTCTTTCAACAATGGCTTTCCTCTGTCCTTTTCTCCATAAAGGCCAGATTTGTGGAGTGGACGACTAAAGCCGCGTACACACGAGCGGAATGTCCAACAGAAAAAGTCAGTCAGAAGCTTTTCATCGTATATTCCGATCGTGTGTGTGCCTCATCTGAATTTTTTTTTGAAAATTCTGACGGACCTAGAAATAGAACAAGTTCTAAATATTTCCAATGGAACCAATTCCTATCGGGAAAACCGTTCGTCTGTATGCTGTTCCGACTGACCAAAAACAACGCATGCTCTGAAGCAAGTACGAGACGGAAGCTATTGGCTACTGGCTATTGAACTTCCTTTTTTCTAGTTCCGTTGTACGTACTGTACGTCACTGCGCTCTGGACGGTCGGACTTTGGGTGGACTTTGGTTTGACTGTGTGTAGGCAAGACCGCTTGAATGGAATTCCGTCAGAGTCCTGTTGGAGAAACCTTCTAAGTTTATTCCGAGGGCAAAACCGGTCGTGTGTACGTGGCATTATAGTTGTCCTGTGGACAGATGCTCCCACCCGAGCTGTGGATCTCTGTAGCTCCTCTAGAGTTACCATTGGCCTCTTGGCTGCTTCTCTGATTATTGCTCTCCTTGCCTGGCCAGTCTTGGTAAGTTAGCAGTTGTGCCATACCCTTTCCATTTTCCTATGATGGATTGAACAGTGCTCCGTGAGATGTTAAAAGCTTGGGATATTTTTTTTATAGCCTAGCCCTGCTTTAAACTTCTCCACAACCTTATTCCTGACCTGTCTGGTGTGTTCCTTGGCCTTCATGATGCTGTTTGTTTACTAAAGCTCTGAGAAGTCTCTGAGGGTTTCACAGAACAGCTGTATTTATACTGAGATTACATTATACACAGGTGGACTTACTTATGTACTAATTGGGTAACTTCTGAAGGCAATTGGTTCCACTAGATTTTAATTAGGGGTATTAGAGTTAAAGGGTGCTCAATACAAATGGACACCACACTGTATTTATTTGTAAAAAAAATTGAAAACCATTTATCATTTCACAATTATGTGCCACTTTGTGTTGGTCTATCACATAAAATCCCACTAAAATGCATTTACATTTTTGATTGTAACATGACAAAATGTGGAACATTTCAAGGAGTATGAATACTTTTTCAAGGCACTGTATACATAAGGAAGGATATCCTTCCTTATGGACTTTCTATGGATTTTCTTCTATACATTGTGGAAGCTTTAAATGCGTCAATATTGCTGCAGGGAATAGGTGAACATGCAAGCAAATACAGATGAAACTGAAATGGAAAAAGTAGCAGGCAAAAGAAACAGAAGAAAAGATAAAGGGATAATACCTTCTGTATTGAGACCTAACATGTGCTAAAATAATATGAAATAAGTCATATTACACTTCCATATACCCAGTAGAGTGACTATCCTCGGATGATGCACAGAGATTAAAAAAATCCTCCTACATAAGTTGTACCTGTTTATCTGCAGTATTCTCGTCTCTACATCTCTTCAAAGCTATATTTATAAAGCTTGTCTGAGGTTAAAAGGGAGGTAAGGAGGTAAGGAGTTGAAATTACACTATGCAGAGCTACGTGAGCTGATTGGAGGGAAGAGACACACTCTCCTTCACACAGCACACAAAACAGAGCTGAGGCTGTCATTTAGCTGGAGCTCCCTCCCCATCACCTTTTTTCTCTTGGTGTCAGGAAAACTAAGTGATTCATGCTGATAGCAGAGGAACAAAGCAGCAGCAGAAATGACATTTAGTGCTCTTAATTGAAACAAGCAAACACTATAGAGGGATATTATTTGTTGATATTTCACGTCTATGGTTTACAACCATTTTAAGGGCTGACAGGTAGCTCAAATGAATGACCACTCCAATCCGCACACATATACTCTGAGGCAGGGACAAAACAAAGTGCAAGGCACTAATGTAATTACAAGTACAGACACCCTTTATAAAAAAAATATCCAGTTCCATTAACCACTTGAGCCCCGGACCATTATGCTGCCTAAGGACCAGAGGTCTTTTTCCAATTTGGCACTGCGTCGCTTTAACTTTTAATTGCGCGGTCATGCAATGCTGTACCCAAACGCAATTTGCGTCCTTTTCTTCCCACAAATAGAGCTTTCTTTTGATGGCATTTGATCACCTCTGCGGTTTTTATTTTTTGCGCTATAAACGGAAAAAGACCGAAAATTTTGAAAAAAAATGATATTTTCTACTTTTTGTTATAAAAAAAATCCAATAAACTCAATTTTAGTCATACATTTAGGCCAAAATTTATTCGGCCACATGTCTTTGGTAAAAAAATGCCAATAAGCGTATATTTATTGGTTTGCGCAAAAGTTATAGCGTCTACAAACTAGGGTACATTTTCTGGAATTTACATAGCTTTTAGTTTATGACTGCCTATGTCATTTCTTGAGGTGCTAAAATGGCAGGGCAGTACAAAACCTACCCAAATGACCCCATTTTGGAAAGTAGACACCCCAAGGAAATTGCTGAGAGGCATGTTGAACCCATTGAATATTTATTTTTTTTGTCCCAAGTGATTGAATAATGACAAAAAAAAAAAAAAATATTTACAAAAAGTTGTCACTAAATGATATATTGCTCACACAGGCCATGGGCATATGTGGAATTGCACCCCAAAATACATTTAGCTGCTTCTCCTGAGTATGGGGATACCACATGTGTGGGATTTTTTGGGAGCCTAGCCGCGTACGGGGCCCCGAAAACCAAGCACCTCCTTCAGGATTTCTAAGGGCGTAATGTTGTGATTTCACTCCTCACTACCTATCACAGTTTTGAAGGCCATAAAATGCCAAGATGGCACAAAACCCCCCCAAATGACCCCATTTTGGAAAGTAGACACCCCAAACTATTTGCTGAGAGGCATGTTGAGTCCATGGAATATTTTATATTTTGACACAAGTTGTGGGAAAGTAACACTTTTTTTTTTTTTTTTTGCACAAAGTTGTCACTAAATGATATATTGCTCAAACATGCCATGGGCATATGTGGAATTACACCCCAAAATACATTCTGCTGCTTCTCCTGAGTACGGGGATACCACATGTTTAGGACTTTTTGGGAGCCTAGCCGCGTACGGGGCCCCGAAAACCAAGCACCGCCTTCAGGATTTCTAAGGGCATAAATTTTTGATTTCACTCCTCACTTCCTATCACAGTTTTGAAGGCCATAAAATGCCAAGATGGCACAAAACCCCCTCAAATGACCCCATTTTGGAAAGTAGACACCCCAAGCTATTTGCTGAGAGGCATGTTGAGTCCATGGAATATTTTATTTTTTGACACAAGTTGCGGGAAAGTGACAAATTTTTTTTTTTTCCACAAAGTTGTCACTAAATGATATATTGCTCAAACATGCCATGGGCATATGTGGAATTACACCCCAAAATATATTCTGCTGCTTCTCCTGAGTACGGGGATACCACATGTTTAGGACTTTTTGGGAGCCTAGCCGCATACGGGGCCCCGAAAACCAAGCACCGCCTTCAGGATTTCTAAGGGCGTAAAGTTGTGATTTCACTCCTCACTGCCTATCACAGTTTTGAAGGCCATAAAAAGCCCAGATGGCACAAAACCCCCCCAAATGACCCCATTTTGGAAAGTAGACACCCCAAGCTATTTGCTGAGAGGCATGGTGAGTATTTTGCAGCTCTCATTTGTTTTTGAAAATGAAGAAAGACAAGAAAAATGTTTTTTTTTTTTCTTTTTTCAATTTTCGAAAGTTTGTGACAAAAAGTGAGGTCTGCAAAATACTCACTATACCTCTCAGCAAATAGCTTGGGGTGTCTATTTTCCAAAATGGGGTCATTTGGGGGGGTTGTGCCATCTGGGCATTCCATGGCCTCCGAAACTGTGCTAGGCAGTGAAGAGTGAAATCAAAAATTTACGCCCTTAGAAAGCCTGAAGGCGGTGCTTGGTTTTCGGGGTCCCGTGTGTGGCTAGGCTCCCAAAAAGTCCCACACATGTGGTATCCCCATACTTAGGAGAAGCAACAGAATGTATTTTGGGGTGTAATTTCACATATTCCCATGGCATGTTTGAGCAATATAATCATTTAGTGACAACTTTGTGCAAAAAAAAAAAAAAAAAAAGATTTGTCTCTTTCCCGCAACTTGTGTCACAATATAAAATATTCCATGGACTCGACATGCCTCTCAGCAAATAGCTTGGGGTGTCTACTTTCCAAAATGGGGTCATTTGGGGGGGGGGGTTTGAACTGTCCTGGCATTTTATGCACAACATTTAGAAGCTTATGTCACACATCACCCACTCTTCTAACCACTTGAAGACAAAGCCCTTTCTGACACTTTTTGATTGCATGAAAAAATAATTTTTTTTTGCAAGAAAATTACTTTGAACCCCCAAACATTATATATTTTTTTAAAGCAAATGCCCTACAGATTGAAATGGTGGGTGTTTCATATTTTTTTTTCACACAGTATTTGCGCAGCGATTTTTCAAACGCATTTTTTGGGGAAAAAACACACTTTTTTAAATTTTAATGCACTAAAACACACTATATTGCCCAAATGTTTGATGAAATAAAAAAGATGATCTTAGGCCGAGTACATGGATACCAAACATGACATGCTTTAAAATTGCGCACAAACGCGCAGCGGCGACAAAATAAATACATTTTTAAAAGCCTTTAAAAGCCTTTACAGGTTACCACTTTAGATTTACAGAGGAGGTCTACTGCTAAAATTACTGCCCTTGTTCTGTCCTTCGCGGTGATACCTCACATGCATGGTGCAATTGCTGTTTACATTTGACGCCAGACCGACGCTTGCGTTCGCCTTTGCGCGAGAGCAGGGGGGGACAGGGGTGCTTTTTTTTTTTTTTTTTTTTTCTTTATTATTTTTTTGCTTTTTTATCTTATTTTTAAACTGTTCCTTTCTTTTTTATTTTTTTTTAATTAATTTTATTGTTATCTCAGGGAATGTAAATATCCCCTATGATAGCAATAGGTAGTGACAGGTACTCTTTTTTAAAAATTGGGCTCTATTAGACCCTAGATCTCTCCTCTGCCCTCAAAGCATTTGATCACACCAAGATCGGTGTGATAAAATGCTTTCCCAATTTCCCAATGGCGCTGTTTACATTCGGCGAAATCTAAGTCATGAAATGCTCGTAGCTTCCGGTTTCTTAGGCCATAGAGATGTTTGGAGCCATTCTGGTCTCTGATCAGCTCTATGGTCAGCTGGCTGAATCACCGGCTGCATTTTCAGGTTCCCTGTTGGGACAGGAAAGCCAGAGAAAAACATGGAAAATGGTGGGGGGGGCATTCCCTCCCACTGCTTGCAAAAGCAGTCTAGAGGCTAATTAGCCACTAGGATTGCTTTTACATGAAAGCCGACCGCTGGCTGAAAAGAATGATACCAAGATGATACCTAAACCTGCAGGCATCATTCTGGTATAACCACTCAAAGTCCAGCAACATACCAGTACGTTGCTGGTCCTTGTTAGGCATATATTGTAAACTTTTTTTTCATGCAGCCTGTGGGCTGAACGAAAAAAAGATATTGATCGGTGGGTATGCCCACCATTAGAATACCTCCCTTCATCCACCCACTTCTAATGATGGGCATACATGCACCATTTATATATGCCGAAGCATGGGGGCATCCTCCCGCAAAAGGCAGGAGCAAATTGCTCCTCCACCCACTGCTGCCCCCACGCTTCGGCATATATGCTGAAGTATGTAACTGTGGTGGTGAAATCACCTCCGACAGCGCTGGAGTCACGGCTTTATATATCGTGGGAGCAAACGCTGTTGCTGTCAAGATAAATAAATCGGCGCTGCAACTGAATGGCGTACCTGCTAAGCAAATGATGGTTAACAATAAACCAAAGTAACATTACAGTATAACAGTAAGACTTACCATACCTGCAAAGCAAATACAAAAAAAAAAACATAGTAAAAAATAAAACATTTAACGCAACCTGTGCCTAAAATATATATATGCCGAAGCATGGGGGCATCCTCCCGCAAAAGGCAGGAGCAAATTGCTCCTCCACCCACTGCTGCCCCCACGCTTCGGCATATATGCTGAAGTATGTAACTGTGGTGGTGAAATCACCTCCGACAGCGCTGGAGTCACGGCTTTATATATCGTGGGAGCAAACGCTGTTGCTGTCAAGATAAATAAATCCGCGCTGCAACTGAATGGCGTACCTGCTAAGCAAATGATGGTTAACAATAAACCAAAGTAACATTACAGTATAACAGTAAGACTTACCATACCTGCAAAGCAAATACAAAAAAAAAAACATAGTAAAAAATAAAACATTTAACGCAACCTGTGCCTAAAATATATATATGCCGAAGCATGGGGGCATCCTCCCGCAAAAGGCAGGAGCAAATTGCTCCTCCACCCACTGCTGCCCCCACGCTTCGGCATATATGCTGAAGTATGTAACTGTGGTGGTGAAATCACCTCCGACAGCGCTGGAGTCACGGCTTTATATATCGTGGGAGCAAACGCTGTTGCTGTCAAGATAAATAAATCCGCGCTGCAACTGAATGGCGTACCTGAAAACAATAAAATGGTTACCAACAAAACACAGTAAACGGTAAAGTATAAAAAATCTGAAAAGCAAACATGGTAAAACATAATAACAATAAAACATTGCAGAATAGAATAGAGTAAAAAAGAGCAGAACAATAGAGAGAGAATAGAGAGAGAGAGAACAATAAAACAACAACAACTATTTTTGGTTTTTTTATTTTATATTTTTTTTTTGTGTTTTTATTTTTTTTTATTTTTTTTTTACACTTTTTTTTAGTAACTTTTAACTTTTGTAACTCGTTCCAGGTTTGGGTCTCTCAAAATGCAATGGCATCTTGGGAGACCCTGTGTTAGTGTGCCTAGTCTGTGCAGTGCTGAACCCTACGCTAATACTCAACTAATGTATGGTATCGTTCAAAGCATTCACCCATGCAAAGACCAGGATTGCCAGGACAGGAGGGACAATAAGACCGGGTGTCACGCCTAAATCCGCGCTTGCTACAGACACGACATCTTTTTTGGGGGGCTCGTTGGGTAGGGGTACTCGGGATGGCATAAAGAAAATGCCGCTCATGCAGCTGGCTTACTGCATTTGGTTGGGGAAGGTGAGGTAGAGCACCGTCTGGAAACAGAAGGGCTCTGACGATCTCTTCCTGGAATTTAAGGAAGGATCCAGTCTGTCCTGAAGCTCTGTATAGCACATGAGCGTTCAGCAAAGCCAATTGAAATAAATAAACAGACACTTTTTTGTACCAGCGTCTGGCCTTACGGGCAACTAGGTACGGCGCCAACAACTGGTCGTTGAGGTCCACCCCTCCCATATTAAGGTTGTATTCGTGGACACAGAGGGGTTTCTCCACAACACCAGTCGCCGTAGGAATTTGGGTCGTCGTGTCTGCATGAAGGGAGGTGAGAACGAAAACATTCTTCTTATCCCTCCACTTCATAGCGAGCAAATTATTATACTTCAAGCAGGCTCTCTCCCCCAGCCTAAGACGGGAATCTACAAGCCGCTGGGGAAAGCCCCGGCGATTAGGTCGCACGGTGCCACATGCTCCAATCTGCTGATCAAACAAGTGACTAAAAAGTGGCACGCTCGTATAATAATTGTCCACGTACAAGTGGTACCCCTTTCCGAATAAGGGTGGCACCAAGTCCCACACTATCTTGCCAGCGCTTCCTATGTAGTCAGGGCAGTTTGTCGGCTCTACGTGACTATCTTTGCCCTCGTAAACCATAAAACTATATGTATAGCCTGTGGCCCTGTCACAGAGCTTATACATCTTGACCCCGTATCTGGCACGCTTGCTGGGAAGGTACTGTTTGAATGACAAGCGGCCAGAAAATTTAATCAGGGACTCATCAATGCAGACAACTTGATGGGGGGTAAACAAGTCTGCAAAACGTTGGTTGAAGTGGTTTACGAGGGGCCGAATTTTGTAGAGCCGATCGTATGCAGGGTCTCCACGAGGACGACAGAGTTCATTGTCGTTGAAGTGCATGAACCGCAAAATCTGCTCGTATCGTGCCCTGGCCATGGAAGCAGAGAACAAGGGTGAATGGTAAATTGGGTCAGTGGACCAATATGACCGCAACTTACTCTTTTTATTCAACCCCATGAGGAGGGAAAGGCCCAGAAAGGTCTTAAATTCGGAGACCGGAATTGGTCTCCAATCTCTGGCAAGGGAGGACTGGGGATTAGCGGCGATGTGTTGACCAGCGTATAAATTGCTTTGGTCCACAATAGATCTATAGAGATCTTCGGTGAAAAACAGTGAATAAAAATCCAGTGGCGTAAAGTCAACTGTTTCCACCTGAATTCCGGGTTGGCCAGTGAAAGGGGGAAGTACGGGTGCTGCAGAAGTGGAGGGTTCCCAATTCGGATTGGCCAATGCAGCAGGAAGGGCACTATGGGCACGACGGGCCTGTCTTTGTCTTCTTGGTGGCAGCGGGACACTACTAGTGCTTGCCACCTCGCCAGCTTGAACTGCACTTATGGGACTCGCCCACGTCACCACGTGATACTGCAGTGCTGGATGTACGACCAGGGTGTACTAGGCCGCTGGTGCTTGCCAGTTCACCAGAAGGAATAGCGGCGCTAGTACTTCTCTGCTCCATACGAGAGCCCTGCGGTTCTTGCACTTCAAGGACAGAAGAAGATTGGGGTCTGGTACGCCTGACCTTAGCAGGGACCACAACTCTGTCGTCAGAGCTATCTGTCATGGAGCCGCTGTCCTCTACAGGTTCGTATTCTGAGCCTGAACTTGACAGATGAGTGACTTCCTCTTCACTATCTGTCATACTCAGAAACGTGTAGGCCTCTTCACTAGTGTACCTTCGATTTTCCATTTTGGGCTCTAAATTTAGGGGTACAGTAGTGAGACTCACAGGCAAAAAAGCTCCTGACTGTCAGCGACTGTATCAAAACGCTACCAAAAAACTGTTAGTGATCGCAGGGATCAGGCCTGACTCTGCGAACGCTGCAGTTATGTGTGCTTAGTGTTTTGTAAGTGTCAGTTATCGATCGATACTGCACTTGGGTGGGCTGGGCAGGGCTGGGCCGAGGAGCAAAACGCAGGTGCTAGCAGGTATCTGGGCTGATCCCGCTAACACTGCGTTTCAGGGAACCCTAAACTGCTGGGGAGTATAGATCTGATCGGATCAGATATCGATCCGCTCAGATACTATAGCACTAAGGGAGGTGTATGCTGCGTGCGTGGGTTTTAGCGGTACTGGTGCTAACCTGACGCTGCCTGGGGCGACGCAGACCTTATCTGACCCTAAAAATGTAATTTATATCACCGCCGGGCAATTAGGGGGTTAAACCTTTATAGGGTAATAAACGGCGGGTGCCCTAAAACTATAATAAACTGTAATAAACTGTAATAAACTACAAAAAACAAACTAGCTAACCAGCGTCACCCGTAACACTTATACGGTGATCGCTGGTGAAAGGGTTAACTAGGGGGCTCCAGGGGGTTAAAACCTTTAGCAGGTAGTATATGGGGGTCCCTGTCGCTATAAAACACTGACAGCAAACCTATATACTTACCTTCCTAACTAGCGTCACCTGTGTCACTAATACAGCGATCAGAAAAACGATCGCTTAGCGACACTGGTGACGGGGGGTAATCAAGGGGTTAACTTTTATTAGGGGGGGTTAGGGGGGTACCCTGGACCTAAGGGGGGGTACCCTAGACCTAAAGGGGGCTAACCTAACTGCCCTAACACTTGTAACTGACACAAACTGACACCAATGAAAAAAAAAAAAAAAATGCTATTGGTGTCAGAGTGACAGGGGGGGGGGGTGATCGGGGGGGGATAGGGGGGTGATGGGGGGTGACAAGTGTGCCTGGCGTGTTCTACTGTTAGTGTAGTGTTGTGCAGACTTACTTGATGTCTTCTCTCCTCGGCGCCGGATCAAAAAGACCGACTCGAGGAGGGATGACATCACTTCCTTTCCCTCTGTTTACATTACAGAGGGAAAGGAAGCATTCTCATTCGCCGGGAGCGATCGGGAGGGGGTGGCCAACAATAGATGGCCTCCCCCTCACCTCTCATCGCCCGGGAAGAAATGGCGACCGCCTCGGGCACCGGGGGGGGGGACCGATCGGACCCCCCACCCGCGGAAGGCAAATCACGTATATATGTACGTGATTTTGCCTGTCCGTGCCACCTTGCCGACGTAAATCGGCGTGAGGCGGTCGTCAAGTGGTTAAAGTTTGAGAAGTAGCACAAAGGGTTAACCTGGGTGATAGAAATGATGTCCTTCACTATACCATGACCGGTGGTGTGTAATGCAGAAGACAGGACTAATGTAAGAGTACCTGCACATATTTGGAGAGAGCCAGCATCCTTGTTGTTGTAACCAAGCTATACTTCCGTGTGTGATTCCTTAAGCAACGCATTTCAAAGTATCACTCCTCCTTGTCAAACCCATTTGCAAGAAGACCACTGCTGGTATTATATTTAACAAAGAGGAAAAAGAGGGAGGACAGGAAGATCACACTAAAGAATTGTCACTGTCATGTAGGAGAATCTAATGCTGACTTGGCTGCTATTATATATATCAATACTTAATAACTGAATCAATAAATACAGTTGTGCTCAAAAGTCTACATACCCTGGTAGAAATCATGGAATTTTGCCATTGATATTGAAAATATGACTAATAATGCCAAAAAGGATAGTAATCATATGAAGCCATTTATTATCACATAGTTGTTTGGCTCCCCTTTAAATCACAATGATAACAGAAATCACCCAAATGGCCCTGATCAAAAGTTGACATACCCTGGAATGTTTGGCCTTGGTACAGACACACAAGGCGACACATACACAGGTTAAAATGGCAATTAAAGATTAATTCCCCACATCCGTGGCTCTTTAACTTGCAGTTAGTGTCTGTGTTTAAATAGCCAGTGAGTTTGTCAAAACTGTCAAAACACCTGCGTAACAAGGTAATGGAACTTCATAAAGATGGAAAAGGATATACAAAAAAACCAAAGCCTTTTTATATATGCCAGTCAGTACTGTTCAATCACTCATTAAGAAGTGAACAATTTAGGGATCTCTTGACACCACATATAGTCAAAAATAAATAAAAATCAAAGGCCATGAATAAAGATAATTACACTAATTCAAATAGCAATGTCAACGACGCACCAACCAATAAGGTGTGGGTCTCGTGACTGTAATTAACTCATAACTATTATAGATACAAGATGTCTCAAACAAAAGCTGTCACAAATGAGTACCCAAGCAGCATAGTATTTGCAAAATAGAAAAATATTTTTATTGAGTAATAAATTATAGACACTGGAAAAAAAACCACCTCCACCTAACACCAACAAAATCATGACAACATATCCATAGAATGATTTAATTTTTTTTTTGGAGTTTCAAGTTACCTCAATAACATTATTATCTTGTATTGTTTATGAACCTTAATGAGGTTGGTGTCCCTTGTTAATTTGACATAGGGGGGTTATTTTCAAAAGGCAAATTCATTTAGCACTACAAGTGCAAAGTGCACTTTAAGTGGCACTGAAAGAGCACTTGGAAGTGCAGTCGTTGTGGATCCAAGGGGCACATTCAAGGAAACAAAAAAACTGTATTTTAGCTTGCACATGATTGGATGATAAAATCAGCAGAGCTTCCCCTCATTTCAGATCTTCCCCTCAGATTTACAGCGACTGCACTTCCAACAAGTGCACTTGCAGTGCAATTTCAAGTGCACTTTGCACTTGTAGTTTGCACTTAAAAGCGTGAAATGATTTTACCTGCCTACTCACAAACTGTCCTTTTTGAAAAAAAAACACATAGTAAATTATTTTTGCTAAATAAAATAGCCATTTATTCTGGTAAAAAAAAAATGAGGAAGGCAACACTGGAGACACTTTTGGAATTTGTGAAGCCTTTTGTCCCCCAGGGCACACATCAAGTCAGTGGAAAACAAAATTGTGATCTTGCGGAGTCCATAGAAAAGGGAGCACAATCTGCATCTTCTGTCAGACCAGACTGAAGCCAGGCAATCACTTTCGACTCTTCCGTGTAGCCTTCCCTCCATAATATTTAACAAATATTCTTTTTGTTGTGTTAGCTGCTCATTTAGAGTAAGCGCAAGATATACCATTTTTGTGTTTGCCTCCATGCTGCCCTGCAGCCTTCTGTCCACGCTTCTCTGCAGCCTTCCTTGGAGGCTGTGCCTCTGGTGGTGTACTTGTGGCAGGAGGAGGAGGGGCTTCATCAGAAAAATGGCTGGTTTGAGTAAGCTGGCCCCTCAAATCCTTCTGAAGTGCATCATAAAAAATCCCCTCACAGAGGAGGCGTTGCCCCTTCTCCAGTTCCATCAACCTGGTGGCCAAATATGTACCATAGTCCACTTCAGCATTGGGGGGGTTACTCACTATTTGGCTGGCTTCCCGAATGAGGGCAAGTGATTCCTCCTCTGTTCTGGTCATCTTCCTGGGCCTATTGGTGGTAAGGCAGAGGGGAGGCAACTTGCATTCTGTGAGGCTTCTACTGGGCCCATCCACCTCCTGCCTGCCACTGGGCACGGCCTCCTCCTCTCTACCACTGGGCACGGCATCCTCCTGGCTGAGCTCATCCTGTGTATAAAAAAAGGGACATAGTTGTATTTTTTGCTTCCTTAATCACACACAATTTTCAGCTCATGACTTGCTAATCGAATTTTAAACACATAGAAAAGGCTAGCATTTTGACCCCACCATTATTCTAGCTGTTCACCAATCTTTGAACAACATTTTTGGCCACTACTGTCTAGTGATATGTATACATAATAATAATTGTGATTAAATCATTGATTTATAAGCAATTCAAACATTTTATTTTACATCATTAATATTTAGATAAAATTTTAAAAAAAAGTATACCTGGCTCCAGCTGTGTGCATCCACTTCATCAAGGATGAAATGGCCCGGTTCTTCCTGGGACGCCTCAGCTGGGGTGGAGGGAGGGGTGGAGGGAAGGGTGGAGGGAAGGGTCGAAAGCGATTGCCTTGCTCCTGTCTGGTCATCCAGAAATCGTAGTTTGGGGTAGTACCACAGCTTGGGGACATAAACCTTATCTGCTGCTGCTCCTGATTTGAGGGAATCTTGTATCTTCTTGTGTTCCCGTCTGTACATATTTCGAAAAATCCCAATTCTATTTTCCACTAACTTAATGTCTGCCTGCGGGACTCGAGTCTTACAAACTCCAGAAGTCTCCCCAGTGTTGCCTGCCTTGCTTGTTTATTGCAATACAAGGGGTGCTTGACCTCCCACAGGTTTTGGTTATCTTGATAGCTGTCAATAAAATGACTCAAAAAATCCTCCTCCTTAAAGGGATTCATTTTTTCTGAAAGACAAGACACAAGAGAAAAACAGTAATGACAGTCCAAACTCCCAGTATTATCTTTATCCCAATATAGGGCGCACACACACACACACAAAACACATACACAAAACACACACCCACGTTTAAATCTTACCTTTGTTTATGACGATCGCTACTTCCGTTCGGACATAGACCAGCGCACTAGCTTTATATACACTGCGCATGTGTCATGCTCCGCCTGCATCGCCCGCGTCGCCCGCCCCTGGCGTTCTTTATGACGATTTTTCCCCACCCCTTCACTCTTCGTTGCGCAGTGGGAGTATATAGATAAAGATGGCGGAGACATTATCAGTAACTAGCGCGGAGGAAAGTCCGGAGCCACAAACATCCAGATCCAGGAGGAGATATAAGGCCACCAACATGGCCTTTGAAGAGAAGGTTGAGATGGTGGACATCTTGAGGAGGGAGGACTATGATGCCAAAAATGGTCCGTACACCAGACCCAATATGCGGAAGGACCAAATAATGTCCTCAGTTGTCATCACTCTGGAGCAAAAATTTAGGATTAAACGAGCTAAAGAACAATTGAGAAAGCGCTGGTCTGACCTAAAAACAAGGGAGACAGAACAATATCGCAGAATCAAGAAGGTGCTTAAAAAAAGCAAGTACTTGTCTTGTGTTCTTATTGAGATACTTAACTTGCATGCTGATCCATATATGCTTTTCGTTTATACTGTTGAACGATGCGATCATTCGTAAATATCGTTCTTTTGAAACTACATATGATTCTAAATAAATGCCGTTCATTTGCAAAGAAATACGATGGTACAGGGTTCTACATACATTTTGGTCTGGATAATTTGTCTTATTAAAATAATTTTAGGATATTGTTGTGTAGATGTGTTTGAAACTGGAATGGTTTGAAAAAATGATTCAGTGTAATGTAAGGACAGGACACAGCAGCTGTTTCCACATCTGGACTCAGGAGCACTAATGTATTGTGTGACACCATAGAACATTTTTTAAGGGTAATCCACACAGGGGCTCCAGGGGATACTTGAGGTGTCTCCATCTGTGAAACATGGCCAAAAATGGTAAGTATTGCAGTTTGTTTAAAAGGGAATTTGAATCATGTCTTAAAATTGGATTTTTTCACAAACAGACAATTGTACACCACTTCAAAGCCAGGTTTCATATTCCTATTTCTGGACTAAAATATCAGTGTGCTAAGTATACCTTTAGTTTCATTCTCATAGGGGAGAAAAGACTCAGACAACAGTCAGAGGATACCAGGACCCCCCAAACTCACCTGCCTGAATTGGTAATTAACCCAAGCCCATGCCCAAGACCATGCCCACCCGAGGATCTGGAGGAAGGAGAGGTGGAGGAAGTGGCCGAGATTTGTACACCATCAAGTGAGTGTCTGACACCCTAGCTTAAGGTAATCTATTTAGGCCTGCATATTTCTAAATACATATTTTTCTTCTAATTGTAGGTGATGTTCTGATTGTGGCTGGCCAAGCGGTGGACCCATTTAGCACAGACAGTGCACAAAGACTAATTGGGCAGATAATGGTCTGGAATGGCCACATTGATGTAATGCGCAATCAAATAGACAACATGAGAAATCGGCTGGACAGCATGCAACAGGAAATGAAGAACATGATTGATGTTTTGGGGAGAATAAAATCCGTTTTTCCCTAAAACATCAATCATGTTCTTCATTTCAGTTTTAATTGTGAACACTTTTATGTTTTGAGTTGTAAAATAGTAAAAGCCAAATTTTGCCGATGCACACGGTGTGTCAACATGTGCTATCTGCCATCAGGGGATCTCAATATATGCCTTTTGTTTTTGCAACCCCTTCCTCATAATGATAGTTTGTGAGAGGAAGGGATTGCACTCACAAAACATGTCCAATGATCCCCCATGATGGGAGATAGCACATGTTGACATGTTGGACTCCAAATTTGTGTGCATTTGCAAAATTTAGCTTTTACATGGGTGACATCACCAGCACCTTTTTTTACATGTTGAACTTTGTAAGTTCCAGAGTTGTGTATTTTTTTGTGTGTTTAAAAAACCAGTTTTTTTAAAAAAAAACATTTTATAAAAAAAAAATATTTTTAAAATTATGCCTAAAATAACAAAAAAATAAAAATATAGTTACCCAAAAAATAAACAATGTATATTGAGTAAAAAACTAGAAAATAAACAAAAAATTAGAATGACATTTGAAAAAAATGCACATGTTTGAATGTGGGCACAGTAAAAATTTTAAACTACAACAATGTGTGTGGCTTCTTCTATCAATACTCAATACCAGTTTTGGAATTAATTTTGTGTTTACAGTGACAAAGGGCCTTATTTACTAAACAGAAATGCACTTGGCACTGCAAGTACACTAGGAGAACCTAGAAGACAGACAAAAATAAAAGCAAACAAGAATAAAAACAAGAGATTTTTTCCCCCCAAAATTGTGTTTTTTATTTTAAAGTTTAAAGATGTTCTAGCATTGCAATGGCCCCCCTACCATTAAAATAATTGACATATCTGTCTCGCACTTGACGGGCAGTTTGGGGGGGCCAAGCCAGTATGGCCAGTATCCAGGCCTGTGAGTGCAGATTCGGCACTAAGTCCCACCTCAGGCCCAACAGAAGTTATATAGGCTTGTGAATGTCTTCTTAAAAAATTATGTAGTACGCAACAAGACATGATGATATCATTTATTTTATAGTCCGCCATATTGATGGCTGAGAGAAACAAACGGTACCGGCTGGCCATAATCCAGAAGGCATTCTCCACAACTCTTCTTCTCCGGGGTGAGGGTTCTTTTGGGGGAACGGCCTCATTAGGTGCTCGCCAAGACCGAAGACTTCATCTGCGATGAATACAGAGGGGAGACCCTCAACGTTCTCGGCATCAGGTGGCAATCCCAGGCCTCCAGTCTGTAGACGCTGGCAGAACTCGGTCTGTGCAAAGACTCCTCCATCCGACACTCGGCCGTTCTTCCCCACATCCACGTACATAAAATCATATTGTGCCGATACCACAGCCATTAATACTACACTATTAAACCCCTTGTAATTAAAGTAGTAAGACCCTGAATGGGGTGGTGGCACAATGCGAACATGCTTCCCATCGATCGCCCCTACCCAGTTGGGAAAGTCCCAACGGTGAGCGAACTGGGAGGCCACAGTCTGCCATTCCTGTGGCATGGAAGGAAACTGTGGAGTCAAACAAGAAAAAAATAATATAAGTGATTTTAAACATAACTTTGCAAGCAGAATACACAAAAACATTCTTGCACAACAGCAGTATAACATTTTTTATAAGTAGTATTTAAAAAAATCAATAATATATGGCCCACTTATAAGATTCCTCACCCCCTCTGATGGTCCATTGATCAAATTGTATGGGGGGGTGGAGGAGGGTTCTAATTTAGTTGAAGACCACACATTACATTTGGAGACATTTAAGAGGTTGGGGGAGAGTTCTAATTTAGTTGAAGACCACACATTACATTTGTAGACATTTGAGGGGGTGGGGGAGGGTTCTAATTTAGTTTAAGACCACACATTACGTCATCTGGAGATAATTCCTGAAATCCTCAGGATTATTCTCACGGATCTCACGGAGCAAACGCATGTGCGAGAATTGGTCACGCTGGCGCAGCCAATTCTTCGTCCATGAACTCCTCCTCGCCCTGTTCATGGACTGGGCTCAGGTCAAAGTATGAACCCCAACACCAAGCCCCACACAGCATGAACTCGAGAACGAGTATGTCCACGGCTTCAAAACGGTCGGCTGGTCAAACAAATTTAAACAAACGCACTGAAGAACAGCAAGGCCTATGAAGAGCGACCTGAAGATCAGGAACGAGCGGACCAGAACGGCCTGCTATACAGGTTATGAACTGACCAACACGTACTGAAGCACAAGCACAAACACAAGCACAAACTGAACCGCAGAAAATGATTGAAATAAGCTGAAGTCTGAAAAGCGCGAATCGTCTCTAACCAAACTTCTACTAACACGCGGTAAACACGAGATTAGCAGAAGGAGCCCAAAGGGTGGTGTACTGGGGCTTGAACTTCCTTTTTCTAGTCCCGTTGTACATGCTGTATGTCACCTCGTTCAAAACCATCTGACTTTTGGAGTGATCGTGTGTGTCCAAGTCCGTCCGTTTGTAAGTCTGGCGGACCTACGCTACAAAGTCCGTCGGAAAGACCGTCGGACCTAGTCCATCGAAAAGTCCGCTTGTGTGTAAGTGGCATAAATGCTCTTAAGCAGCCTTGCAGATTGAACAGACTAAGTCCACATATAACGCAGCACAGCAAGACTGGCAAGCAAGGTTAAGCAAAGTCAGATGGAAGCATAATTACAGCTGTAGGTAGTATATTGTACACAGCAAAGAAGGTTGATTGGAATTTCCAGCACTGGTATCTTTACAGTGCAATATATGTAGTGTCTGGTTTAGTGCAAACACCTATAGGATAATTGAGACCACACAACACTTCCAAAATGAACATGAAGCAAATGGTTAAATGGATCTTGTGGTTGAAACCATCAGCAAGTGACAGGACAGGCATAGCATACAGGCAGATCAAAGCAGGGCTGTTCAAGCAGGCAAGGAGGCTGTCAAAAACATTCAGGCATTTAGAGCCAGCAATAAATGTCAGACAGTGACATGGGTGGAAATACTTAATCGCCCAGGCCACACCGTGAGTCTATGACAGCTGTAGTGTATCCTTTTCCAAGTGCTCTGTTAGTCTGTTACAGCAGCCTGGAGTAGTGATGCTGTCCTGGTGTCATCACGAATCCTAGGGCATTCAGTTGATGTTACACACTGCACTGCTGCCTGGTAGTGTGGATGCAAGATGGAACAAAGGGCATGGCATTAGCATACGGACATAAAGCTGTCAATGCATTTTGCCCATGATAGCTTCTGGGATTCAGCCAGACGAATCTGGACCTGTTTCCCAGGCTTAAATAGCCTCACTGCTTGCATCACATATCAGTGACCAGCAGGGGCCTCCCTTTCCATTACAGACATCACATAGGTGAAGCATAGTAACAAAGAAATATGCTAATACACAATAATCAATGCATAGTCATAGCCATAATATATACAAGGTCCAATAAACTGCTCCTGTTGGAATTAGGGACTTTAGATGCATAATAATAGTACAAGAGGCAAAGCTAAGGGTCATTAAACACCTGGAAGTTTAGTTCAGAGTTTAACCCCGTGGGAGCCAGGGTTCCTAATCTAAAAATCCACAACCATATTGTAATCACCTCTTCGAAGAGGTAGATTTAAAGCAAACTTTCCTTTGACTTTTAAACCCTGGGGATTTCCATCATGGAAATCAGCAAAATGCTGAGCCAAGCAATTATTATCAAATTGATGTCTAATGCTGCCAAGATGTTCACTGAAGCGAACCCCAAGTTGACGCTTGATTTTACCCACATAGAACTTGGAACATGGGCATTCAAGCATATATATAATGCATCAGGGGCGTAGATAAGGGGGGGGTCAGGGGGTGTTCAAACCCCCCCAGAGCATCCTGGCAAAATACCCAGACAAAGTTCCTGCTGTTTAGCCTCAGCATCAGCACAGTAGAAGCAATCAGAGTTTTGGAGTACAGCCCCATGCCCTCAGTTTAATAAGGGATCCCCCTGAAACGCATGAAATTACTGCAAGGTCTCAGATGCCGGCAGTTGACAGTGCACAGTTGAGGGAACTCCTAGACTCCTCCTCAAGGTATCATATGACACAGCCGAAGGGAGACTGGGGATGCAGAAGTTTTCCTACTTCTGTGCCGTGCTGAATCTGATGTCTGGTAAGTGGGGAGGCATCAATTTTCTGTTTTAGGAAGGAGGAAGTAAGAATTCCAGTCTGGGGGTGTTTCTTTTGGTGGGGGGTTAAGGAAAGGGGGGTGGGTTTGCTTTTGTAGAAGGGGGGAGTTTCTTGTAGAGAAGTTTACAGGGAGTGGTTAATGGCAGGGATTTGCTTCAGGGAAGGAGTTTTATTGGATGAAGGGAGATTTTCTTCTTAATTAGAAATCTTTGCTGGGGGAGAAGGTATTGACTGAGGGAGATATTTTTGCTTTGGTGGGTCGGTTTAGAGACAGGGAGGTTTAATTTTTAGGGGGTATTTGAGGGAGGGAGATATTTTACAGTGGGAATCTTTGCTTGGGGAGAGAGGGTTCTTAGGAGGGAGAGGGGGATTTTTTTCCTTTAAAAGGGATGTTTTTTTTTGTTTTTTTAATTATACTTACCTAGGTGGATGGAGCTTTGATCCAATGTTGCATCTGTCCCTAGCTGCTTTTAAGCCCAAAAACAGAGTGATCAAAGACCACTGATTACTCAGTTCTCAGCCTTCAGTGAGCAAAGAGTTGAGACTGTCAGTTCCTGGCTCTGCCCCCCCCAAGCTCACTGGAATGCCAGGCTGTGAAGGGGGCAGGAGCGGCTGGCTCAGGGTCTCTGCGGTTCACTGAGAGGCTGAGCGAGCTGCTGGTCCAGGCATCTGGGTGAATCCTGACTTTAAAGTTAGGATCTTTCCACAGCCTGGACCTGCTGAGCGATGTCAGCTGACAGCGGGCTATAGCTGGCTGCCGGCTAAAAATGGGTCACAAAAGTGTAGAATGAACTGTGCTCCTCCCCAGAAGAAGTACAACCCAGTGGTATGCCATCCCTTCAGAGCGCATGCATCAGTGACATCACCGGCTGCTTTCCATGTGAATATCTCCTAAACACCACAAGTTTAGGAGATATTCAATATACCTACAGATAAGTGTTATTATAGGCTTACTTGTAGGTACAAGTTCAAAAGCTGGGTGTGCTACAGTTTAAGACTGAATAAAAGCCAACCATAGTGATCAAAGAGCACCATCCTGTGGTAGGCAGTGCACAATATTTTTTATTTTTTCATCTCTTAAAACATTTCATAAAATTTCTTAGGACACATTTTTTTTAAGGTTTAAATAAATCACTGCATTTACTGACCACCACAATATATTGCCCCTTGCACCTGCTCAACTTGCACAGTAAGGTTAGCTAAAATCCAGTTTTGGGTCCCATTCACATGACCATGGTGCAGCAAGTAGACTGCAAATACCTGCACCTGGGATGAGATGTTCTAATATCTGCTCAGCCTGTACACCTGAGTGATGGACTGAAAAGAGCCAAGGCTGTCTGCTGCTGTAAACATGTATCCACCTGTATCTGCACATCCAGTGGTTACCTGCAGGTAGGGATACATTTTTGTCCTTGGATAAAATCTCTCTGCATCCAGGGTCAGAAATTTGTCCCTAACAGCAGGTAACCACTGTGACCCACGGTTTGTTAGTGTGTGTCGCTCAGGCTTAATCGATGTGGGGAGTAATGTAGATGATACCGAATGTGCTGCAGGAGTGCCGGCGAGGGATGGAGCTCATCCCAGCTCCTGTAGTCACTGAAGGGAAGGGAGAAAACAAAATCCCTGGTGCCACACATCCACGGAGTCCTATGGTAATGTAGTAGTGATGGGAGATACCTTAGCCTGGGTTCCCGCCAGGCCAAACCCCAATGTGTTTTGCTTTGTCTCCTGGAGCTTAAATATGGGAACCACTGGATGTGCAGATACATGTTAACAGCAGTGGCTCTTTTCAGCCCATCACTCAGGTGAACAGGCTGAGCAGCTGACAAAAATTGAAATCTGGGATCCTGGCTATAGGTATTCACATTCTAAATTCCATGGCCATTTAGAACATATGAACGAGATCTAAAGCCTGGTTCATACGGTAAATTTTTTTTCAGTTCAACCCAGCGGGCTGAAGAAAAGAAAACTAGGGAACTTAGGAGGAGCTTGCTGTACTAATGAGTACACTATCGCACCACAACTGCGTGCATTGCGTTCTATTCAGTTGAATGGGGATAATATTTGCTGCGCTGCATTGCAAAGTCTCATGGCCCCACTCTGCTGTCACATGTTTTTACCGTACCTCCCCCAACATAAAAATGTAAATGATGCCTTTAAGTTTGAAAGACCTGAACCCCCCAGGAAAAAAAATTATCTATGGCCCTGTAACGCACTTGATAAGTCTTAGAATGGTCCGCATCAGTGAACATGTTGGTCCTATGTAGCTGCCAGTAATTTTGGAAAGCCCCGTGAGCCAGCTCATGGTGGGACTCGAGGTGAATTCCGAAGGCACTAGATCATCATTTAGGTTCCTCATATGCCTGGTGACCATCAGCGGCCTTAGTCCTACTATGGCAGCAATTTGTGGGGAACGAGTCAGTGTCTAGTTAAAATGGTCTTAATCTCGTCCAACTGTGCCCAAAACTGGGTAGTGATGTGAATTAGACTCAAGGGGGAGGGGGGCGGATCGTTCAGGTCTCTTTGGGAACCAGGAGGTCCTCACATTTACTGCCAGAGGTGCATTTCTTGGCTCTCCTTAGTGCCCTATGGGATTAATGCCTCTTGGTACATTCTACCTTCCTCAACCTGGTAGTCCTCATCCCGGGTACAATTCCTGCAGATACGCAGGAATTGAGCTGTTTGGATACTTTTAATCAAGGACCCAGGGTGATGGCTACTGGCCTGCAAGAGAGTGTGACCCAGTTTCCTTATGGTAGGGTTTAGTGATTTATCTGTTATCCTTATTAAGAACCATAAGGCCCAAAAAGGATATCGCTTTACTATCGAAGCTGTAAGTGAGTCGAATGTTACAATCGTTCTCACCCAGCTCGATCAGAAAATCACAGCAGTTTCAGAGCCCTGCCAAATCATTAGTACATTGTCGATGTACCTCAGCCACATAACATGGTGGCTAAGGTACATGGAAAACTACATCCTCCTCCCACCACCCCAGGTGAAGGCAGGCATAAGCTGGTGCCCAGGGGGCACCTATCAAGATACCCTGAATTTGATGGTAATTCATTCCCAAGAACTAAAAAAAGTTATTATATAATGCAAGTGCTAACAGTTCCACAATAAATTCATTTTGGGATCCCAACATGGGATAGTGGGCTTCAAGAAAGTGAGATACTGCACCAACATCCCAAGAGTGGGCCATTAGGAATCACCACAACAGCATTCGTGTGTCCTGTACGTATGACGGTAGGGAAAGTACCATATCTTTTATTAAAGTATCCAAGTACTTCCCAAACTCATTCCAGAAGGCCCTTGATGGTGGACAAAATTGGCCTACTCGATGGGGCCGTAGCGTTTTTGTGGATCTTTGGGATAATATAAAAGGTGGGGGAATTAATCTCATCAAATAATCTCATTCTCTTTTGGATATTAAGTTCAGCTCAAAGGCCAAGTACAACTTTCTGTCAATAGTGTCTACCGAACCAGGGAATGGATTATGTGTCAACTTCCTATACAGGGTATGTCATAAAGCTGCCTTTTAACCTTCTGCTCATACATCTGTTCAGAGAGCAGCACCACATTCCCACCTTTATCACTCTTCTTTATTATGACATTGGGAGCCTCCTTGAGTTTCTTCAATACCTGGCATTCATCAAGGGTAAGGTTATCAGGACCTAATCTTTCCCAGTTGATTTTACTCAGATCATCCCTTACCAAGTCAAGGAACAATGTCAGCCACTTGTTTTAACTTAGCGGACACATTTTCCTGAACTTTATAGGTAAAATGGCCCTTTGTATCCAAGGTTGAGGTGGTTCCACCTCCTCATCTGAATCTGCTTCATTTTCCATCAACAATGAGACCAGATTGCTTTCATTTCATTAGCATCTAGAGGGGCATTGGCATCCAAGGGTTCTACCTTATCTCGGTCTGAGCCAAAGGACCTAAGAAGGACCTTTCCTAAAAATAAAAATTTCTTTAATTATCTCAAACTCATACATTTTATGGGTTGGAGAGACGGAAAGACCCTTATGAAATACCTTAACATGCTGCTCCTTCAATTCAAACTTGTAAAGAGTAATCACTTTTTGATCTTGGGGTTACGTTATTAGATTATTCACCTCATCTGACTTCTAGTTCTACCTTTTCTGGGAACACCTATGAAGTCCTGTGTGGTGCCCCCCTCCCCCTTCCTCCTTTCTTTGGGTTGCTCCAGGTATTCAAGTTGCCAATCCCTTTGTTTGGTGATGTATACTTTTTTTTTCTTGGGGGGTCTTCTAAAAAACCCAAGGACTTTACCATAGTTTCCTGCTATCAGAGAAGGTAGGCCCCGTTTTGGTGGAGGCTATTGAACAGGAACCTCTTCACCTAGATCTGCTCCTTCCTCGAGTTGATGTAAGATCAAAGACTTCCCCCTGTTCCCCATCCCCAAGATCCCATTTAAATTTTTTTACGAAGATTTTTTTGTGTTTTCTCCACCTCCCTTTTTAGAAGGTCATTGTACTTGGTAAACTCCCTTTTATCTTTGAATGAATCCAACTCAGCCGAGCTTTCCTCATTCTGAACCTGAAGCTCCACCAACTGTATTTTTTCTTCCTCTCCAATCAGACACATGACCTCAAGGCCAGTGTCAATATATTGTTCCTTCCATTTGGCTAAGAACCTTTCAGTATGAAGATTTTTTAGCAAGTATCACTTTATCACAAAGCCCTCTTGGGACTATACTGTAACTAATATCAAAATTCAAGGTATATAATATCCCGTTTCCAATTTAGGGATTTAATGATGAACCCTTTGTGCCATTTGAACAATTTTTTATTAATGTCACTATCAGTGGGAACAGGATCCTGGACATCTTTAGCAAATGCCGCCCTTATCTCTGCCTCTAGTTTAGCTACCACCACAAAAGCCATCTAGGAGCAGTTAATATCGCCCTAATAAATAATACCTATAATAATACACACTCACCATATTTTGTGTTAGGTGTAAACTAGCCCAGCTTAACAGCATATACAATGCCTCAGCTTAATAAAGAAAGATCCAGATGGGATACAAGTCGTCTTGAATAGTCAAAAAAAAATAAATAAAAATCAGAGACTATGCAACTTTGTCATGATTTTATTGGTGTTAATTTGAGGTGGTATTTCCAGTGTCTTTAGTTAATTATTCCATAAAAAACTTCTCTTGATACCAAGCCAAGGTCAGGTAGACCAAGAAAAATTGGAGCCATACCTGCCAGAGGAATTTTTTGGGATACAAATACGAAGATACTTGAACAAAAATGAGCTGCTTGATCAAGTTGCCAGAATGAAGTCTTTACTGCACCAATGTCGCAAAAAAGCCTGGTTACAATATGTCCAACAAAACCTTTACACGACTCACAGCTTCTGGCACACTGTAATCTGGAGTGACAAGACCAAAATAGAGCTTTATGGTCCCAAATATAAGCGCTATATATTTAAAGGGGTCATCAAGATCTATAACGACAAGAATACCATTCCCTCTGTAAAGCATGGCGGTGGCTCACTGATGGTTTGTGGGCAGCACAGTGGTGTAGTGGTTAGCACTCTCACCTCGCAGCAATAGGGTCACTGGCTCAATTCCCAACCACAACACTACCTGCCTGGAGTTTGCATGTTCTTTTTTTCCAAAATACTTTTATAAAGATCAGCATTGCCTGGTTTCCTGGCATGCATTATAGGCGTTGGATGCATTCTGGCATCTCTGGAAAATCTGTCTAAGTTTCCTTTAATGGCTTCCAGTGCATCATCTCTATTTTTTTTAGCAGTTTTGGGCTTTACGCTGCTTAGCAATCGTAACTTCTGCTTTTGTTCTTCAAACTGCGTGGGTTTCCTCCGGGTACTCCGGTTTTCTACCACACTCCAAAGACATGCTGTTAGGTTTATTGGCTTCTCAGAATCAGCAGCAGTCTTTAAGGGATCAGTCCCAAGAAACACATGGACTTGTACGTGGCTGGGAAGAGGTGGCTGCGGACCATGTTGTCCTCAGTGACCCAGAGTACTCCGGACCGAATGCCTCAGCTACGCTGCATGGCCTCTCTGATCCTGCAAAGCCTGCGTAAGGATCCTCGTATTCGTGGTATCAAGGAGAAGGACCAATACTGGCTGGCAACCCTCCTTGATCCACGTTACAAGGGTAAGGTTGCGGACCTTATTTTGCCATCGCAGAGGGAGCAGAGGATAAAACATCTTCGGGAGGCCTTGCAGAAAGATCTGTGCAATGCGTTCCCAGAGACTGGGAGGTTACAAACTCCTGTTTCTGGACAACGTGTTGCTGAGGCTTCGGTCAGTCAAAAAAGGAGCGTTGGAGAAGGTGGCCATCTGACCGATGTGTTCAGACAATTTTTTAGTCTGCAGCCCCAAGGTATGATCGGTTCCAGCAACCATCGGCAGCGTCTGTTTTACATGGTGCAGGAATACCTAGGGGCAAGATCTGACTTGGAAACCATTCCCACCGAAATTCCTCTGGGTTACTGGGTCTTGAGGATGGATCACTGGCCAGAGCTTGCACAGTATGCAATTGATCTACTGGCCTGTCCTGCATCCAGCGTTCTTTCGGAACGCACATTCAGTGCTGCTGGAGGCTTTGTAACCGATCACAGGGTGCGTCTGTCCACCGACTCGGTCGATTGACTGACCTTCATAAAAATGAATCAGTCTTGGATCACCACCAGCTACCAAGCACCTGATGCTGATGTAACCGAATAATTTTTTTGAAATCTCAGATCCCTTCAAAGACTGCCTATGCTGATGCTGAGTGACTATGCTGTTATGCTGAGTAATTATCCTCTTCCTCCTCAATGATCATGCTGATAGCTTGTAAGAACATTGTTGGTTCTGGGCCCCGCCACCAGTGCCTAATAGGGCTTCGCATCTTCACTGGTCTCACGATTCGATTCGATTACGATTATCTGGTCAACGATTCGATTCGATTCGATTCCGCGATGCATCACGATGCATCACGATTACCGACGAGCTCCCACTTCCGCTTGGGCTGCCTAGGCGGCCCTTCTTCCCTGCAATCTTCTGGGACACATCACAGTTCCCAGAAGATTGCCCGGCTGTGCAGGACAGCGCAGTGAGACATGCGCACCCGGCTGTGAAGCTGCAAGCTGTCACAGCCGGATGCCCACAGTAATATTGCCAGCGCCGTGGACAGGCAGGGGAGAGAATGGAGGGTTTGGGTGGCCACGTCGCTGGATTGTGGGACAGGTGAGTGTCTTTTTATTAAAAGTCAGAAGATACACTTTTTTTGTAGCTGCTGACTTTTAATAAACAATAAATTTACTAGGCGGCCCCTCCCTGCCAGCGATCTTCTGGGTCCCAGAAGATGGGCTGGCCAATGGCAGAGCGCAGTGCGGCTCGTGCAGTCTGCGCCCGGCTGTGAAGCCATAAGCTGTCACAGGCGGGTGTCACTGCCCACAGTAGATATGACGGCGCCGAGGAGAGGGAGAGGAGCGAGGCTCCGTGCGGCCGCATCGATGGACCGTGGGACAGGTGAATGTCTGATTATTAAAAGTCAGCAGCTACACTTTTTGTAGCTGCTGACTTTTAATAAACTAAAAAAAGGGTGGAACTCCACTTTACGTAGTGCACTAATCTGGTGCACAACAAGGTACAGGAATTCACACACACGGCTGCTGGAAGGTCAGGAGGGATTACAATCCACAACTGACAAACAGCCCCGTGAAGTTCCTCTACTGTCTCTGTGACATTTCTCTGGGCTCCCCTGTTTGCACCTTCCAGCACACTAGGAGTTAACACAGTGGAATGTGCAAACTGGGAGGGGGGCAGAGAAATAATGTCACACAGCACATGTAGGAGACAGTGTAAGTAGAATACAAACACACTTGTACTCTACATACAGCTGATAAAATACCTGTGTGGTAAAAAAAATGCAGTTAAAATCCATTAAGTGCCCACTGCTGTATCTGCATTTTAAAATTTATGCAGCTGCATATCTTATTTTTGTCTGTGTAAATATAAATAACTGTGTCTTTGTCAAAATGGCTTTTGTTAATAAATACAATTGTAATCCATTAAGTGGTGATCGCTGTGTGTGTTTTTTTTTAAAATATATGCATCATACCTCGTTTTTTTAGTCTGTGTGTAAAACTGTATAAGCCGGTCATGTGACTGCTCAGTCCGGTCCGCATCTCTCTCCTCTGTCTCATGTCTCTCTGATTCTCCTGATGTCAGTGGGAGTTCTCAGCCCCGCCCACCAACTGTAGCTATCAGATCAGAAGAGAGGTGGGCGGGGCTGCGGTCAGGAGGGACAGAGAGGAGAGGGGCGGGCCGGACCGAGCAGTCACATGTACGCCGGATATACAGTTATATACACAACTAAAAACGAGGTATGAAGCTACATATATTTTTAAAAAAAACACATACAGCGATCACCACTGAATGGATTACTATTGAATTTAATAGCAAAAGCCATTTTGACAAAAAACGCTTGGAGTACACTTCCGGGAGGGGCGGGGCAAGTCGGGATGACGTCACACCCGACATCGATGTTTAGGGGGGCTTGCATCGATGCCGCATCGGGGACCCCCGAATCGCGATGCATCGATGCAGCGATTAAATTCCACACCCCTAGTGCCTAAGGCCCAATTTTTCAGCCCCTGTTTAACAGGGGCGTGTAATTACAATTTTTGATGCAATTCTTTTGCAGCAGGGCTAGTTCCTGCGCTCCAACTAGAGTATCTGTGAGGGGTTGCAGTGTTGTGGCACCAGCACCAGTGCCTAAGGCCCAATTTTTCAGCCCCTGTTCAACAGGGACATGTAATTAGAATTCTTGATCTAATATTTCACAGCAGGGCCCGTTTCTGCACCCACCAAGAGTAACTGTGAAGACTTACAGTGTTGTGCCACCAGCACCACCACCACCAAAGGCCCAATTTTTCTGGCCCTGTTCAACAGGGGCATGTAATTACAATTCTTGATCTAATATTTCACAGCAGGGCCCTGTGAGGGCTTACAGTGTTGTGGCCACAACAACACCTAAGGCCCAAATTTCTGCTGAGTATATAGGGCAGGCCCCTACTTTCAAACATCCAACTTACAAAGGACTCCTACTTGCAAACGGAAGGAGACAACAGGAAGTGAGATGAAATCTACCCCATAGGAAGGGAAATTCTCTCTTGTAAGAGTTAATATAGGAAAAACTTTTCTCCTTTCCACTGATGCTTTATCACCAATCCTTGTTTCACTAAAAACCCCAAATTTTCAAAAAAGATGAAATCTTCTGAAGAGGAGCACAGACAGCAAAACAAATGTCACAGGGGTGATAACCCTTCCCTATGTTTTCCAAAAAGCTTAAAAACAGATTTTTTGGCTGGAGCTACACTTTAAAAATGTACCAGTTCAAAATTACAAACAGATTCTACTTAACAACAAACCTACAGTCCCTGTCTTGTTTGCACTGCCTGTATACTGCTGTTCAGAGTATATAGGGCCTGGGGGCCCCACACCTTTCCTTTTTTAATTTGGGTGCGGGGTTCCCCTTAATATCCATACAAGACCCAAAGGGCCTGGTAATGGACTTGGGGGTACCCATGCCATTTGTCTCAATGATTTTCATCCATATTGCCAGGACCCGACATTACATTAATGCCGCAAGCAGTTTTAAATGACTTTTTTTCCTTTAAAAATGTCATTTTGTGCAGGGACTGTTCTAAGCACGGGAAACATGCGCCACTTTACAGGCATACTATAGACACCCCCAGGTACGATATTTAAAGGAATTTTTCACATTTTTTTTGTTTACTTTAAGCATAATTAAAATCACTGTTCCCGAAAAAACAGCAGTTTTTAAAAGTTTTTTTTGCATTGATACATGTCCCCTGGGGCAGGACTCGGGTCCCCAAACCCTTTTTAGGACAATACCATGAAAATTAGCCTTTAAAATGAGCACTTTTGATTTCGAATGTTCGAGTCCCATAGACGTCAATGGGGTTCTAACGTTCGTGTGAATTTTCGGTCCGTCCACAGGTTCTGGTGCAAACCGAATTTGGAGGTGTTTGGCTCATCCCTAATTGACGCTATCCTGGATGAGAGACCACTGGAAAGCTAAGCATCTCTGCCTTTAGTTTCACTTTAAAATATTATGCAAAATGTACAGTTATAAATAAAGTTGCGCTAAGTTAAATAATCTCTTTAAAGAGACCAAGTGAAGGTGAAACAAACAAAATAAATCAACCAAATAATACAAACATATGCAGTAAATAAATTGAATATTGAAAGTAAGTGTCCATATGCATCAATAGTGCGAAATACAAAAATAAAAATATGAAAATAAAATGAATGTCCATATACACCAATAGTGCAGGAAATAGCGTCCGTTAAAAATGTGTACACAATTGATAAATGTGTGGAGGAATGGGTAAATTTTGGCAATGAGGACCACAACAGGTAGGAATTCCAGGTGACCGCCTTCGCCCTTTAATGCCACAACTGACAAAAAGGGGTCTCAACCTGGAAGTGAAGCTCTATATATGAGAACCCTTACCAGAACTGGTGGACCCCCTAAAGAGCAGGGTCATAAAATCAGACAGATTAAGCCCTCTGCAGGGACACGTGGATCCTCCAATGTCTCCGATCCTTCAATTGCCTCAGATAGTTGGTGGAGAATTCGCCAAAATGCGATGATGGATCAGATGGATGTTCACAATCTCGAAAAAACACACTCGGGCTTAAAGCCACGAGTGAGCAAACAGAGAGGGACTCCGATCGTGTAGTACAGTGATGGCGAACCTTGGCACCCCAGATGTTTTGGAACTACATTTCCCATGATGCTCATGCACTCTGCAGTGTAGTTGAGCATCATGGGAAATGTAGTTCCAAAACATCTGGAGTGGCAAGGTTTGCCATCACTGGTGTAGTAGATTAAAAAATAGAGCTCTCAGGTCTGTGTCTCAGCTCTGAGCACAACTTTATTTATAACTGTACACTACCACTATTAGATATTAGATGGTTTTTGGTTGCTGCTCTTTATTTTATTCTAAGCGCTGTATTTTCTTAATTTTATATTATGCAAAATGTATCCATAATATGATGATTTAGTCCTCATGCACATGGACGTTTTAAAAAATGAGCTGTAAAGCTAGGTTCGACGCCTGGAAAAACCGGCGTTAAAAACGCGATTTTTACCGCGTTTTGCATTAGCGTTTTTGCGCGTTTTTGCGCGTTTTTTAGCGTTAGCGCTAAGTAGCGTTTCTTAATGAAAAACACATCTCTCAGCTATATACACTCCCAAATTTCCCACAATGCCACAGAAACCAAAGAAAATATGTTAATGAGCATGTGTCGGTGCCATTTTGGTAGGAGAGAGAGAGGAGAGAGTGTTTCAGAGTCTGTTTGAGTTTTGTGTATTTTTCTGAGAAATATGGATCCTGTCATCCAGAAGATCGATGAGGCAATCCTTCTGATTGTTTTGCGGAGGCTGCGGAGAAGGAGACAGGAGGAGGAGAGAAGCAGCAGACGTCAATTTTGGGTGCATCCAATGGTATCCAATCGGTTTTCTACGGGGTACTTTGGCAATATTTATTCCCAACTGCGCTCATATCCGATAAAAATTCTTTAACTTTATAAGGATGTCAGTGCCGCTCTTTGATGACCTGTTGGAGAGGCTCAGGCCAAGGCTCACAAGGATGGACACTGTGATGCGTAGCTCTGTGTCTCCGGAGGAACGGATGCTAGTGACACTCAGGTAAGTGAATACACATATGGGAATAGGGTTAGGGTTAGGAGACAGGGTTCGGGTTAGGGGTTAGGGTTATGGGTTAGGGTTAGGGGATAGGGTTAGGGGTTAGGAGATAGGATTAGGGGATAGGGTTAGGGGATAGGGTTAGGGTTAGGGGATAGGGTTAGGGGATAGGGTTAGGGGATAGGGTTAGGGGATAGGGTTAGGGTTAGGAGATAGGGTTAGGGGATAGGGTTAGGGGATAGGGTTAGGGGATAGGGTTAGGGGATAGGGTTAGGATTAGGAGATAGGGATAGGGGATAGGGTTAGGGGTTAGGGTTAGGAGATAGGGTTAGGGGTTAGGGTTAGGAGATAGGGTTAGGGGATAGGGTTAGGGGATAGGGGTTAGGGTTAGGGGTTAGGGTTAGGAGATAGGGTTAGGAGATAGGGTTAGGGTTAGGGGATAGGGTTAGGGGTTAGGAGATAGGGTTAGGGGATAGGGTTAGGGGTTAGGAGATATGGTTAGGGGTTAGGGCTAGGGGTTAGGGTTAGGAGATAGGGTTAGGGGATAGGGTTAGGAGATGGGGTTAGGGGATAGGGTTAGGGTTAGGGGTTAGGGTTAGGAGATAGGGTTAGGGGATAGGGTTAGGGGATAGGGTTAGGGGATAGGGATAGGGTTAGGGTTAGTGGTTAGGGTTAGGAGATAGGGTTAGGGTTAGGAGATAGGGTTAGGGGATAGGGTTAGGGGTTAGGAGATAGGGTTAGGCTTAAGGGTAGGGTTAGGACTTAGGGTTAGGGTTAGTTATGTTTATATTTTTCTCTTTCAATAACTAAATTTATTATGTTATCTTAGGTTCCTTGCCACGGGACAAAGTTATGCTTCCTTGTATCATTACTTCCTCCTTGGCCTCTCAACGGTGTCAAAAATAATAAAGGAAACATGTGTGGCAATATGGGAGGAATTGCATAACATTGTAATGCCAGAGCCAACAGAAGACATCTGGGAATCAGTTGTGGACACTTTTTGGGAAAAAACTCAGTTCCCAAATTGTATAGGAGCCCTTGATGGGAAACACATCAGGGTGAAGAAGCCTCCCCACCCTGGATCGTCATATTTTAATTATAAAAAATATTTTTCGGTGGTCCTCCTGGCATTGTCCGATGCACACCTTAAATTTCTTTTTGTTGATGTGGGAGCATATGGAAGCCAAGGTGACGCCCGCATATTCCGCGAGTCAGCCTTCGGACGTCGTCTACATGAGGGACGACTCAATATTCCTGAAAGCAGGCCTCTACCCTGCACTGAAGAACCCAGCTTGCCATTAGTCATGGTGGCAGATGAGGCCTTTGGACTGGCTGAAAATCTTATGAGGCCATACAGTGGCAGTGGTCTCAGCCGGCGACAAAAAATCTACAATTATCAGCTCAGCCGTGCACGCCGTGCTGTTGAATGTGCATTCGGGGTGTGCACGGCCAAATGGCGAGTTTTGCTGACAAGTATGCAATTGGATGTTGACAACACCATTAAAGTCGTCCTGGCATGCTGCGTTCTGCACAATTTTCTGCGGGACATTGACAGAAATAATGTTGAACAGGAGCCCATTAACCAACTTCAGAGGGTTCAATTTATGGACTTGTGTTCAACTGCACATGTCATGAGCATTCGAAACCAATTTGCAGAATTTTTTGAATCCCCTGATGGAGAGGTATCATGGCAAAATGATTATGTCTAAAAAATATTTGGAATACATCTACCTTTGCTTGCTTGTGTTTTTTGAAATAAAGCATTTCAAAATTAAATTTTGTTATTTTTATGTCCATTTATCAATGATTGTTCAACAAGTCAATTTGACTCTGCCTTCGGGGTAAGCCTAGGCTAAGCCCAAAAAAGAGCTAGCTTACGCTTGTCCGAAGGCAGAGTACGATAGAGTCCTTTGCACTCTGCCTTCAGGGCAAGCAGAGTGAGTGCAAAGGCGTGCTGTTGTGCATCATATAAAAGACAAATTGAACACATTTTATTTTTTAAGCAAAAAACATATTTATTAAAGGATTGGGATCACAACTGGTATTTCAAGCAAAAAAAAAATTTATTTTGGGATCACAACTGGTGATAGGTGGTGGTGGATGCTTGATCAATTTGGGGATGTGGGGATTGGGGACGGGGTAATGGTTGGGCCTGGCGATCACTCCCAAAATCTTGCTGGTAGCGGGGTACAGGGTATGATCGCTGAAAATGGGAGGTGGAAGGTGGGAATTCAGCATAGGAGTGCGGGGTATAGAACAAGGTCTGGGACGGGATAGGTGGTGGTTGGAGTTGAGGAGGGGGCTGATAGTGAGAGGGGGGTGCTAGCACTGCTGAGGTCCCAGGGGCCATTGGGGGATCATGAGAAACATTATATGGATCGCATGGAGGTGGCCCGCCACTTAATTTTGCATGTCAGTATTGCATTGCAATAGCGTACATGCGATCCATACAAAGCTTCTCTTGGTCTCCCCCAATGTCCTCCAGGATGTGGTAAAGGCTGCAGCAGAAGCAGGCGCGTGGGTTGTTGGTGTCTAAAAAGGCATCCATACTGCGCCTCTCCTGCCGCACTTCCTGCAGCAGTGCTAGCACTCTGTCATCAGCCTCCGGATTGAACCCGCCCCTCCTCTGACGTCCACGCCCACGGCCACAAACACCGCCACGACTGCACTGCTCTCCACCTTGCTGACTGGCAGGAGACGCGGATTCCAAAGCCCTCGATTCCTGCAAAAGAACAAAAATGTTTACTTTGACATGTACATGGACAGACACACAATGAGATAGACAGGCAGACCTAAGCAGTTACCTCGTCTGTGCACTCAACACCTCCCTCGCTGATTGGACGTGGAGATCCAGTGCTTGTCATGGGACTGCTTGGTCTCTCAACCTCCGCCTCTTCTGCATCCACCTCTCTCAGTCTAATGTTAGAAGTTGTCCTGCAGACAATACAAAATGTATACGTAACTACTTCAGCCCGGACCATTTAGCTGGCCAAAGACCCGAGCACTTTTTGCGATTTGTCACAGCGTCGCTTTAACAATGGTGGTCGTGCAACGTGGCTCCCCAAAAAATTTACGTCCTTTTTTTCCCCTCAAACAGACCTTTTTTTAGGTGGTATTTGATCACCTCTGGGTTTTTTTTTGTTTGTTTTTTTCGGAGCTATAAAAAAGAGTGTAAATTTTTTTTAATAATTTTGAATTTAAGTTTTTTTAAGTAATAAATATCCCCCAAAAAATAAATAAATCTAAAATTATTTTTGGTTTAGGCCAATATGTATTCTTCTACAGATTTCAGTTAATAAATTTTTTTTTATCAAAAGTTTTAGCGTCTATGAAATAGGGGAGAGTTTTATGGCATTTTTCTTACTAATTTTTATTTTATTAGTAATGGGGGCGATCAGCGATTTTTAGCCTGACTGCGACAATATGGCGGACACATTGGACAATTTTGACACATTTTTGGGAAAATTGTCATTTTTACAGCGATCAGTGCGATTAAAATTGCAATGATTACTGTAAAAATTACACTGGCATTGAATGTGTTAACCTCTTCCTCTCCTTGAGACGATCGCCGGTGTGCTCGCAATGGGAAAGCGCACCGCCAAGGCGGCAACTTAAAAGGGACGTACAGGTACGCCCATTTGTGCAGCCGTGCCATTCTGCCGACGTATATGCACACGTGGCGTTCGGAAAGTGGTTACAATAGCCATGGAACATACTGCCTGAAAAGCAATGTACATAGGCAAATATATTAAAAAAAAAAAAAAAAACTTACGGTCTGGTATGGCTCTGCATATTTTGCCGTAAGAAGAGCAGATTGGTGTGGTAGACGTGTGGTCTCTTAGTTGGCGCTGGTGCTCCACTACGTGCCGCCTTGTCCTCGTCCGTGAGGTCCCTTCTGACAAGGTCACGTAGGGACTTCCAGCGGCGCTGTAGAATTTTGGCTAAAATAACATGGAAAACAAAGGGTTAAATATGCAATCTTCATTTACATTACACACAAACAGATCATGCATTCAAGGAAAATAGACTTACTTATTTCCTTTTTTTCTGCATTTCGCAATTCTTCCCAGCCAGGGGTAATGGCAGCACTGATGTCCTCCCAGGCTTTTACTTTGCGGATGTGGTCTCCATGAAGTGGATGTGCCACATCCCACAGTTCAGGATGGGCCTGTACAGCGCTTATCAGCTCCACTTGTGACACAGAACTTGCCATCTTGAAATCACTAAGCACAGTCACACGGCTGTGCAAAGGACTCTTGGGTAATGTCCAAATAGGAATTTCCTGTGTCCAGACAGGAATTTCCTGTTTTTACAGAAATTACAGTGTCCAATCATCTTTTTTGTGCAAAAAAACGCCGGAGCTAAAAAACGCGGAAAAACGCCGCGGTCGCGTTTTTGCGCATTTTTCCGCATTTCGCGTTTTTACAGCTCTAGCGCCGTGCCTCGGAACGCACTGGTCCTGGGTTTTTTTTACAGCTTAAAAATGCCTAGGCCATTTGCAGCTCAAAAACGTCTAGGTGGGCATGAATCCATAGACTAACATAGACAGGCGTTTTTAAGCTGTAAAAAACGCTCAAAAACGCGGCTGTAAAAACGTCCATGTGCATGAGGACTTACTATATTATAATGAAATGGATTATTAACCAATGCTAGGGTTTTAACTATTTATGTCTCAATCTTACCTAGATTAAGGTGACCAGATTTTTAAAATGAAATCCGGGGACATATTTATTTATTTTTTTGGCAAATAGTGAACTATTTTATAAGCATATTTTCCTCAAATGATATATACAGTGTATGTGGTATGTATTTATGGAATGAGTGTATGATATATATGTTGTTTTTGGAAATCATTACATACCAGCCCCATAGCATTATTATACCAGCCCAACCGCTAACGTCATTATTTTCTTGTTCATAAAAGGGAAAACCATGCATTTTAAAGCACGTTTGAAGAGTGTATTATACTCACCAGTGCTCATCAGTAGGGATGAGCTTCGTGTTCGAGTCGAACCCATGTTCGACTCGAACATCGTCTGTGTGGCACGTCACGGCATTCGTGTGGTGCGTCACGGCCCATAATTCACTGCGGCATCGCAGTGCATTGCTGGCTGATGATTGGCCAAGCATGCACTATGACCCGCATGCTTGGCCAATCACAGCGCCGTCTGAACAGAGAGCCGTAATTGGCCAAAGCCAAGGAGGCTTTGGCCAATTATGGCTCAGGGGATTTAGCACACGCCCCACACTATATAAGGCCGCCTGCACGGCGGCCCTGTGTAGTGTGTGTTCCGGCGTTCATAGATAGAGAGAGAGAGACAGACAGTGTCACTTGATTTGAGTTAGATAAATTAGGCAGAACAGTCAGTCAGTTAGCTGCACTTACAGTGTATTGTGTATATATATGCATCCCAGGTGTTGCATATATATATATATATACACTGTATTCAGTTTAGCTAGATCTGTTCCTGTTATCTTCTTACTGACAGGCAGGCTTGTCTTGTTACAGTATTTACAGCTACCTGAAGAAAATTGCTGGTGTTCTTTTGATCCTATTAGTACCACATTTAGGCAGCTAGACTATTTACAGTTAGTGCAGTGCGTCCTGCTCACAGTGTTCAGCTAAAACTACAAGTTAGTGGGGTGCGTCCTGCTCACAGTGTTCAGCTAAACCTACAAGTTAGTGGGGTGCGTCCTGCTCACGGTGTTCAGCTAAACCTACAAGTTAGTGTGGTGCGTCCACCTCACAGTGTTCAGCTAAACCTACAAGTTAGTGCGGTGCGTCCTGCTCACAGTGTTCAGCTAAAACTACAAGTTAGTGCGGTGCGTCCACCTCACAGTGTTCAACTAAACCTAGAAGTTAGTGCTGTGCGTCCTGCTCACAGTGTTCAGCTAAAACTACAAGTTAGTGCTGTGCGTCCTCCTCACAGTGTTCAGCTAAACCTACAAGTTAGCGTAGTGAGACCTCTGCACAGTGTTCATCTAAAGCTACAAGTTAGTGCAGTGCATCCTGCTCACAGTGTTCAGCTAGATCCGTTCCTGTTATCTTCTTACTGACAGGCAGGCTTGTCTTGTTACAGTATTTACAGCTACCTGAAGAAAATTGCTGGTGTTCTTTTGATCCTATTAGTACCACAGTCAGGCAGCTAGACTATTTACAGTTAGTGCAGTGCGTCCTGCTCACAGTGTTCAGCTAAAACTACAAGTTAGTGGGGTACGTCCACCTCACAGTGTTCAGCTAAACCTAGAAGTTAGTGCGGTGCGTCCTGCTCACAGTGTTCAGCTAAAACTACAAGTTAGTGCTGTGCGTCCTGCTCACAGTGTTCAGCTAAACCTACAAGTTAGTGTGGTGCGTCCTCCTCACAGTGTCCAGCTAAACCTACAAGTTATTTTTTTGCGAGCTCTGCACAGTGTTCAGCTAAAGCTACCTGTAGAAGGTTGGTGGTGTTCTCATACTACAGGCAGGCAGTTGATTTTGCTAGCTGCAGTATCAATATATATATATATATATATATATATATATATATATATATCCCAGCTTAGTGCAGCTACAGGCCATTAGTATGTCTGGAAGGCCAAGAAGGAGAGGCAGACAGTCACAAGCCAATAAGAGAGGGCAAGCAGGCTCTGTGTCTAGTGCTGGTCGTGGAGACGGTGCATCCTCATCAGCACGTGGCCGTGGGACACGCTTGGCCTTTTTTTCGGCAGCTGGCCGTGTTAAACCGCAACATGCAGAAGACTTGGTCGAGTGGATGACCAGGCCGTCCTCATCCTCTCTCACCCATGCCCAAGGTACTTTGTCTGGCAAAGCAGCGGCCTCTTCCCTCGGCTCAATGTCATCAGTGACTCCTTCCCTAGCCCCACCATGTCCTCCTGAGGAATCCCTCGAACTGTTTGACCACAGTGCTGGGTACATGCTCCAGGAGGATGCCCAGCGTTTGGAAGGCTCTGATGATGATATTGAGCTCGATGAAGGCAGTAACGTGAGCATGGACAGAGGGGGTGCCCAAGAAGGACAGCAATCTGGCAGTCATGCTCCCCCTGCTGCAGCATACTGCCAGGTTTGCTCCAGTGATGAGGAGGGAGAGGATGATGAGGTCACTGACTCAACGTGGGTGCCTGATAGGAGAGAGGAGGAGGAGGAGGCGGCACATCA